>NC_051164.1:81726688-82098435 GCF_013339745.2 Dermacentor silvarum
GCGCGCATCCCAAAGGTTATCATGTGTATGTCCGGCGCCGGTGCATCAGCTCTTACCTCTGTCTCAATAGTGGCCATTCGCAGGGCGTGCGACGCCCGCTCTCATACGGATGCAGTCTTGGGTTGCTCCGCAAATGCTCTTCTGTATGCATTCCACCTGATCGTACGCACAGTGCGGCCGGCCGCACATTTTCGTCCCATGTTCAAAGTAATCCACAGTGGATAGTGGTCGCTGCCCCAAGCGTCTGGGTCGCATCGCCAGTCTTTCACGTAGTCTGGTGTGGACAACGTCAGGTCCGGGGTCGTGTTACGCTGTCCACTATGCAGCGCGGCTCGGGTGGGGTAGTCGGTGTCATTTGCGAGCACTAAATCAGTTGTCTCCGTGGCATCTACGAGTGCCGTTCCCCGGGGCGTGTGATAATCATAGCCCCACTGCGGAAATCGCCACCTATCAGGAAGTCGTCGTTTGGGTAACATCTGCGCAAAGCGCGAATCCATGTGAACGAACCGCGTGTGCGGGAGCTAATTTCCGGGCGCATGTATACCGATACCAGTACTACATTGCGCTTTGCGATCTTGCAACGGACAGCTACCACTTCCTGCACGGCAGTCGAATACTTAGACGTATCAATCTGTGTTTGCGGAATGTCTGAGCGCACAAATACCGCCGCTTGTCCCCGTATCACAAATTCGTCGGCTGCACCGGCGATACCATTGGGCTGCTGGGTTCGATGTCGTTTCCTGTTTCGATGCTCTATTGACGGTTGGTAATAACCATTGAACTTTCGTAGTGTCTGATCTGTGCCATTGGTCTCTTGAAGTAGAAGCGCAAGAGGGCGGCCGACACAGTCAAACAAGAGGTTCAGTTCCACCGCACAGGTTCCCAGCCCCCGACAGTTCCACTGTAGCACGTGCGGAGTGGGACCGTCGAGAGCTGTACGCGAAGCTGGGTGGCTATGACGCGAGGCGAAGAGCTGCTGAAGCAAGCCATATTGTCGCTGGAAGTGCTGCTCCTGCGCTTGGAGGAGAGGATGCAAAATTTGTTGTACCAGCAGAGCCAGATCCGTCTGCTGTGTTATGGTAGTAGAGGCTGGTTTTTGCGTTTTGGTGGGTTCCTGCGGATTACATGGCTGCTGCTGCCGCTTGGAGCGAAGCCGTTCGAGTAGAGCTGCATGCCTTTTTTCATTCTCTTCTAACTTCCGCCGCAGTTCGGCGTTCTGTCGTGCGAGTTCTGCGACCTCAGCTTCAGCACTATCTTTCGATGGGTCGACCAGCAGCGATGGTGAAGGTGGCATCGGGGTGGTATAATGCGAAACGTTCGCCGGCTTGGAAGCACTTGGTCGAGTTTGCTTGAGTGCTGCTGCATAGCTGAGGTTGGAGCCGCTTCCTCTCGCAGTCGGTTGTGCGCAGTTCTTTGAAACAGTCTCGTTCACTGCTTCCTTTAAGGTAAGTGGCTGCGTTGAGACGTTCTCGTCCTCAAGTCGGTGCTGCGTCGATTTAACGTCATGGGGCTGGACAGTTGTGCGGAGGCTTCTCGATCGGTGCACGCCATGCCTTTTACGACGATAGCGGGGCCGTGAGCGGATTTTCTTGGCGAGGTTTGCGTCAGACTTCAGTTTCGCTGGACACTTCGGGTCTGTAGCCGTGTGACCTTCTTCTTCACAGTTGCGGCATTTGGGCGTTGTCTGTTTGCATTCATCGCCAGCACTGCTTCCTTCGTGTGTCTTGCCGCATGTAGGGCATACCGCTTCGTTCGGACAGACATCCTTTTTATGACCAAAGCGATGACATCGTTTACACACAATGCTTTTAGGTTCGTAAATTGAAACCCGGGTGATGCGGCCGTAGTAAACGACGGTGTTAGGGGGGTGGCGTCCTTCAAATGTCAGCAAACATGTCCCACGCTTTCCCATTGGGCGCGCGTCAAGGATACGTCGGTGCTCACAGGTCAGTGCTGCCCGGAGTTCAGTCTTCGTTTCATTGCAGTCGACGTTGTATATCACGCCTCGGCACATGTCTCGGCCGGGTGCCTGATAGACTTGTACTGGTATCTGCCCGCGGTTCACGTCAAGTTGCGAAAGCTTGAGAAGCCCGTCAGCTTGCCTCTTGTCGTAAACGAGCAATCTTATGGTGTTAGATGCTGGTTGTAACGTGTACGTCAAAGGTCTGGTGTTGACGGCAGCGGATGTGGCCGTCACGAAGTTGCGGTGGAGGTCCTTGCTTGATACAGTCGTGAGCGCCACATTTACTCGTGGTTTCACGACTAGCACAAAAGCTTCTGGTAGTGTTTCCTTTTCGAGCCGTGTTTGGTTGTGCTTACGCTGTTGCACTTTCCACGCTCCTCCGTCGCCGTAATCGTCGAACGCGTCCTGGGAGAAGCCTCCGGCGTCTCTAATGGCCTCCAGCTTCTCAGCTGAGGATGCGTAAGAAAACAGTTCTTGAGACGCGGGCGGTGCAGTCTCTTTTTGTCGTGGCGTTGTCACATCAGATTGTTGGCTTGAAGACGTCGGTAGTGTTTGCGTTTGCATGTTGTCTTCGTCGCTGGAAAGGGCGGACGCATCTTCGTAGGCCGATGACGTGAAAGAGTCGCGCCGCGTTCGTTTCGATACCGTACTGGCCGTCGTTGACAGGCTTGCAGAGCGGTCTCTCTCATGACGGTGGCGGCTGCGGCTGCGTTCGTTGAGTTCCCGATCGTTCTTTCGTTTCTGGCGTTCGCGTCTATGTTGTTGGTCAGCGGTAGCATGCTCACATCGTTCTTCATGGGCCTCAGCAGAGCGTCCGATGGTAGACGCTCCTGGAACGCCTTCGGGACGCTGCGTAGTCGCTTCGTTGCTCAAATCTTGGGCTGACGCCGTCAAAGGTGATGGTCCCGGTTGTTGTTGTTCATGGTCAACAGATGGTGGTAGCTTCGATGACCCGGGCTCGGCCATCAATGCCGCCGTGGCCATGCATTAGGCTTAGCAAGGCCACCCGCCGGTGCGAGAAAGCGGCCGTAAAACGGCCAAGAAGCAACACACCTTTCCGAGGCTTGTCTCGACGCGTGGCCGATGCAACAGCGAAGAAGAGGATGTGCGACAGCACGAGGTGAAAACGCGAACAGCTCGCGTAACAGTCGAAGAGAGTCGGAGCGCCAGGAGCATACGTGCGCTCGCGTCCGAACCGGAAGTTCACCGCTCTACATATATGGTGATTGTAAAGGAGGAAAGAGACGCCTACTTCTGCAGCCCTTAAGGAAGCACGGCGCAGAACGCGCGTTTGTTCTCCGCCGTGCGTTCACTCCCCGTGAAAGAGCGCGTCCCTCGCGCCCTTTCACTCGCACATACAGCGTCCGGCGGCGCGCGGCGACGATTTCATGTCTATTGACGTCATACGGAACCTCACGGCGACGGCGACGCCGACGGCGGAAATCTGCTTTTATTGCGATAGCAATTATATGGACACTCCAAAGCAGATTTCTGCCGTCGGCGTCGCCGTCGCCGTTGCCGTCGCCGTCGCCGTCGCCGTGAGGTTCCGTATGACGTCAATGGAGATGAAATCGTCGCCGCGCGCCGCCGAACGCTGTGTGTGCGAGTGAAAGGGCGCGAGGGACGCGCGCTTTCACGGGGAGTGAACGCACGGCGGAGAACAAACGCGCGTTCTGCGCCGTGCTCCTTTAAGGGCTGCAGAAGTAGGCGTCTCTTTCCTCCTTTACAATCACCATATATGTAGAGCAAATGCGCCTTCTTCCGACGCGCGAAAGGCCGAGGGGGGAGGACGAGGGAAGGGAGGCGACGTTTAGCTGCGGCACCAAGTGCCTATTTATATCAGAGGCTCCGGCAACAGTCACCAACGCCGCACGCATTTTGTGCGAACGCGGGCAAAACGCCGACGGCGTCGACAACAGTTCTGCGTGTTGCCGGTGCTGCTGCATGTCCAAGTTTATACAGCTGATAAAGCTACTATCATTACTCCGTATAGCTCTCTACAAATTTGCTATCGCAATTGATGCTTCGCCTTTCAGGTGAAACTGCGACAACTTTTTTATTGCGATAGCAATTATATGGACACTCAAAAGCAGATTTCTGCCGTCGGCGTCGCCGTCGGCGTCGCCGTCGCCGTAGCCGTCGCCGTCGCCGTCGCCGTGAGGTTCCGTATGACGTCAATGGAGATGAAATCGTCGCCGCGCGCCGAACGCTGCATGTGCGAGTGAAAGGGAGCGAGGGGCGCGCGCTTTCACGGGGAGTGAACGCACGGCGGAGAACAAACGCGCGTTCTGCGCCGTGCTCGCTTAAGGGCTGCAGAAGTAAGCGTCTCTTTCCTCCTTTACAATCACCATATATGTAGAGCAAACGCGCCTTCTTCCGACGCGCGAGAGGCCGTGGGGGAGGGGGAGGGGGGAGGGGGAGGGAAGGGAGGCGACGTTTAGCTGCGGCACCAAGTGCCTATTTATATCAGAGGCTCCGGCAACAGTCACCAACGCCGCACGCATTTTGAGCGAACGCGGGCAAAAAGCCGACGGCGTCGACAATAGTTCTGCGTGTTGCCGGTGCTGCTGCATGTCCAAGTTTATACAGCTGATAAAGCTAATATAATTACTCCGTATAGCTCTCTACAAATTTTCTATCGCAATTGATGCTTCGCCTTTCAGGTGAAACTGCGACAACTTTTTTTTTAATTCGAAAGCTTGCCCTTAGGCATAATACAAAGCATATCAAAAATACACGAACAGACTTGATTCATGTAAAAAATCCAGAAGTGAACGATGGTACGGTCCATGAATCCAACGTTCAAGGTCGGGTGGGCGGCCAGGCCGAAGGCCTGTTACCCGTAGGTGGCGGAGACGGCTTAGGTGAAGTCCTGAGCACGTCCATAATAGGTGTGTCACTGTCACATTTTGAATCGTAGTGTCACAAAATGGGCACGATGTACCATAGGAACCGTGGTACTGTTGTGCCCAGAGAGCGGTCACAGACGGGGTGAGTGCGACCCCGACACGCAGCCTCCGTAACGTAACCTCCTCTCGGCGGGTTAACCCACCAGGGAGGTCTGACCCACACGGAGGTATAAGAGCTCGTGTGGTACGTCGGAGGTTTTCTTTTTCCCGGAGCAGTTGTCCGCAAGCGTCTTCAGGAAAATGCGGAAGTGGGTACGTTATGTTCTCAGGGTGGGTTGCCAAATCTGCTTCAAGTAGACCCGGCAGGGCTGCTCGAGGCACCCACTGAACGCGTATCACTAAATTCGTAGTGGCAGCAATACGGTGAATGCTATCTGAGAGAAGAGAGGACCGAGATACCCTACGTATGTCGTGGATAGCTTGAGTCGAGTCCGTGCGAATGATGAGCTGAGAATATCGAGCAGCTTGAACAAAGGGGAGCAACGCGGCCAAGGCATCCCGTATGGCGGCAAGCTCGGCAAGATAAGCCGGCGGTGCAGGATCGGCAACATACGAGCACGTCTGGCCTGCAGAAATCTGCTTTTGAGTGTCCATATAATTGCTATCGCAATAAAACGACGAAGCCAAGCGGACGCACCGTCACGCTGCGCTCAATCGGCTCTGCCGGAGCCCTAGCTGACTGTACAATGAGCGTTCTGCGCACGCACATTATAGCGTTCCTGCTTGAGCATGCTGCGTAGATACCCCACTGTGCTGTACATTTATGTAATCTTTTTTTTTTATTTGGAAGCTAAACGAAAGCCTACTGTTTACTTTCGGTCTCGTCTTGTGCACCATTGAGGTGCGACATCTGCAACGTCGCTTGGTACGCTCATCACGTCAGCGTTCTGAGGCACCTTCAGTTGTAACGCTAAACCATTCTGCGAAGATTTTTTTTTTGTCCCCCCTACCTCTTGGAATAACCTTTAGCAACATCCCTGCCTGCCAATTAAGCATTAAACCTGCATTGCTTCCCTTTATTTAGGAATTTAACATAAGATTCAGTGCTTTTTTTGTGTGTGAAATATAGCATAACAGCTTCACATGACCGAGAAGTGTTTGTAGTTTAGATGAGCAAATTTCGCCATCCTTTTCGTGGAGGCCTGACGCGTAGCTTAGAACTGCTCTATCTAGGCGGATCTAGCACATTTGGCGCGAAAATACGGCACTTCTGACGCCATTCCAGGTACCGGGCCGAGTGTGAGAAAGCCATTTATTCTAATATGACATTCAGTATATACAATTCAGGTAACATGACCGGTCACTACCAATGGCCCCCTACTAGGGAACTTGGTATTACAGTTGTTGCTGCTCCTGCTGAGCAGCGGAAACTCGCAGAAACTTCACCGACTTTCCAACAATACGTCCAGTAAACTGTGAGCACGATTTTTTTCCAAATCCGCAGGTGTGCCCGCAAGACCGGCCCACTGTCGCGGACATCGGCCGCTCCGAGTGGCTCCAGGGCCAGCGGCTGCCCGAGGGCTACCCTCGCTACAACATGTACCCGACGCTCGACCCGGACGCCACCGTCTCGGAGGAAGAGCTCGAGACGCGGGCCCACCTGCGCGAACTGGGCATCGGCGAGGAGCTGATGCGCGACTGTGCCGACAAGGGCGCCCGGAGCGCCGTCACGGGCGCCTACCGTATCGTCCTGCACAAGATACAGACCGCGACGCCGGCGGCCCTGGACAACGAGGACGGCGAGTCGGCGGGCACCGTCACGGGCACCCCGTCGCCCGGAACGCACAAGGCCGACCGCGTCTCGCTCGGTCCGGACAGGCTGTTCTCGGTCAAGAGCCGAAAGTCCCGGGCGTGTGTTGTGCTATGATGCGTGACTTTCTGTTAAGCTCTGCCGCGAGAGCGGCCGTCACAATGTACTACTGGTCCATCATCGCGCCTGAAACGGCACATGCGCCAAAGCGACAACGCCGACCGGGTAAAACGTTCATGCAGATTCCATTACTGGGAATGAGAAAAGATGGGCGTTAGAGTGCCAACTCGGGTCACCGTTGGTACAGAACTTCCAGACAGCTGCAGCCAGAACGCCCTGCGCCATTGCTTCAGTTTGGCGCCCTCACGTGTGAGCACGGTCGCTTGCATAGCGATGAGGATGCACTCTACGTCGAGCACTACTCCGCAAGCCTTCGACTTCAACAAATGCTACGTCTTCTAGGGCAGTGCCACATAAACGTGTAAGGCCTACATAGACACACGCGACAGGCCTTGGCTGACAAGAACGATCGTAGTTCATGGACGTATACAGCAATGGCAATTCCTGAAGGCGTGGGCAGTGCAGAGGCGACCCTGCGAGGTAACGTGCGAGCAACGACTTCATTGGACAAGCAGTTGAAAGACGCTCGCAAAAGACGTGCGTGATCAACTGAGCCCGTTTTATTCAGAGGGCTGGCTTTTCCTCTGGCGGCAGCGACGAGTCCACAGCGTGTGAAGCGACGCGACAACTTGTGCCGTTTCTAGGAGCCTCTTTATATTCAGCCATATTGCGGGAACGACTACAAAACCGACCCGTCCCTTCTCGCTGACGCTTATGCACACGACTGAGCTACAGGCCAGAGGAAACGGCCCGACAGCATCCAGGACACTTGTGTCAGAAAACGAAAGAGTACACTGGAGAGCGCAGCCCTGCAGCAGCTATTCTTGAAATGTGTCTTGCCTTGAAAGCGACGAAATTAGGGCGCGTCACAGGCCAGAGCAGGCAGAGCTCTTCTTAACTAGAGATACAGGATTCCCAGTGTCACGTTCCAGTGCATCTATGGCGCATTGTCTATTTCATAATTTATATTGTGTGGATATATTCGACGTCACTGGCGTCCGATGTCCCCATCAGTGTCACAGAAGCACACGGACTCATCAGGGGTAGTACAAGCTCGTCACCTGCGATCAGCAAGCCACATCCAGTAAAATTTTAGAGCCACGTGGTCCTTTTTAGGCTGTCACAGCGCCCTAGATGATCAGATGCACATTATTAACAACGATCAAACTAGGGAAGCCTGAGCCTGGAGCTAATGTTTCACAACAATAACACTGGTTCGCGATCCATCAGCGCCGATTGATACTACGGACATAGCGAATGCATCCTTCTCTACTTTTACAAGATTAAGTGGCGCAACAACCAATTAGGGAAATTTTGTTGTGGATGTGTTCGACTCTGTAGCTTTACTAAATATGTCGGACGAATCACCGCGCGTGTTGCAGTTCGTCATAAGCGGGTTCGACTGCCTTACTAGAGCGTACTGCAGGCGACCGTCAGTTGTAGTCACGCCTTCGTTCCGCCCAGGTTCCACACTCGGAAAGCTCGTCTCCCCACTACGGTGTTGCTAATGGCCTCCGAGACCTGCGCGCATAATCTCGGAGGCCATTGTTGGGTGAGTGCTTTTACCACCGCCACACGGGGCAAGCCACTTAATATGAACGACACTTCCAAGACGCACGAAATAGCCACGCTCGCGTCGTAAATTTCCAACTCATGCAATCACAGCTCGCACGTGATCGCGCGATATGCTATCACGAGGGCAATCTGCACCGTGGTTGTCTACCGTTCGGTGTTGTAACGGACTACAAATAGAGCCTCAGAGAACAATTGGGCCAACGTCGACAATTTGCGAGGCCGTGACAGGAGTAACGTGCCGCGGTGTACCTGGCACCACACGTGCGGTGAACCTTGGCGGCCACGTCTTTTGCACTTTTATGAAACGTATCCAAAGTTGACAGCTACTTTTGTCGCTGCTGTTTTTTCTTAACTGCGAGTGAATCACCCCATTTTTTCATTTTTTTTTTCAACAGTGTCGAACGCGTTTCAGAGTAACGAATAGCCGAGCCACATAGCCCACCAGCCTCCATCTTATTTTGTTAACATTTTAAACACAAGCGTTGGCTACATCGCACATTCCGTGCACTCTTAGCCTTCAGAACTTGTTAAAGAGGTTGTGACTTCAAAATGCTTAAAGGTGCACCAATAAGAAACCCCACAAAAAAAAAAAATTAGTTTGCAAAAAGGTAAAGCTTAGAATTAGCCAATTCTTCATATTTAAAGAGGCACTGGAACACTTTTTTAACACAGTAAGAAAACGCGCGGGACTTATTGGCAATATTGCCGCGAAAGTGCGAGCCCCAAATGTAGGGAAGCCCATAATATCGCATAAACGGTCGCTCGCTCTCTGCTGCGGTTTTCGAGCCCCCCCCCCCCCCCCCTATCTTACGTCCGAGCAGTGACGTCATAGGCCAGCGCGACATCCCATAGAGGTCAGCCTTTGAGTTATTTCTCGAGCGAAAGCTCCCTCACGCATACACACTCCACCGATCTTCTGGTAAACGGGAAGCGGCGGTTGTTAACGTGTCCTGCCCGTCTCCTTTGTCACTTTCCGGCAGCTTTGTAAAGCGCCAACCTTCAATGCACCGCGGACAGAAATAAAGAAGTTCATTAAAAGGCATCGCACTCACTCCAGTGTGTGTTCTCATCCTTGGAAAAAGAACAAAAAAATGTAAAAACAACACAAAATAGAAATGGCGCGGTGGTGACGTCATAGACTTTATAACGTCTCGTGTGACTGAGGAATTATGTGCTAAGTAACGTTACGTTACATTCGATAACAAGTGCGAACTTACCTGCCAACTTTTATTTAACTTCTTCGCAAAAGAGGGCCAAAATGCATAAACATAGCGTGAATCGTGACGTCACAATGACGTTAGAGCCGCAGCGTTTTGGCAAGAAATTCGAGAAGGGCAGTTTCACCCTTCGTTTCTTCTTTACCAATGAATCTTCCCCCGCCTAAAAATCACAAAACAGCAGGGCTTTGGGAGCACATGCCCTGCAGGTCTAAACTTAATTAACCTTTCTCATTAGTGAATTGTTAAAAGACCAACCTGTAGGTCACGTTTGCAGTGCAAGCACCTTCAAACGCAAATGGCACAGCATGCATACACAATCATTAAAGACCGCAGAAGGCTGGCAAACGGGCATAACATGTTTGACACCCCTGAAATTCTGATCTGTTATAGAAGTTCCAACCTCCATCACACAGAAAAAAAATGTTTAACTAGTCGATCGAGTGTGCGTTCCTCGGTACGGACTTTTCCGTGGTTCGTCTTTCAAATATATATACTTGTCAGACTGTGATCTTCAGTGTTATGTATGGCGCTTGACTAAACAATATTTGTAGCAACAAGTTGTCATCCCCTTTCACTGTTACAAGCAGCATCATGACATGAACAATGTGGAGTGTTCTGTTTATGTGTGTTAATCGTAACCGTCACTCTGATGTGATTTCTGTTTCGGGCAGTTGGATGTTGCAGCAAATGTTTGATGTTCCAGAAACAAATCTTTAATTGTTGTTCTGTTGGTGCGTGCTGTCCCCTGTGTTTCGTGACACTCATGAAACTGAAAAGTTGAAACAATTTCGTTTCTGTCATGTTGTTAATTTACTGTAGATAATGTTGCCACATCTTTATCAAAAACACTGTCTCGATTTGACCATACACATGCATGGTAGAAATGTCATTTATTAATAAGTTGTTAATCTCCCTCGGTTCAGGGTCACAATTGTTGCCACATACATGTATAATTAAAACACGATCTCCATCTGATCAAACATAAGCACGGTGGAAAATTTATTTCATGTCGAGTTGTTGGTTCATTGTAGATAGTGTTGCCACATTTGTACCATAAGCACTGTCCTTACCTGACCCCTGAATTAAGGATGTTTACAAATTTTCACATAAGCATGAGCTTCACATATACACAACTGACGCAAAGGCGCATTTCCCTACTAAATATTTTGCACAGCACTCTGCAGTTTATACGCAACACTTTGGCCGGACTTCAAGAGATACTATTAAAGCAACATTCACTTTGAAATCTGCACAGAATTATACCTATATCACAGACATGCCAACAAAAAGAAAAAGTATGTGCCAAACGTGCTAGTCTTTGTTATTCTTGTGCACACCAATTGTTTTCGGTCCAGGCAGCCCTTTCTGTGCACAGCAAACAATGAATTTTCAGAGACAGACTGCTACGACAAAGTTCTCTGTGCCATTATGCTTCCACAGTAAGCTGCTTTAAATTTTTATTCCAATATTTCATATTTGCAACAATATTCGAAGGGGCCCCAAAGTGCTGTTCTCTCCATTTCACCTCTGTCACCCCTTTTGCAACCTTTCCCTGCTACTTCTCCACCAAAATTTCTTTTGTTGCATAAGCCAAACGCCAACATTGGACTGCTTCTGTGCATGTCGGTGCGAAGTGATTTCATAAATGTAAACAAGAGTGACTGAAAAAGTGCAGCACAATACGTCACTACCTGAGCATATATGCTGTGTCTATGTCTGCCACACTCCAAGAACAGTTTGCATTCATTCGGGGCATATCTTGTCTCCAAACAATAATCGTCATTGGGCTTGTGCGCGTCTTGCCTTTCTTTAACACTGCGTGCCCGGTGCTATCAGGTGCGCATGCACATATTAGCGTGATGTAGTGTTCCTCACAGGAAATTAGCAAGTACAGAGTGTTAAATAGAAGAAATGCATGCAAGATAAATGATGATCATCGTTTCGGAGCAAGATAAGCCTCAAAGGGTGTGAACTTTTTAGAGTGCATCCAGTGCACTAACAAAGATTAGAAGAAACAGCGATGCATTAGAGATAAAAAAATTTCAGTCTAGATAGCTTGTTCCCGGGTCCCTTCGGGTATTAAATCGCACAGATTGTTTATATATTTGAATACTGTTTGCCTGCTCAAATTCTTTCAATGTGTTCAACATGAGCAGAAACTACTGTAAATGATGCTTTCAAGGAATAAAATGCATGGACCCAATGACATATATATGATTGTTTTTCTCCGTGCTAACAACAAATTTGTACAAAGAGCTCCAGGCACATGAATTTTTTTTTTTTTTTTTGTAGTTATACTTTGAAATTTTTTTTTGAACTTACATACTTTACTCGAATTACGTCACTACATATATGTCATCTGCCCAGACGGACATTATTTGCAAGAAAAATCAATGCAATTCAATCACTAATTTATCTAATTAATTAGTTTCTTAGTTATCGACTTAATGGCGCACATTCAGTATGGCACATTGTATAGTATGCACATTCCTGGCTCTGTCGACTATGCCATTGAATAGTGTGAAACATGTAAACAGTGTACCAAGGTCCATAAGTAAGTATGGCATGCAGTTTTGAATTGAAATTTTCAAACTCGGCCTCCACTATCTATAAAGCTATATACTACCAAGCAGGTTTGAACTTTACAACACTATCTGAAGCTAGAGGTATTTCCGAGTCCCCTTGACTGGTACAGCCTTATCAACTAAACTCAATATACATAAACTGACTTCAAGATGAGTTATTTTAAAAAACACATACACTAAAAGGATCATCCCATGGTACATTAGACTGGTTGCTTTCGAGCGTTCTTGCAGGGCAGTTTAAATTCAACTGGTCGAAATCGAGCACTCGGAACACACTCGCCTGCTTCATCCAGAGTGCCATGCTCCAGCTCGGAGTGCTCAGAGGTGTTCTCACCTGCGAGCTGGGAGTGCAGCCGAGATCCAATGGAAACTGGATGACGTGGCTGCTTCGATTGCTTTGGGAGCACATAGCACACTCGGCTGGGGCAGGCTCTCTCTGGCCCCAATATTAATAGGGCTGCGCATCACTGCAAACCGGGTTTGAGCGCTGTTAAGGAATCAGTCGAATGTGCCATTAAATGAATGAATGAGCACACCGTAGTCCATGACAACCTCAGAATGCACCGCTGTCTGACTTGAACAAGAATTTCTATAGATGTGCCGATCATTTATGTTCGCTCATTTCCAGCCGGAGGCAAACTTCTTTCAATACCAACGTATCTGACAAACTGTGTTTGGGAGCACAAACAATGCACAGACCATTGGTGCAGTACGGCTTTGCGGACCGTGTGTGTTTTCTTTCTTTACGTTTTTTTTTTTACTGGACATTTAGGTTGTCACCATGTGTTGCTAAAAAAAAATGTGTTCGCGTTCGCGTCAGACGCACAAGGAGACCAGGTTGCAGCAAGTGCTGCTCTTAAATCAGTAATGTGCAAGTAAATTATTCATGTAAATGAATGCTAAACCAAATGAAGAAAATGTCTACGAATCTTCTATGTGCTCGCACCATCTCTCCAGCTCGGAAGTACCGACTACATCTACTCTACAATACAGCTTTCACCACATATATATAATGCCAACTTGAACTGAATGTGAGTACGTCAGGGAAAAGTTCACTGCTAATACAAAAACGGCTGCAGAACCTGGGCAAACTTATAATATGTGAACTATATATCAATTAAACAGTTACTATAACATATAATGGTTAAAACGAGACCCATATAAGAACAACTATGTGCCGGGATTGATTTCGAGCAAAGCACCTTTCCTAAACTTAGATGCAGAATATCCCTTGCCAACTGCTAGAACCTTGGCCCTCCAACATCCAGCCTGCTTTTTTATAACTTCCACGCAGAATATTCTATGCCACCTGCCACAACTGATCCGACACTAGATTTTTTTTTTTTTTTTTGCAGTTTCTCTGTTCTCAGAATATGGAGAAGCCGCTGATTTTGACAGAATATTTTTTTTTGGGGAAAAGTGATTTTGACGGAAGGTAAAAATCAAAGGGTGATAGCAACTGCAGCAGTCGAATCTCAATTGATGCGGTTTAATTAATTAATTAATGCAGCAAATTTCCCAACTTCATCACCCCAAACTAGGTGGGATGATGAAGTTCGGAAATCTGCAGGTGCAAATTGGAATCGGCTAGAGCAAGACAGAGGTAAATGGAGATCGCAGGGAGAGGCCTTCGTCCTGCAGTGGACATAAATATAGGCTGATGATGATGAATTAACGACCAAACGCAACACAGGGACCGTGAGAGACTTTGCGGTGGTCTCCGGTTCAACTTCGACTACCTGGAGTTCTTTAGCGTGCATCCAATGAGCGGTACACGCACGTTTTCGCAGTCTGCCACCGACTGCCTCAGTCGTGTAAGCTTTCTCAGTATTTTATGTTTATTTCTTCACTTTCTTGGAAACCGGTGTGCTACTCTGTCCCACCTATTGCAGTGATGTGGCATGCGCCTATCAGCAGAAGTAGTAGTGTCCACCTTCGCCTCTGCGCAGCGCTACCGTTTTACGCTGCCGAGGCGAGCGCCACCTGGATGGGGTTTTCGCAAGCAACATACCCGAGCGCGCCGCTGTTATAGCAGAAATGCTGGAAAAGGGATTTGTGTCCGAGTTTTCTTGACCCCATAACAAACTTTAATCTCGATTTATGCGAAAAAAGCTCATTTGGACAATCTCACCGTGTTTGCATTCCTTCATTCCTGCTCATGTCCAGTGCTATACTGCACTTCACTTTTAACAGTATGTGCTGTTCCTGTTTTGATACCGCCAGTGCGGCGGTTTGCCCGAGTAATCACCCTTCAGATTTTATTTTCTCATTTACAAGATCCTCAGTTAACCAGAAGTTCACTTGTAAATGGTATTACGTGCACCTTTTTTAATTACCAAATGGCCTCCGACAACCTTAATATCTAACTTTGTTTAGAAATGAGAAAATACTGAGCATTCAAGGTTAGGTATTCTAAGGCTGTTTTTCTTGCATTCATATTTGATTCGGAAATATTGCTATTCAAACTTAAATGAGAAGACAAAAAATTAGAAAGTGCCACCATTTAATGTGGTGATACTTATTCTCGCATACAACATAATTCCTGAGCAACATCCAATAACCTTAATCATAAGAATAAAACTTCTTATACCAAACTCACTTAGCCTTCATTATGTGGATGCATATACAAAATGAGAAGCATCTTGCTTTGTAGCACTCATGTGGCAAGTGCCCCGACAGAATTACTAAATAGCTAAATTAATGAATACCTAAACACCTAAATTACTAAAGCTAAATACCCTGCACATCACAGGCCTACTCATGCTGTTGCAAGCTTATAACAAGATATTCACAGCATGATAAGAATATGTTCTGAGAGTAATATGTATTTCAGCCCCATAGTACCAAGTTGATCAAACAGTAGTGATCACTGGCGCCACCGGCTTGGCAGTAGCATCAGGTCACGTGGCATCGCAATAAATTCCATAATCTCCGGTAGCAAATGCAAAGAACAAAAGAGACAGGTGATGGTATGGATGTGAAAAACTGGCATTTAATGAAATGGCTATTTCTTTCGTCGAAACAGTAGCTTGTCCCTTCCCTTGGCTTTCTCTGGAGGAACTGTCTGGAAGATGTCATCCAGTGGATTGGAAGGTGCTGGCCCTTCGGCAATGCGGTGCTTGAGGCTGGCTCTGGCTTCTTTTCTTTCCTTGTATTTGCCAGCGGCAGCCAACTTTAGGGAACGCCGATGCTGCGCACGCAGGACAGTAAGAAAAAAAAAGCATGTTTGTCAACAGCGTTATTTGCCTTCTGAAGCTTTGCCCCGTTGTGTGACCTGCTTTGTTCCCATTCCCGGAACACGCATTAGACATGTTAATTAACGCACTAGACTGGTTACCCTGCTCGTTTTTTTAAAGAGGACATTCGTGCCATTGTGAGAGGAAAGCACCGTGGAGAAGGGTGTGATGCAAAGTGCCATGTGACCAAAATTTCCCTGCCAATTTAATGTCCTGTTGGAACATGCACCACCTTCAAATGACTTTCCCCGGCTCTCTCTGGGAGTGAGAAAGCAGAAGTGAGGTGTTAAGACACATGTGGAAACCTCTGTACTCTACTGTTGGCGAGGGAGCAGTGGGGAATGCTACTGGGCTGCTCTTGCTACTGTGAAAGTGTGCCTGCTGAATCGCTGGACCATGGTATCCTTGCTACAGAGTGACAACTACCGTATTTACCCGATTCTAACATGCACCCAATTTTTGCGGGATTAGGGTAAGAGAATAAAAATGCACCTGACTGTAACACGTGCGCGATTTATAAAATAAAAATAGAACATGTCCCCAAGTTCGTAATCAGAAAAAACGAGATGTGCAGAATTTACCTTCACAGATGGGCAAGATAAAAAAAAAAAATCCCTTCGTAATGAAAGCAGCATGTCGTTGCGGCCATTTACGCTTCATTGGCCACAGATACCAAGCATATAAGGGCAGCATTCTCGAGCAATCACTTTTAGTCATACTACAGTCAAATCTCGATAATTCGAACTCGAAGGGGCCAGAAAATTTATTCGAATTAAAGGAAAGACTTATTTTTGAAGTATTCGTGTACCATAGCACGACGTACGAACTGTGCGAGTCGTGAAATATCATAGCAAGCGAGGGCCACGAAACTGCCCACATCGCCAAACGCTTGCTTCCCGATAACGGCGGAGAACGAAACTTCAGGGAGCGGGCGGTGCCAGCACGGCGAATGGGCGCGAACGGGGGCCGTCGAAAGTGAGGGAGGAAGGCGGCAGGGAAGCAGATTTGGCCTCACCAGCCCGTGTGGCAGTGGCTCCCCTCGCGCTCCTTCACCTTCGACCGTCTCCGTGCGCGCCCGCCGCCGTGCTGGCGTTGCCGCTCCCGCTGGCCTAACGCCAAAGCTCTCTGAAGTTTCATTTCCTGCAGTTGAAGCGAGCGTTGGCTGGCGTGTTCATATTCGTTGGCCAGACTGGGCCTCCGCCGTTGCTTCCCTCTGTGCCGCAGCGTCGGCTGCACGCAAAAACGGCAACCTTGCCATTTGAGAGAGTGAAATTTCCGCCGCGGTTCTTTTTTTTTCCTCTCTCTTTATTATTTCTCCGTGTGGCAGTTGAGGGGTCTCGCCTAAGCTTTTCGGAGCAATGCCGGTCGGAGGCGCCGCCACTTGATTTGGCGCGCTGCTGAGAGCATTGTCGTTGCGCGGCATGTTCGAATTAACCGTCGCAAATGCTTTCGCGTTTGAATTACCAGGTGTTTTCGCCCATTGGAATACACATAACTTTGACGGGACCGCAGCGTCAGTTCGAATTAACAAGATTCGACTGTATTAGAAGTTCACTGACCAAGTGCACAAAGTACCTCCACACCAAGACACCACCCCCCACCCTCTACTGTCGAGATGTACCAGGAAAGACCAATTGTATCTGTGGATCTCTACAGAGACCTACCACTCACACCCCGGGACACAAAATGTTCCCCCAGTAGGGCAAGGGGTTTCCTGGCAAGGAAGCCTCTGAGGAAGGCAAAGTTGAGGACATGAATACAAAGGATAATAAAGGAGAGGGGGGGGGACTGCAGAGGAGACGATTTGCATGGATACATGTTCCTATTGAGGGACACTACCTGCTGCCTTGTCGACTGGTCACTGACTACAGTGGACTTCTTCCCCTCTCCCACCCACCTTGTGCGAGATCAATGACACAACACAAATACACTTCGATTGTGCTGTGGTTAAAGTAATGTGTCATGCGACCAGCACTGCTTCCACCCATCAATGTCTCCGGTATTTTGGTATTGCGTAAACTGCTACACCTTTACAGATGGGACGGTAATTTTGCTTAGAACTGGGAAGTGAGGCGTCAGAAAATATCGTGCTTATGCTAATCACCGCTGTTTAACGAAAGAGTGAAGAGATTGAAGTGCGAGCAGAACTTACCTGACTTGGAGTCACATAGTTCGGGTTGCTGTAGATCACAGTTCCTCCGAAGCTGCCCTCAAAGACTTTGATTGGGTTGAGCACAAACCGAGGGCCTGTACATGAAAATGAATGAAACAAAGGCATTTCAGCTTCACATGCCTTGCCGAAAGACAGAAAAAGTAGCAAACAATCCAGCGTTAAATCTGACTAGCTTGTGTTGCGTTACAGCACGACAAACATTACATGGCCGAATCAAACAACACTGTTGACTTGACTAAGCTAAACCTCTAATAAGACATAATCCCAAGGTCCTCAAATGTCTACCTTTAAAGATAGACACTCAAGGCAAATGGTAATTCAATGTAAAGGATTAGTGCTGCTCCAACATTTGCCAACCCAATTTTCACCAAGAATCGAGCTTCTTAACGTCAGGGAGTGACGTAAACATGGAGACAAAACTCATTCTGCCACAGCTAAAATGTAGAACAAGCCCTTTATGATGTACATGCCCTACTTGCACGCATGCCAATCGACCATTGATAATAAAGAAAGATAATTACAGGGCATTCATAAATGAAAAATAATGCAGCTCAGCCGATGTCATTGGGCTGCGCTGCGAAATTACTCACTGATGCTTTTTCGCACTTGTTCGATAGCTGTCAAAAGAGCATGACCTTTTCAAGTCTGTAGCTGTAGTAAGACGATGTCGGTACCATAAGCTGTTTCCTTTGGTTAACTACTGTTTTCACCTACATTAAAAAAAAAAAAAAAAAAACCTACTAAGTTGTCTTTTGGCATAGAACAGATATTGGGAGATATTGAGGACACTTAAAATTTCCCTCTGTTTAGCCCTTAGTATCTCCTTAAAGGACTCCCTCGATGCCATAGCTGCACTGTTACTCTCAATCATTTCACTAAAACAGGGGGAGGGGTTAAAATTCAGTAGATTGTCTTTTTAATGAGGCTTGAAATTTTGTAGAGAGAACTAGTTTCTACATTTTGTTCAAATATCCTTTCGTTTTGTGCAGTGTACAAGATTGGAAATAAAGCCACTTATAACGAGCGCAGAATGCCATCACAAGTTCTAAACATCGCATCCCTACACCATTGCTTTTCTCTTTTGTGGTTTCTGGTGGTACAAAACAAGAAATAAGTATAAAACTTGAAATCAGCTTGTTCATTTTAAAATGATGTTATGGAGAAATCCATACATGGATCAACGCTATGCTTGGCAGCACGCCAAAGACAACGATAAGACGCTAGCTCTTGGCCCGGATCGAACGTCCCTTGCCTCCTCTGTATATATTTTGTAAATACATCCTTCGCCTCCATCTCGCTTCCATCACAATATTACTTTGATAAGACAATAAACTTAGAACTATAAGAGGCCCCTTTCTGTTCACTTGGACTGCCGGAAGTATGGAGCGCAATCATTACTACTGACTTTTATTTTTTCTAACTCTAAACACAAGCTAAAAAATGAGGGCCCATAAACACTTATAATGGCCAATAGAAAGATATGCCTGCA
This sequence comes from Dermacentor silvarum, assembly GCF_013339745.2. Classification (NCBI taxonomy): domain Eukaryota; kingdom Metazoa; phylum Arthropoda; class Arachnida; order Ixodida; family Ixodidae; genus Dermacentor; species Dermacentor silvarum. The sequence goes on from NC_051164.1 coordinate 81,745,709, forward strand.
GGATCACCCACCAATCTCGACTAGTGCCCCGGTCTCCTCCACAATCTGGTAGTTGCGGAACCATATCCGGTGGTCCAGCAGTGAGAAGGTGAACACGTGGTCCACAAAGGGCTGGCTCTTGGGATGGTACCTGGGTGTCCCAAATACCTACAGAGAAAGATTGTGCAACGGGTGGTCAAACAGCAGTAGTAGTGCTTGGTTCTATTCAATTGTACTTTATATAAAGAGTTTGTCGGGACAATTGAAATTATTCCTTTAGACCATGGGTTCTCAAAGTGGGTTCCGCGGAACCTACGGGTTCCGCAGGCCCCCGCTCGGGGTTCCGCGAGCCACTGATAAATTTTCCCTGGTCCCGCTCTCGACAAGTGTCTAAAACGGCGAACATGAGGTGCGCTTGATCCAAAGAACCTCCATTACTCATGCCCAAGTTACGGTGCCCGAGTGTCAAAAAGCACATCACAGTGCGTAACAGCAACGCACGAACTGCGCAATAAATACTCAAGTAGTTTGTAGCCACCCAACCTCTGAGAACGGGCAGCGCGCCTATAAGCTTTCGCACTTGAATCTCAGAGGCCGTAACTTACCACCATGCGCCTTTCTCCTATTTGTAGATAGGGTAGGTGCCGATAGCGTGCGCACTGACCTATACATTGAAGGAAAATTAAAAAAAAAAAAACGCGGAGCATCGCAAATGCGCGCCGCAGAAGAGCAAGAACGGCGTAGCGTTCAACCGAAACGAAGCGGCGCAGTCCGCATCGCCGTGGTCCTCAGCTTGCACCGTGGTCCGCAGCGGCAATCGTACGGCGGCACATGACTGACAGCAACGCCGACGCGCTTCGTGCCTAATTGTGCCTTTAAAGCCTCTATTCTTGCGTTTATCGCCACGCGTAACACCGCGTTCACGGCTAGTCGCTATCTCTGATCGCGTCGATAACCACCGTAGTTTCGTCCGCAGCGGTTGCGTAAATAGTTTCATTTTCACTCGATGCGCGCATCGGCTGCGTGCCTTCACAACTGCGTAGTCGCCTCCCAAGGCAGCGTCGATAGCGACCGCAGTTTCGTCCGCACTTCTTGCAGTGAAAGGTAGCTTCGTTTTGACTTGGTGTGTCTGTCAGCCGCCTGCCTTCTGAACCGCAAGGTCGCCGTCCATGATCGCGTCGATAGCGGCCGCAGTTTCATTATAGTGTATAGTAAGTATATTCTAGGCACTGTAGTTTCGTTGACAGCGGTTGCGGCAAGCAGTAGTTTCGCTTTTATTCAGTGCAAAGCTGTCGAAGATAAAAAGCACCGGCTACATCGCGATGGACGGACAATTTGTTGGCGAGCAACTGAGTGGCGAAAAAATAATCGGGATGTGCGCCCGTTGGTGCAAAGCGCGTCTCAGATGAAAATGCGCGCCGCGAAGGATGTCGCGAGGCCTTCGCCGCTGCTAGCGCTAATCAGTCATGAGATGAAGAGAATTTCAACTTCCGCACTGGTCTTGGGCTAAATAGAAATAAGATTTGACGATTCATTGAGTAAATAAAAGCGTGTTGACGTAGTGCAGCATTTTGTTTGTTTTCTTGATACCCTCGATAATTCGGTTAAATCGGGGAGTGAGGGGGGTTCCTTGGCACTTTATGGAGCTTAGCAGGGTTCCCTGGGATGAACGTACCTGAGAACCCCTGCTTTAGACACACACAATTTCTGGGGCCAGCCAACATTCAGTTTCAAAACAGACCGATCTTGCCATGCTACACAGTGAAGCTGCCCTGCTGACACTGTGATGCCTGTTTGTGCCACTTTCTTACTGCATTAAGCTTCAAGGCAACATTGAAGGGAATGCAAAGGAAAATGTCATAGCGCATTTTTTCAGTAAATTTTATGTGAAGGTTGGGTGTTCTATGTATTCACTCATCCTGCAGAATTTTTTATATTCTCGACTCCCTGCTTTACAATCTGCTAGTTTATAAAAAAAAAAATTATCTACACAGAGATTTTACAATAACTTCCCTTCACTAAGGGCTAAAACTAGCGGCATCCTTTGCAGCAGACTGTTGGTGAGATCGGCCTATTGTCACTACAGGTAGCTACACCTAACAGGCTAAGTGCATGGCCAGGGGCATGACCAAGACCATTATTATTACGTACCTAGCCTACCAAACATCCCTTGCTCCTTCATATAAAACCTCATCTATTTCCCTGCTACATCCTCCGACCCGAAACTTCACATTGTGCTGTGATGTCTCGAAATTCATTTTGACCACCTTGGGTTTTAATGTGCGCCCAAAGCACGGCACACAGACATTATTGCATTCCGCCTCCATTGGAAAGTAGCCACAGTGGCCAGGAATCCAACCCAAAACCTCATACTCAACGGCAGAATGCCATAGCCAATAAACCAACACAGCAGATTTCATTTGTTGATTTACTTGGTTATACAGTGAAACCTCGATATAATGAACATCGATTAACGAAATTCACGATGTAACAAACTATTTTAAAAAATAATTTCCCGATTTTAGTTCCATTGAACTAATGAAACCTGAAATCAACGAAACTTATGATATAACGAAGTTTTTCACTGCAAGTACAACTTCGTTGTATTCTGGTTCGACTGTATATTGGGAAACCGAGAGTGCCTTCATGGACATAAGCATAGCATGGAGGACGAGCACCAAGACACAGTGTATCAAGCCCACAAGAGTTTCATGCCTCACAATCCTCTATATCAACATTCCAAGATACACAGTTCTCCTGCCAACTCACTCTTCCTGGAACACCTTAAGTTCTTTAAAATGCACCTAAATTTAAGTAGGTGAGCGTATTTGCATTGTACTTCTATTGGAATGCAGGCTGCTGTGGCTGGGAATTGCAAACCGTATGTCACGCTCACCAGCAGCATGTCACGTGTGCTGGGAAAGTTTCAACTACTAGTATCTCTTTTAGCAATATAACTGACGTGCCTTGTACAGACAGATTGTTGAGTTAATCCAGAGTACTACAAGATTGTCACTGTTATCAAGTTGTCGCTCGGCACACGATGCACCTGCAGTATCCGAAGCTTCATGAACGTAATTGCGAATCCTGTAGCAAAGAAGGCGTCTGATATAGATTCAATCTGATTGTGTGCAGGCCGTGAATAGTGGTGCACACTGTTGAATGTATGCGGGTGCCAGCGATTACTTGGGAATGTACGGTGAGCCATGTATAAATAGTGGATGCAGTTGATTCAGAAGATCAGACCCGAGAGACGACTGCGCTCGCCGCTATCGTGATTTGAATTTTTTTTTTTTTCTGAATTGAAACCCGTATTTTAAGTACAGCAAGAGTCATGAGGGAGGTCGCGACCTACTGCACAAGAAAGGCTCATTCCTGTTCTGGCGAGTGCATGTCTTTTTAAAGCTCAATGGGCCTTTCTAATTTGGGTGCACTTGGACTAGTATAACCTCCCTGGCTCTCAATGATCATTATAATTTTTTTTCCTGGTTTCAGGTGCCACTCTAATCTTCGAAATGTAGTGGCCTGGACGAGGATTAGAACTCGAGACCTTGAGTACAGAAGCCCGATGCTTTACATCTACTTCATGCCACGTCCACTGCAAAACAAAGGCCGCTCCCAGCAATTTACAAGACAGGGGTAATTAGAGATCACTGGCAGAGGCCTTTGCCCTCCAGCAGACACAGACTGATGATGGTGACGACTGCAGGCATAGCAGCAACATGGCACATTAGCTAGAAAAGTTTCAACTAGAACCGCTTTCAGAAATTTGGCTGGGCTACCAAGTATGAGCACTAAATTAGGAAAAGAAAGAAAAATTGAAACAACAGCGTTACTTTACCTGAGACAGCAGCTCCTTCATCAGCTTTGCAAATGGGTTCTCATTAAATGCCTGCAAAACAAAAATATTAGATTGAGGTCAGTGGTCTTTATGACATTGTAACACAGAACACTTTTCTATCCTCAAAAGACATACCGTATTTACTCGATTCTAAGCACCCCCTTTTTTTTCATGATCGCGATGCCCAAAGTGAGGGGGGTGCTTAGATTAGAAAAATCTCCGTGACGCTCGGCTCCGAGGAGCGCGAGCGTCACGAGTCCGCGAGGCTCTGCACTCCGGCTGTGTGGCGAGATCGCGCTGCAGTGGCCGTGCCACCTCGGGACTCCGACTCGAAGAGCAAGCGCGCTTGGCGGCTTTGACTACGCGCTCTTCTTAACAAATAGGGGGGGGGGTACTTAGATTTGCATGCAAACTTTTTTTCCAATTTTTTCGCGAAAATCAAGGGGGGGGTGCTTAGAATCGCGAAAATACAGTACTGGTTTTCACCTATTCCTGTTAATCAATGCCCTTTCACATGTCATAAAAGCACCTACTCGGTAAAAATACTCACCAAACAATTTTTTTTTTCTTGTTAAAGATCTCAAGACCTGGCAGCATTGAAAACTACATAAAGCAGCGACACTCAAATTCAGCGAAGAATTATTCAAGGAACATACTACAGGCTCTTGTGTGCTCATATCCTATACACATACACCGGCTTTGCCAATGGGAAGGGGCTTCACTCTCTTGGCTGCTACAACTAGTGCTAGCTGTAGCAACGCTAGTTATTCGAAAAAGCTATTTGAACTTTATTAGTAAATTACCCTTCTACAATACCAAAAAATCCACTCTTATAGTGAGAGGAAGCCTGGCAAATCAGAAAAATTGCAAGACTGAAAGGCGTGTGATACTTTGGCCTTCCCACCTGCTCGACGTGGCGTCATGGATATTGACGGCACTTGCTTTGGTGTAATTAGCTTTTTATTGGTAAAGGTAGAGTACATTGTATTCTAAAAGAGCCAATGACTGAACTTGGCAGTACAGCAGCCTAAATACAAGAAAATTCTTTGAAAGCCACGACAGTACACTGACATACCACCGCTGCGCTTACAGCAAGGAACGCGAGCATGCCCTCACCCCCATGCTCTCCCCTCACCACGGTGACCTACTTTCATGTGTCAATCATTTCGGATTTCTGGCGAAGCGCCGGTTGCTATAACAACGGGAGATAAAACCAATAAAAACTTTTCTGTCCTGAAGTTGCGATTGTCCCGCCGATAGGTATCCGCTGCCATCACCAGGGCCAGATGGACGCGCCCGCAGTTACTTTATCTGGTCGATTACGTCTCGCGAGTGTTCTCACCTAAAGAGTATATATCTTACACCTGTGCCCGAGGGGCACAAGATATAATCCCAGCAGCAATCATGGTAAAGTTTTGTTTGCAAGGCTTTGTTTGTGGGCAAAGTTGAATAACGGGATCCAAATGGGGCTTGATGTTTTATGACTTCCCCTTATGTGCCCTATGTGATGCCGCTGCCTGGCGTAGGCTCCAGACAGGCACTTACACGAACCTACACATATTACATCGCATGCACCCCACAGCCCTACAGGGTCGAATGCCCGTGGTGTGGGGCCACACCAACCCTATACCACATTACGTGGGAGTGCACGCTACACAACATAGAACTCCATGACAGAAACACCACGAGGGAGCAATGGGAGGCACTGCTGTCCAGCTCGGCCCTCGACGGCCAGCTCAAGCTGATCTAGAGAGCAGAGAAGATGGCAAGAGCCAGCGGAGCCCTGGACTAGGGGCCCCGACCATTAGCGATGCCCCATTGGGGCAAGACAAAACTCTATCTTTGCATTAAAGTTATCTATCTATGTGACTATGCACATTATGTGACTATGAACCCTACTTGACTTCACCCTACGGTGACCTTGAATCTGAGGTGAGGGACCGGCGCAACGAACATGATAATGCTGACTTGCTGATGGCAACAACGGCCGTCGTCACTGGTGTAGCAGAAAGGATGGATGCAAACAGCAAACCCAGTTTGGAGCTTTTCACTGCTGCTGCAGTAATAACTGAAAACCTGTCGTACCAACTGTACTTCTCCAAAGCAGCCATCCACAAATCTTCATAAGCAAGCCAGCCATCCAAAACACAAACTGGTTTAATTAAAGGCACGTCGAGAAGGATTAAGAGGATCACCTTGTCGAAGGACAGAAGCGGCCGTGCACCTTTGAGGCAGTTGCCTGTCATCTTCAGCTCCTCCATGGTGTGAACTGCAGGGGGAAATATGAGTCACGCATCATGCACGACTGGGCAATTTAACACAACACTTCATAATTTAAAGACACACCAATTACCCTTAATCTGAAGATATACCGACACTCGTTTGTTTTTAGCGACGAATGAACAGCATCTCTACACAACATCTATGAGCGAAACTGTTGCACTTTCTGCACAGTGAGATATTGAGCAACATACCATTTTCAACAAGAAACTTGACAGACGGTCCATTTGGTACATTGGATACCCTGCAAGAAGCAAATGCAAAGATAAAGACATCAATGAAGACGACAACTAGAAGACTAATTAGGAAAGCCCAAAAGCCCACTTACCATAAATAGAGGTCTTTTCTTTTTTTATTTTCGAAGTACAAACACTTGTTGCAATTCTTCATGTCACATATCTGAAACGATAATGTTCGTTATATTCAAGCAAGCAATGCAAAGCATGGGGTGCCCGAGAGATCAATGAACCAGGCAAAGCTACACAAGCCGACTGTCACCTACCTCATTTATGACTACAAGGGGGTCCTTCTTCTCCATCTTGGACTCTGTGAACATTGCAATGACAAATAATGTACACACCATTTTCCACAAGACGTTCATGCGCCATTTTCCATGCAGATGCAGGTGACAAATTGAAATGCGAGCAAGTCCTACCAGACTTCTCAGATTCTAGCACGTGACCCCCAGAAATGACAGTACTACAAGCACAATTGCTGCCATATAGGTTGGGGAAACCCACCCACAAGCTTTCACACAAGATCTATATCATCAGCAATGCAACAGAGAGGTCATCATCACACCTGTCTACTGTGCATGAGCAAAGTGTTGTTCAGCAAGGAGGCTGGTAAACACAGTGTGGACATGGAAACAGGAAAAGAACATTGTACAACCTATGAGTAATTATTTGAGTGATTTTGTATCGCTATGCATTCAGTCACCAAAATATGGTGTATGCCCCGAACTGAAATCGTACAATGTGACAAAAGCACATGGCGAATGGACGTGTTGCAGCAATGTCACCTGCTGTGATTTCAAATCACAGCTGACCAAAAATGCAGTATACACCGATGCAAGGCAATATAAAGGAACTATATATTGAAATTCACATAGAAACAAGACCTGTACGTAAAACACAAACACAGCAAGAAGACATAAAGAAAAAGGAAGTGGATATTCTGCCAGCAGTCGGGCAGGGCTGTGAAGCTATACCGCCGAGCTTGTAGTACCTAGTGCGATTTGGTCCTATGAGATCATTTAGCATGCAAAAATTACGACAGCAAATGAAGCCTACAGGAGACCGCCTGAGATTACAATAAAGCAGGTGGCGCAGGATCTCCAGGGCACCCAAGGGATCAAAATTGGAACCAGGGCGGTCCGTGGGCTGAGGCCCTGGTGAGCCCCCAACCTGCAGACCAGTTTGGGTTCCAGCTTTGGTGCCCCTTCGAATTTCCTGGAGGCGCCGCCAGAGCACTAAATAATGATATGCTGCTTACACTTAGCACTTGTGCAAATTATCACTATCAGAAACTGTGCACGCAAGCCTAGGAAATTTCGGCGAACTGAGGACAAAATTTCTATTCTGCCAGCAGAATAGCCACGCCTAAAGGGAAAACACACGCACGCGTACACACACCGTAGCTGTTGGGTCACAGATATAACACCAGTGTTTAAAGTCAGCCATATGAGCATGCAAGCCACGCACAGTTACATGCATTTCCGTGAACCCAGCAACTGCACTGAGTGTTACATAGATATGTGAGAGACGTATGAATGACTTTTATGGCTGAACTTGTCGGTTTGTCAACATTCAGCCTCAATCAGAGGCACTTCATAGTGTACTTTGTTAATGCCATGTTCATGTGTGTTACTTGTGTTTCATTCAAAGCGAGACCTAACGCCTGCATCACATGGCTTTCTATTAATGCCCTCCAGGTCCTTAAGATCGAATAAACAAATTAAACAGAGCATTAGGTTACCAAGCAGATTGTAATCATGCAGCAGGAACACGCAAATTTTCAACTACGCGAGTGTATCGCCATGCAAAATCACTTTCAGTGCGTTACAGGGGCGAGATTATAGGCTGTTTTTGAGAGCCGCTTTCGAGTATAAAAGCAGGATGCACAAACAAAGACTTGTCATCACACGTGCCCGTAACATCAGCTTACTTCGGAGCCGGTACGACCAGCAAGCAATTTTTCAGCACTGTTCCTGCGCCCTACCATCGGAGTGCGTACAGTTGGCACTAAACGCCCGTCAAGATACTGCCAAATGCACTGGACGTGTCGAGTTTTAGTGGTGAAAGTGATGACTACCTAAAGTAATATTGGTGACTGCGCGTCTTTATTATCCGACATTGAAAACGGTAAAGCAAATTAACCAAACACAGGCAGTAATGTTAAGATGCTGCAATTACGACCGGTATCGGACAGATTACAACGTAGCCAACATAGCATCTGTTGCAATGTGTCGATGACAGGTTGGGCTAAGCACGTAATAACGCACTGAAAGTGAACTCTTTTTTTTTCTAAGCGGATGAAGCACTTACCTGGCTTGGAATGAGGCAGCAATGTGCGAAGGTTCAGCATGAGATGCCTGTCTCTGAATGTAATCCCCCTCGATGCAAAGATCATGACACGCTGCTTGTTAATCCATTTGTGCTAAAGAAAAAAAAATGACAGTGAGGATTGAGTGTAACTTAGGCTGTGGTTCGAGGCAACATACGGCAACAATACGGAACAGTCAGAAACAATAAATAACAAAATACGGAGCGGTGCGCTTGAATGTTTGGAAACGAAGTTCAGATTTCGCTCCCAGCATGGCGTATGTGACAAGCTCCTGCGGGCCGGGGCTTCTGTCAAATTTCAATATCAGCTTTTGTCTCGTTACATGCACATATTTGCATTGTTCTTTACCTTCTTCTCGGGGGGTTCATCCGATCTTCTGGTGACCGGAGGAAGCCTTTCTTGTGTTTCAACAGCTTCTTCAGCATCTTCGGCCGCACGTGAACGCTTCCTGCGCTTCGCCATGTTTGTTTGCTGCGGACCTAGACGACCGGGCTTTTCCGGTTCCCATTAAAAAAAATAATAATAATTTGCTGTTTCGTGCACCATTACGTTTATAAAAAAATGTAGTCAAAATAATACAGTTATATTATGATAGATATTTTTTTAAAAGCAAGCCTACTGCAGGAACAGCTTTAACGAAGGAGAGCCCGATAAGCGACACGCTTTGTCCGTAATTTTTGTGTATTGCGTTTATTTTGTGTTTACGCGTAGCGAGCAGAACAGCAGCAACGGCCAAGGCAGCGTACGGCGCATCGCGAGAGAGGCAACAACAAGCGAATGCTCTTCATCGGCGGCGGCGCAGAGTCGTTCCGCCTTCGAATTCGCTGTTAGACGTGATAAGTGTGTGCCGGCCAACAACCTGACGGCGCGTGTGAGCATGGATTCAAACGGGAAGGCTGCGACGCCGAAGAAAGACAGCGGCGTCGCGCCTGGCTCCTCGGCCACACCGAAAGCTGGACAAGCGTCGACGACGGACGGGCGTGAGTTCCCACCGCGAAACAACAGTCTTGACAGGTCGGCGCCGGCGTTGGTTTAGCCCCTGGGGGGGTCACGTTGTCGCATATTTGACCGGTTCTTACGTTCCGCCAGGCGAGGCGAGGAGGCAGTGGAACGTTCCAATCCACGGGGAGACAGCAGTTCACTGCTGTGAAACGAGTGATCTAACGGTTCCATCTGCCTACCCGGCATTTCGGGCTAGTTAGCAACCCTGCACGTGTTGCCGTGAGTGCGATCGCATAGTTGCAAGTTTTTGGTCATAATTGCGAGGGGAAGTCACTGCACGTCACGAACGTCCTGTTTGTTTCGCCGGTCGCCTTTTCAAGAACTGGTTGTCGATTGACGACGCTGCGTATAACGTAGTTCGAGCTGTCGTTGCGCAAACAAATTGCGACATTTAGGTCGTTTTGCCTGTTCCCTGTTGTGCCGGCACTCGGCGCACGCGACGGTCTTGGGAGCCGTGACACAGCGCGTCCAGTTGAATATCTTTTTTTGGCACCCTTTACCACAGGTAGTTGCTTATCGCCGCGCGGAAACATCGGTATGTCTACATCCTAGTAGCAGGTATTGGTAGTACAGGCACGTGGTACCAGCTGCGCCGCTCACTTAGCACGTCCGGACCTCTTTCTACGGCGAGCCCGTGCTTCCCTGACCTAGAGCGTCCTTTTCTGACGCCATCACGTTTGGAGACAGATGGACGTTCTATTAAGCTTGTAAAGTCGTGAGTTCTGCAGTTAATTCTGAGCGATGCTTTGTAAACCTGTGAGTTGGCTTTCGCGTGTGTACCGTGACACACAACACGCGTTATGAGACCCGTGTCGTGCAATATTGGAGTCACGTAGCAAGCTAGCACATCAGGCGAGTCTTTAGACTATTTATTTATTTATTTTATCGTGGTCTCGCTAAGCGGTATAGTTACATTTCAGAGCTTTACTGCACATCTTGTTACTTCTCATGGTGGTACAACTTCCTTGTTTCAATATGATTTGGCGTAAGTCGGAGTTCACAGTTGTGTGTCTTGATTGATTGCAGAGAGCATGGCATCATTTGTGTTCAAGAGTACACTATCCCCAGAAGCACCTGTGTTTGTCCCGCGGCACTTCAAAGTTCCAGTGCCCGAACCTTACCCACAGTCGCCGGTGAGCCCCCAGGTCTTTTGACAAATGTGCAATGCTTTTTCGTGGTGTAGCCTTGCTTGAGGAGGTTGCTTCTTTTTGTAAGGTGCCTCACTCAAACCATCTCAGCTATGTTTATTATTTCCTGATTAACAACCACTTATGAAGCAGAGAACGTACGGAGAGTGAAAACTATTGGGATCTCAAGGCAGTGCTAAGTGCTGACATGAGCCTCAAATTTATATGTTCACATAGTATGTTGCTATGAGCTCTTGACAGGCATTGGTATTTGCCCTCCAGCTAGCCTCTTGTTTAAAGAATGGCAGTATTGTAAATAAAATAAAAATGAAAGAAAGGGACACAGAATGTTTTATATGTTCCCACCATTTTCACCATCGGTTGGTATGGCACGGTTAAACTCTACCCTCTCGCAGCGATTTTGCGTCATGCAAGTTCTGAGCTCCTAAATCATGACAGGACGCTTAAGAGAATGCCTGCTTCTAACATCATGTGTAGTCGTACAACAAAAACATGTTGGCTGTGTCACCATCTCTCACCTGCGAAGCTGTGCTCTCAATACAGAGTTTTTAACAAGTCTGAATACTCCAAGAAACTTGCGCGACTGCATTGATTCCTGTGCAGTAACTTCAGTTGTCATCTCTCTGCATTGCTGTTTTACACGCTGATATAACATGCAAGGCAGTTGTCTTCCTCCTAAGTCAAAGGAAGTACAGTCAATTAGTAAATGTGCAGGTATAAAAGCCACTTTCAGTTCTTGGTTACGATCCTGCAAATGTCACCATGGGAAGCAAGTAATGTGAAACTAATTTTGTATGTTTTCAGCTCGTGTACTAGTACTTGTAAATGCAATGCGAATGTATTTCTTGAAGCTTAAAAATCCGGACAGTAAGAGTGTTTTGCAGCAGAACATGTTTACAATTAAACAAAGGTTTATGTGCCATTACTAGTCATGACACAGCTGAATCTAGAGTTGCTTCCGCAGCTCAAGTTCCTCTCTAAAACCACTGACTCCAGGCAGTGTACCCTTTTGCTCTGTTCTGTTGTTATCCATGAGGTTGTTTTGTGTTCAGGACACATAAGAGACCCTTATAGATATGAAAACTGCTGCAGTTTACACATCTTTGTGCAAAGTAGTTTCCTTGTACAGTCGGAAGCGTGCATTCTGCGAAGAGCAGGCTTCCCACGTCTAGCGGGGAAGGGAATGCAAGCATTGGTGCGTGCATGCTTTATTTTGGTACCTGTTCTCTTTTAATATTTGTTCTCTTTGATAATGCTCGCGATAAAATTGATGAGTACTAGCACCTTTACACACATGGTGTTAGCTCTAGGTGTGTTAACACATAGCACAATCACGATCAGGTAATTTTGTAACTCTTAAAATTGCAAACGATTGAACAGTTGCATGTCTTGTACAAAAATCATGTCATCATCCAGTCAGTGTTCACTCACTGAACAAGGCATGTTCACAGGAACACGGAGGCCTGAGGTGAATAACAGTGGTGTAACCAGGCATGTTGCTGTAGCTAACATTTCGACAAGTGAACTTCTCTTTAAGAAGGCAGCATCTGCTTTCTTTAGCACCGCTTATATACACTTAGCTTACTCACCCCAACCCTCGATGGGGAATAAAGAAGTGAGTAAGCTGGTGTGCAGAATAATGGCGGTCGAACAAGGAATGTTGCTGTAGCCAACGTTTCGAAAGCAACCTTTTCACTGGGGACTTGTGTTCATCACGGCAGCAACTGCTTTCCTTAGCAGCATTCATGTCCGCGTTGCTCACTCTCCCCCGCCCTCAGTGGGGGAGGAGTTGCTGGCCTGATGAAGACAAGCCTCCTTTGTCGAAACGTTGGCTACAGCAACATCTCTTGTTTGACTGCTGTTATTCCGTTCATTCACTGGTGCTTCAAAAGCTTGCCATGGCATAGCAGGCCTTGCCAAAACGCAAGGACCTTCATCTTGGCATGCTAGAGTGATGGAACACGGGATTGCCCCTACTGTGCCACTGCAGATTGTCTACAGTGAAAGATAGAAAAGTTAAGGAAGGGGCAGAGATGTTGACCTGAGGCACATTCCTCTAGCCAGCTATTCTGCACCTGGGGGAGGGGGAGAATGAAAGGAGGAACAAGATGAGTGACGATGGAGAGAAGAGGCAAAGCACATAACGGGAAGGACTTACTCATAGCCTAGTCCAGACCAGTACTTCAGAAAAAATGTCAAGCGAGGCCTGTATGAGCTGAAAACTGGATATACAGTCAACGGGGGGGAGGGGGTAAACGTCCAACACATAAAGGGTCCAACATAAACAGAAGAGTGGTAGTAATGCCACCGATGTGAAGGCATTGAAACAACCAAGCACAGTGTTCTGTTAAAGGACCTGTTGTATTTAAGTGTATCACAAAAGCATTAAATTTGAGCTTCCTGGCTATGCCTTTTCAATTGAAAAGTGCTAGAAAGCACTGTGTGTACCTGTATCGCTGTGTTTATGCTTTATTTTACTGTTCTTATGTCCAAAATGAGAACCAACATGCACCATTTCTAACTCTGTATTACAGTACTTGGTGTTTAGTACTTTTCATAACATGTTTAAATTTAGCTAGAAGTTGCACTCTCCTTCGTTATTTGATGTCTCATTATTGATTCATTTCATGTAAGCTTACTTTAACATGTGCTTTATATAGGCAGACTGAAATAAAATGCAGGCGCACACACACACACATGAAACGCAAACTTGATTGTGCATTTCTCTTTTCATGTGTGTACGGAGGGTGCTCTGTCTTGCTTCCATGTTTCATTCCAGACTAATTGTGCTCACTGGAAAGTGCTTGACAGTGAATTGAATGACATTGCACTTTTTTAATTGTCGTTCTCTCAGACGCACTGAACTATGCTAAAACGTTCTTGCTTTTTCAGAAGTCTGCTCATTTTCACACCCATGTTCTGTGGAAGTTGTGAAACATGGCTGTGCCTAAAAGTAGTGGAGTGAACTTGCCACTCTAGTACCTTATATGTCCTATGTGCTGCTGTGAGACCTCAAATGGCAGATCGTTATCATTCCATTTGCAGATTGACAATGATGTATTTATACTGTTGCAGCTTTAAAAGCAATCTTGATGTTGTCTGAATATTGCAGACAGATCACATTTTGCAGATGTAGTGCACCACCACTGTTAAGCCCAAACTGCATGAGAGCGATTTTGTGCGCGACGGCGACGAGCGACGGCTTCGAGTGATGAAACGGGCCGTCGCGCGAACAGATCGCTCGCTTCTAGAAATCTAGAATTCGTCGCTCGTCACCCGGAAGTGCTATGAGCGGCTAGCCAATAGCGCGAAGCCGGAACTGGATGTACATCAATCAAGTACTATCGATTGTCGCACGGAATGAGCAAATGACTAGATTTTGATACGTGCAAAGATAATAACGTACTAGTGCAAGACCTTTAGAAATATTTATGCTGCTCTTTACAGCAAAACGCATCAACTTAAATTAATAAAGCACGCATTGCGTCAGTTTCGGCGAGTATTTGCTGCCCTCATACCGGCAACACCGGGAAGACGTTGCTCGAAGTCGCTCGTCTCGTCGCTTGCACGCGGTACGACTTGTAGGTGACGAGCGAATGCGACAGCCATCTCCATCGCGTCGCTTGTCGCTGTTGCGCGCAAGATCGCGTGCATGCGGTTTATACTTTACCTGCAAACCAAACTGTGAACTGCTAAATACAGTCTTTCCCTAGCAGATGGCACTAGCTGTTCAGAGTTGAAATGTTGGTCTTCTTGAAGTCCTTATTTTGAAGGCAAATATGAAGTCAAGCTGAACAGATAAGTACTCCAAGGAATCCAGTGTTTATTTTACCAAAAACACGTGCTGTTAAGAGAGAAAATGACATGAGCAAAGAACAGGACAAGGGCCAACCATTGTAAAAATTGGGTATCAACTTTCATGAAAGCTCTCAGCAACGTTTTTTCTGTTTGCTCATCACTTTCTCTCTGATCTATTTTAAAAAGAAATATTTCCTGTTTGCACTGTTTCAGGCTTCGCAGGATTCTACTCAATATGCAATAGTGGAATTGATGAGTTTCATTGAAGATGTAACTCTTTGTCCTGCCGAGTTTGACTCCAAGATAGATGACCTCACGAAAGCATTGGGTAGCATCACAGACGCCAGTGGTCTCGTTCAAGTTGTCGACACAATCTTCCAACGGGTGAGTATTACTTAGTGAGTTATGTTCAGCATTTTGTAACAGCTTGTGAGAGACACTTGGTGAGGTTTATTAGGATGTATGGTTGGTCGTCCATAATGTGGGCCATCACTTAAAAAATACAACAAAAATATTGTCATGGCCGTCGCACAATTCGCACCGAGCATTTGCAGGGGTAGCGTGACAATGCCTTGCCTGCTTATACCACGTCACAGAGGTAAATGATGTTGCACTTACTGAGTCATGCCTGTTTAGCACCCCATTAATTGTGAAAGAAATTTTTATTAGAGTATTTTATTAGCATAGCTTTACTGTTTTACTGTTACTAATACCAACTGGCACTTAGTAATGGCAGAGCAGTAAAGCTACGCTAACAAACTCGATATGAACCATTATAAAGGCAGCATATTGAAGCCCATTCCAATAAAGCCAATGATTAACTTGAAAAACCAGCAACTTGGACCAACGGTTTTATAAAACTGTGCGAAGATGCCAGTGCAATAAATTAAAATAAAGCTTGTTTTAAATGATGTTTTAATGTCAGTGTGGGCCAAAGTTCAGTTGTTACTAAATTCTTGATGCAACTAAAATGTACATCACCTGGAACTGTTACATTTCATGAATCCAAATTTTCACACTTGCGACTGCGCACTATTTGGACGATAGCTACAGCGTACACGGTCCAACAAAACGTATGTGATGGTATATTAACTTAGATGTAAAATAGTCGCTTAAAGGGGGTCCTGAACCACCCCTCAAGCTTGGTGAAAAAACACAGTCCACGGAGAACATGCACTGCTGTGAACATCTCAGTCAAATTTTGCAGTCGTGCATGGTGCGTGGATCTCGCAAGCGAAGTAGAGCAGAAAGTCACCTTTCTCTCAAACACTCTTTTCAACAGAGGCCTGCTCCTCACTCTTTTCTGTACGCTTTATTTCGTAATACAGAGGAATCTCGATGGTACGATCACGGCTAATACGAATTTTCGGATGATACGAATTTTTCTGTGGTCCCGGCCAAACCCCATTACTTTGCAACGTGCTAGAGAACGGTTGTTACGAATCGATTTTCAACCTGCGTCGGTTGATACGAGTAAACGCCGCCCCACCGACGGCCGCGAAAGAGAACAGCGCGCAGCCACGCGCTTTCTCCCTTTCTCTTTTGGTGCGGAGGCACGGACGCGGCGCCGGACAGCATGTAGGCCACGACTAGGCGCGATGAGTTTGAAGCGGTGGCGCGTTTGTTGCTTTTGTGCTTTTCCCCATGCAGGCTTGGGGAAGCGCGGCCGCCGCAGCGAGCGAAGGTTCGTGCGGTCTATCGCTTCAACGGAAACTGAGCGGCGTAAGCACAGCGCATATAAAGGTCAGAACCGTGTGGAGATCGCTTTCAAGATACGGTGCGCGCGACAACGCCGACAGCCGGCACAGGGACAAAGTACAAGAATGCATTTGTTGGCAGAGTAGAAGCCACCTCCCTCCCTCCCGCGCTGCCTTCCCGCTTTGCTCCTTTTGTGTGGGAGATTGCGTCGCAAGTTACCCTTGCACCCCGTTGCAAGATACGCATTTGGTGCCGCAGCACACCGTTGCCCCCCCCTCCCTCCTTCCCATACCCCCAGGGCCTTTCGCACGACGGAAGTCGCGTTTGTTCTCCGCGGTGCGTTAGCTCTCCATGAAGGCGCACGTCTCCCGCGCGCTTTCACTCGCACATGCGGTGCGCGTGCGGCGACAATTTTATCGTCCTTGCACTCATGCTCCACGTGGGCGCACCTCGTTGAGAAGCGTGCTCGCTACTGCCCTTATCGGCGAGATTTTCCCGCGGCAGCCACATTATAACTGGTATTTCGTCTCGTGCGGCTGCACTGTAAGCAATATGCGTATACATGGAGTTCTATGGTAGCGTAAACGGGAGTCGGAAAAGGCCGCGTTGTAGCCATTTCTGCACTATGAACAGTTACGTTATAAGTGGTCTATACTGTAAATGCTTTTTACGTGCGTGTGCCTGAGTAAATGCTTTTTACGTGCGTGTGCCTGAGTAAATGCTTTTTACGTGTGTGTGCCTGAGTGAGTTCACCTCTGACTCTTTAATTTAGCTAGTTTTAATTCTGTTTCGATTATACAAATTTTGGCTAATACGAATATTTTTCGTGACCCCGTGAGATTCATATCATCGAGATTCCACTGTATAGCAGATTCCCATATGCGGCTGCTGTTGGCCAATAGCTGACATCAATCAAGAAGGGTGTTTGGATCAGTGTGCTTCTTCCTACTGTTACTGTGTATATTTATTGACGCAGTTTAATAAGCAGGCTGAAGTATTGAAAAGTCTGCTTTCGAATTTCGATAATAATTACGTACTTCCAGAAGAAGCCGCTCACACTTGTCCGCTGCCGCCTGCGTAGAAATTGCACTGTGGCCACCCTGCATTTGGTTGGATGTGCCAAACAGCGTTTGGTGCAGTTTTCTTGGTACGATTTAAACTGTGTTCACCACATTGCAAAGTGTTCAGGAGCTCATTCAAGTCCTGCATCTTTGAGGAGCGAATCGCAACTGACTCTGGTCTTGAGCAGACCACCGTCAGTCGCACTATATATATATATACTCGGAATGCAACTGTCGGCATGACCTCCGAGATTAGCCGATGTGCTGGGATTTATGTCGTCTGCTTAGGTGCTATTTGAAGGCTGCTAATAAGAACATAACCAAGGCAACCAGGAGGTAAATTCTCCCAAGTAACAAAGGACCTAATAAAGAAACGACAAAGCATAAAAGTGTCAAACTCAAGAGATCAGGTCGAATTCGCTGAACTGTCAAAACTGATCAACAAGAAGAAAGTAAGGGATATTTGAAATTATAACGTGGGAAAGATTGAGGAAGCCGTAAAAGACGGATGCAGCATGAAATCACTGAGAAGAAAACTTGGCATAGGACAAGGCAAGATGTATGCACTGAAAGATAAGGAGGGTAATATCATCAGCAATTTCGATGACATAGTGAAAGCAGCTGAAGAATTCTATACTGATTTGTACAGTACCCAGAGCAGCCAAGCTACTTTCATTCGAAGTAGTGATGACCAGGATACAGGGGCTCCTTCTGCAACTAGTAATGAAGTTAGAAGGGCCTTGCAAGACATGACCAGGGGAAAAGCTGCTGGAGAAGATGGAATAACAGTCGATTTAATAAAATACGGAGGAGATATGCTTGCAAAGCTTGCGGCCCTTTATACGCAATGCCTCACGAATTCAAGTGTACCAGAGAACTGGAAGAACGCCAACATTATACTCATCCATAAGAAGGGAGACATTAAAGAATTGAAGAATTATAGACCCATTAGCTTGCTTTCAGTATTGTATAAAATATTCACCAAGATAATTTCCAATAGAATCAGGGCAACACTTGACTTCAGCCAACCAAGAGAATAGGCTGGCTTCAGGAAGGGATATTCTACGATGGATCATATCCATATCATCAATCAGGTAATCAGGAAAACTGCGGAGTACAATAAACCTTCTCTATATGGCTTTCATACATTATGAAAAGACATTTGATTCAGTAGAGATACCAGCAGTCATAAAGGCATTGCGTAATCAAGGAGTACAGGAGGCATACTGAATATCTTGGAAAAATGTTTACAAAGATTCCACAGCTACATTGGTTCTCAAGAAAGGAGTCGGCAAGGAGACACAATCTCTCCACTGCAAGCTTAGAAGAAATATTCAAGATTCATAGACCGGGAAGGCTTAGGAGTGAGGACGTACGGCGAATACCTAGCAATCTTCGGTTTGCAGATGATATTGTCCTATTCAGCAACAATGGGGACGAATTACAAGAAATGATTGAGGACCTTAACCAAGGGAAGTGTAGGAGTGGAGTTGAAGATTAATATGCAGAAGACAAAGATAATGTTCCATAGCCTAGATGGCAAGGGAACAAGAATTCAGATCGCCAGTCAGACTCTGAAGTCTGTAAAGGAGTACGTTTATTTAGGTCAATCACTCACAGGGGACCCTGATCACGAGAAGGAAATTTACAGAAGAATAAAATTGGGTTGGAGTGCTACTGCAGGCACTATGAAATCCTGACTGGGAGCTTACCACTGTCATTGAAAAGAAAAGTGTGCAATCATTGCATTCTACCGGTACTAACATGTGGGGCAGAAACTTGGAGGTTAAAAAAGAATCTCGAGAACAAGTTAAGAACCGCACAAAGAGCAGATGGAACGAAAAATGTTAGGCCTAACGTTAAGAGACGGGAAGAGAGTTGTGTGGATCAGAGAACAAACGGGGATAACCGATATTCTAGTTGACATTAATGGGAAAAAAATGGAGCTGGGCAGGCCATGTAATGCGTAGGATGGATAACCGGTGGACCATTAGAGTTACAGAATGGATCCCAAGAGAAGGGAAGCGCAGTTGAGGACGGCAGAAAACTAGGTGGGGTGATGAAGTTAGGAAATTTGCAGGCGCAAGTTGGAATCGGCTAGCGCAAGACAGGGGTAATTGGAGATCGCAGGGAGAGGCCTTAGTCCTGCAGTGGACATAAATATAGGCTGATGATGATGATGATTAAGAAAATTGAACAATTAACAGCTCTGCCAAGATTGCTGAAGTAGTGCTGTACTACTCGTTTGTATTACCGATTTAGCAAAAGTTGAAATTTGGTTGCAATTGGCCATTGAGTTCCTTGAATTTGCATTTATCGTATGTGCTTGGGCCAATTGGCGCATGGCTACATAAGAGGAAGACGGGTCACTGAAAGTATCGGACAAACCCCCAAAATTAATTTGTTCGGTCCCTCTCCCCTTTTGTCACGTCTCCAGAATTTTTACAAATCTTCACAGGTTGGCAGGCGTGTCTTTATAAGACTGGCTAAAAAGTAGGGGAACTCAAATTACACGAGTAAATAATGTAATGCCTTTGATGATGTGCCACTGTCCAGGTACCGAGGCTGTGCGAGCGAAAAAAGAGTCTTGTTCTATGATGTGTCTGCATCACACTTTCATGTCTGGCTCTTGGCCTTTTGCAGGGCGTTAAGGAGCCAAACTTTCGGTATAGTGGGGCCCGGCTCTGCAACCACCTGGGCAGCAACCTCAGTGTTCGGGGCCTTGAGGACAGCGAGTTCACAAACATGCTTCTCGAACGGTGAGTTGAATGGCGTTGAGTAACACAGCTGATCCTGTGGCAAGCCCACAAAATCCAAGCTCATGGTGCTTGCACTGCTGGCACCCGAAAATGATGATTTTCAATGCAGTAGCCAATGCTTAGCCTCGATAATTTGATGGTTTTGCTGGGGGGCTGTTGCAAAGTAATGCCCATGCTTCCTCACATGCTTAGCTGTAAGGGTGATAGAACTAGCAGCTACTGCAATCAAACTGAGACGCAGGAATATTAGATTCAGGAGTGCTTCACATTCACGTATGCAGCTGCCAATAGGAACAGCTTCTCAAGAGAGTTGAATTATTGTAGGCAAGCATAAGCCGCGAACATGGCTGACCGACATGAATGGTCAAGTTGAAGAGGACGGTGGCCAAAATTTTTATCTGTGATAAAATGGAGAAATCTGGAAGTTGCTTTTACTTGCTACTGCAAATACAGCATAGACCGCTCACAATGTTCACGCTGGAGTCGCGAATATCCACACTGTAGCCATGACAAAAAATTTCCAAAGCCTGCACATCTGCAAACCTTGTCGACCAAGCAGCTGCTCGTATCCTACAATCAAAACATGTGACCAGGTTGTCTGCATTCTTATGGCATATTCGAGTGGTCGTTTCAGAGCGCTCTGGCCATGCTACAAAAGTGGTGAAAAACAACTTTAAAGCTGTATTACGACAATAACTGTGTATGGAAGTGATGATCCTGCTTCGTTATCATCAGAGGAACTCGTTCATGCAAACGGTAACGTTTAGTAACTGTTTTACATGACCTTTGCAGTGCTACCAGAGCACTCTAACACGACCACCGAATATGCCATTAGAAATTCATAAACGTTTAAAGTGTAATACTCCTGGGCCGACCTTTACAGACGGTCATTGCCAGAGGCAGACAAAGTAACACACAAAAACAAATTGTAAAAGAGGAAACTATTTACATTCTGCATACAAGTTCAAAAGCTGAAGAGTCACACTGCGCATGCTGCTGAAAAGCGGCTGGAGCAGAGTATGGACCTCCAAGATTATGCGGCATGCGCTGATTGACTTGGAGGCCATGTGCAGAAGCTTCTCTGTCACCTAGGCAAGTCCTGCGTATCCGCCGCTTCCACCATGCTTCCACAGAGTGCCTTAAACAAGACGTACAGCACGCTGTTCTTTTTTCGCTTGTTCATTCACTCCACGCATTCTTGTCCGTGTTGCCCTCGTCGCTCTTACCTCTGCTGCCGGCATCAGCATTCATGGGAGACGGAATTAATTTCTCTTCCACTACAGCCCAGACCAAGCTGAGACAGGTTGCATCTTCATCAATGAATGGCTCAGCTCAAAAGGGTTTAGAAATTGTGTCATATCTGGACTATGTGGAATGGTTTACTCACTTGTATAATCCTGGACATGGTTCACAGCAGAATTAGGTGGCAAGCTTGTGTGTGCTTGTGTCAGAAACGCTTCATTTATTCACTCATGGTGGTGCAGCTGTGGCCACAACATTTTAGCACACGGAATTCTGCTGCTAAGCACAAGGTCACTGGTTCAATTCCTGGCCGTGATGACCACATTTAGACGAGGACGTAATGCAAAAGCACTTGTGTACTCTGATTTAGGTGAATGTCGAAACCCCCAGCTGGTCGAAATTAATCCGGAGCCCTCGACTACGGCACTTCTTAGAGTCACAGCGTTTCTTTGGCTCATTAAACCCTGCAGATGAATCGATCGTTTAGTGTTGATTTCACTTCCCAGGTGCCATGCAGAATGTTTGAAGCGAAATGACCTGGCGTCCGGTGACTTCGCTGACAGCTACTTGCGGGGACTGCTGCTCTTCATAGCCGAGCTCTTCTCACAGATGGTGGTTAGTAGCTCCTGCAATTGACTCTGTGCAGCCGTGAACTGAGTCCAACATTGCAGGTGTTCAAATTTTTATTGCAGTATGTTTTACGAAGACATCACTGGAAAATGAAACGGAGCTCTAGGTGGTCTCATTATTCATGAACTGACTTCTTGTTTTACTCTTTCCCTACCATGAGGAAAATATAGGGATGGGCGAATATTCGGTATTGTCGAATATTCGATCGAATAATTCTGTATTCGTTATTCACTTCGATTCGAATTTAAAGATTCGATATTGCCGAATTATTCGGCGCTCCCGAATAGGCAGCCAGAAGGCACGGACAGCCGGTACACATCTCGGAGGCTATGCTTCACGTCATGGCTGCCATACATCAACCATAACACTCGAAGGCTATACGTTTGGGCATTAAAGAGCTGGAAATGTGCGACCCAAACGCGCAGAAACAGCGCTAGTGTACAACCGAAACGAAGCGGCGGAGTCCGCATCGCCACAGTCATCAACGGAAATCGTATGTCCATGTCGTACATGAATGACAGCAACGACGGAACGCTTCATGCCTACTTGTGCCTTTATTGCGTTTACCACTGCGCATAACAACATGTTGGTCGCGGGATTTCATAGTCATCCATCATAGCGTCGATAGCTGCGGCGGTTTCTTCCTCAGCGGTTGCGACAACAGTAGTTTAATTTTGACTCAATATGCATGTCAGCCGCATGCCTAAAAAGCTGCGTAGTGACCATTCATGATCGCATAGATAGCGACCGCGATTTCATCTGCAGTTGTTGCAGCAAATCGTAGTTTTGTTCTGACTTGGTGCGTGCGTCGGCCGCGTGCCTTAAGAAGGGATGCGGGGATCAGATCGCGAGAAAAATCGATTTTCGGAAACCACACGTTTCGGTATCTGCAACGCCTAATCTACGCTGTATCAAAATAGTTTGGCTGAAAACGCACTGAAAGTGCCCAAAAGAAAATTGATTTGTCAGTGCTTAGGGCGAGAAAACAGCTTTAAATCGCGCAAAATTACCGTAATTCACGGAGCCATATCTCATATTTCCCACCTCCGAGCACCGCCATCTTGGTATCTTTCGAAAGCTCAAAGTTTCGCCGTTCTGCTTCGCACAAACGCACAAACACAAAAGAAGCGCGGGTCTGCTGGAGGTAGTCACACGGACCCTCCGATGAAAACAGGCCTCCAATTGGCTGCCGTGCTGAAAGGCGTCTCCCCATTGGTTACTGCTGCGGCAGCGGGCAAGATGGCGACTGCAGTTGTGTGCTTTGCAAACCACACCGGCGTCTTCACTTGACACGCAGAATTCGGATTTCTGAGAGCTCCCAGGTTAGTGATAGATCGTCGCTCGTTCGAGAAGAAATTTTGGACGAAGCATGCCTTTGGGATACGGAAGCTCGAGCCCCCTACGGCGAGAAAAATGCGGCGATTAGTGGAAGAAGCGGAGGAGCACCCAACTGAACGTGCTGCGCTACCTTGCACCGTGGATTACGTGCCGCGCGATCTTGCACCGTGTGACTCCAGCAGCGAAACCGACAATCGACACGCAGTCGACAGAAGTCGACGAGTGCAGTCGACAGAAGACGCGCCAACGGAGGCTCCAGTGCCTCGGCGTACGGCCATGCTAATTAGCCGAGATCATATCGACGCGGGTCGAAGGTAACCATCGCCGGCAAAGATAGTGCACTCAGTTTCTGATGCATTGTGCGACATGGACACGTTGCCTCCGAGCGAGCCCCAACCGCCGACGAGCTACAGTGTGATAACCGGAGATTCACCGGACTAATAGTAGCCCAAACGGCCCACCATTCAGATGCGGTGACGGCAGAAGCGTGAACATGCAGCGTTGGCGACAACCTTCGTGCAGTGTCCGCAACTGAATGGAAGTTCAATTTGATGGACTAGCCAGGCTATGAAATTTTCAAAGCCCACCAAACGAAGAGGCAAAGGTGCAAGATGGCTGACAGCAATGATGTCAAAAATTACTGCCCTGATGCGTTCTAATAAACCTGCACTGCTTGCAAAACCTTGCAGCTCGTTATCTCAATTGTGTTTTTTTTTTTTTTTTTTTCGGTCACCTCGCACGTGAAAGGCATAGCACAACAATGGCTGGACCTATTTTGATCCAGTTTGTTTTGCTGTGATCCATGAACAGTGCTGCACATCAAGACAGTCTTGAAATGTTCATTTTCTTTTCATTATTTAATTATTTCAGAATAACTACATGGCTCTATGCAGTGAAACACAAGTCACATGCATGTCATGTTGAGTAAAAAATTATGAGGGCACTAAAAAAAATCTAACACTCTCTTGATATAGATTAGACATTTGGGCAAACATATAAAGTATTCCCAGTTCCATACCATGTTACTGTGCCCAGCTTTCCACGAGCAAGGAACTTGTAAACTTTTGTAAATTCTTATAAAACAAAAACTAATGAAGATATCTTAATGAAATTTTAGATATGCCTCTCTATTGCAATGTACAGTGTGTGTGCCAAATTTCAGCCCCTTCTGCCAAGAAGCAAAAAAAAAGTTATATTTCATCCCCTCCTCCTTTAAGCACCGCAACGTCGCCATTCATAATCGCGTCGATAGCAGCCGCGGTTTCGACAAACAGGCGTTTTAGTTTGACTCTGTGCAAAGCTGTCGAGGATGAAGAGCACCGGGTACATCGCGATGGACGAGCGATTTATTGGTGGTTAACTCACTGGTGAAAAAAATCGTCGGGATGTGCGCGCAGTAGTGCAAAGCGTGTTGCAAATGATGGCGCGCGCCGCGGCCGTGCAGCGAAGGAAGTTGCGAGGCCTCGATCGCCGCTGCGAGAGGCAATCAGTCACAAGATGACGAGAATTGCAGCTTCTGCACTCTTTTGTGCAATATAGCAGAAGGATTTGCTCATCCATTACACTAATAAAATCATGCTGACATAGTAAGCATTTGCTCATTGTTTTCTGGATACCCTGATAATTCGGCTAATTCGGACATTTTTTTTGGTCCCGTGAAATTCGAATTAACTAGGTTTTATTGTAATATGTTATATTTACTGTTCGAACTATTCGATTCGAAATTATTCGACCAAATCACTATTCGCTTCGAAACTCAAATTCACTATTCGCCCATCCCTAGGAAAATAGGTGTTTTTTGTAGGTTACGCCAGATTTCTTTTCTGAAGGAAATACTGCACTCAATATTCTATGTAATACATAAACAAAAAGGAGAATGAGTGCACTTTTCATGCATAAAGGTTTTATTGACAAGATATATGTCATAAAAAAGATATAAATTGCCAAAATCAAGAATATGGGATAAAATTAAACAAAGTTTGTAAAGACACACTTGGTATCTACTAAAAAAATGGAACGAAAATTATGAGATATACAAAATTGATTGTCATCTAAAAGGCACAGTCTCCGAAAAAATAAAAAATTTCTTTTGAACAGGTACATATTCCGCTACAAAAATTGAACTGCAAGCACTATAGTTGGGCGGGCCGGGCTGCGGCCACCGATGTTCCAGGCTGGTTTGCGTCGTCGCTTTCAGACTCGAAGTCCGACGAAAAGTCCGCGTCCTCCGACTCGCTGCTGCTCGTTGCATCGATAATATGTGCCACAGAGGTAGCGGAATCGCGAGATCTGCTATATCCCGAAGCGCGCATGCCGCTCCCAAAGCCGGACATTTCTGTGTTCTGCTTTGACAGTCGCGAAACTTCGGGGCGTGTTTAAAAATCACTGCCAAGCGGGAAAATGCGAACTGCTTAGAAGACAAAAATATCGTTCTCCTCCTTCATGTCCGATAGTGCAGTGTGTCCGTGAGCGGCGCGGAACGTCTCGAAAGCGGAGTTTCAAACCATCGATAGCGGGCCAACGATGCCCAATGGGCGCGGTATGGAAAGAGTTAAGGTTCAGCTCAACCTGCTGTTTAAAACCAAATTGAGAAGGACAGGAGAAAAAATTAAAAATGAGCTAAATACTGCAACAGCTTACCGCAGGGCTTGACCAATGTAGAACCGTGGTGGTCAGACAAAGTGCAAGAACCAAAGACGAGCAGCATCGTCACCTTGAAGTTTCTGCACCAACTTGCCATGACATTATGAAGTTTAACCGCGGCTGCTCGAACCTGGTTAATTTTTTAATTTTAAGTGTGCCACCCAGTGAATCACAAGAGGGCAAGCGAACACTTGAAAAACAAGATGTTTGCACGATCTTGTCCCAGATGAGTCAAACGTACCTTTGTGAATTTAATTTGTAAATTTGAGTGAGGCCTGTTAGCAATGTGCTGCAAAAATACGATTTTTAATCCATAGGCTGTGAATAAGCTGTAGCAGTGGCTCAGGCATGCAGCAAGTATGAAGATTGTCGCAGTGTAGCTTGTGCAAACCAGGCACATAGGTACACAGTTGTAGATTTTGGGTTTATATAAATTACCAAATTGTACACTGTTTCTATGTAGTGTTTCCTGCCCCTAAAATTTGTGGGCCCAGACTGTCGGTCGCTTTTAGTATGACAACCTGCCCATGGGTAACTGACAGCCCTGTTACGACATAATCACACCCGCATTGTTTTACTTATTTTTACCGGTGACCCTTTTTTTTTTAATCAGATTGTCACTGTTACCAAGTTATGTCTCGGCTAATCAGTTTGCGCACATGCCATGCATAGTGTTATTGTTCATTCTCAAGTGTATTTGAGCATCTGCGATTACTACCCTGGAATGTATGGTGAGAGCAGATGGACTTGACCCGTGAGGTTATATTTGGTAACTGCTCATTGCTATCGTGATTTAAGGGGTGTCTGACTTTGTGATCACAAGTTTGCTCAATAGTTATACCACAGTCGCACATGCACTTGCACTTTTGAGGCCCACTGAAGTCAAAGATCATTGAAATCAGTGAGCTTCATGGCCTTCTTTTCGCTAGCTCGCACAAAGGTGCCAATTGGACATGCCAATTTCAGTGGCTTTTCGTCTTGGTGGTCATTTGCAAGTGAGCGCGTGGCTGCGGTATCAGATTTCGACCTACAGTTTTGCCAGTGTTTGGTTCTTTGCCGTCACAACGACGCGTGACAATATCTTTTCCCAGTTCTTGCGGGACGACTACTCCTACAAGGCGAAGCACATAGCCGGCTGCATCCCGAACATGATGCACACCCTCCTGCAGTCACTGTCCAAGGACAACATCAAGTGCACCATCCAAGTGCTGAAGGTGAGGCGAGGGCAATAGAGAAACAGTGGCTTTCCCTAGTGGTCACTTACCATATTTTTCCGCATATAACCCACATCAAAATTTGAAAGCTTTAACAGTAAAGCCAGGGTCCAAATTATGTGCAATTCAGCCTTGAGGTGTGGCTTCATGGCACCACTATCTAAAGTTTTATTATCTCTTTGGCAGTCCCACCCCCACGTGTTGAAACATCCTTCATGGTTGCCTATTCTCCTTTTTTCGGACCCCCATTTTGCGTTTTCACTAGAACTCTAATCATGAGTACTGCGCTCGACGGCAGTCACGAACAAGAGCTAAGAAAATGATGGGACAATCATCAGCGTTGTCGAAGGGGTGGGGAACCGAACTGCTGGGTGAAAACACAACACAAAAGTGCCGTACTGCCACAAGACTGTTTTCATAAAGATATGAGTGTTGTTGTGTGCAGTTATTTCTGTAAGTTATACGCGCATTTTTTTTTTCCCCTTTCTGTGTGTTGTAATTTGTGGTGTGGATTATATGAGGATGCGGGTTATATGCGGAAGAATGTGGTACATGTTCATGCTGTTGTGTATGCTTGAACTTTGTTATAACCCCTTCAGGCTCAGGATGCGAGTTGTTTTTGCCAGCTCTGTTCATTGGTAGCAAAGAAAAGGCAACGGACATTGAGCTTCCAACGAATTGAACCTTCTGTATAGTCGGTGTGTGTTCATAGCGCTTCAATGTGCTGGGTATTGCTATGCACGACCACTTTGCCGAAGGTACTGCCATGTTTTACAGGGAGTTCGACATGCCGCATACTGGCAACATTGTTGCCATTCATAGACTAATTTTTCTTTTCTTGTATAGTATGTAGTCAGTAAATCAATTGCATAAATACTTTGAGCCTGTGGTTCAATTCTTCTTACGCAAAAATGCAACATGACTGACTGCACAATCAATATACAGTTAAACCTGGATATAACGAAATTTACAAATTCCCGAAAAACTTTGTTATAAAGAGGATTTCGTTATATGCAGGTTCGGGACGAAAATTCGAAAAATAAACGTTTACCGTATTTACTCGATTCTAACGCGCCCTCAATTGTAACGCGCACCCGTTTTCCGTTTTCGTCGAAGCACTCATCCTCGGAATGTCACACCAGGTACCGGATGCGTGGACGCGTGTCGTTTCGCACAAGCGCGAGGCATCGGAAACGAAGAGCGAGCGTCACGATGGCGTCGTAGCGTCGTATAGTGTTACAGTAGAACCTCGCTGTTACGTTCCCGGGGGCTGCGTTTTTCCGTCTGTTACGTCGTTTTCGACCGGTCCCGGACAGCTCCCATAGAACTCAATGCGTCATGCAGCGAGCGGCAAGTTGCCGCGCGTCAAGGCGAGGCCACCGTGGAACGTGCGTCTCGCCGCGCGGCAGCGCGATAAGGTCTCCCGCGCTCTCCAAACCGGCGAGCAACACCGCGAGCGCTCGTTGTTTCATGCGAGAGACGACGATCGTCGATTGAAAACCCGGCGCCGACCGGCGGCGTTCCGGTTGTGATGGCTCCGTGACGTCACCCTCGTCGCTCTTGATTGGTTCTTCATCTCGCGGCACGCGGCATTTGCCGCAGAAACCATTTCGCGCGGCACACCGCAAGACCCCCGATTCCTGTCGCTTCTGCCGCGCGTTTTTGCTGTGTGTTTTTGCCGCTAGCGTGGCCGTATCCTAAGACCAAGGGCGGTAACGCAGTCGCCGCGCGCCGTATGCTGTATGTGCGAGTGAAAACGTGGGAGGGGAGCCGACGACCGCGTCTAAATCTCGCGCGCGCAAGAAAAGCAGGGAGGAAGCGCGCCTTCTTCCGTTGCGCTCGAGGCAGCGGCGAGGGGGAGGGATAGCGGGGCGGCGCGCGGTCGCGCAGGCCGTATCTTAAAAGCGATCTGCGTTGGGGCAGAGTCTAGCAGTGTAGGTGCGTCGGCGGCTCGTAGCTTTCTGCGTGCTGTGTGTTCTCGGCGCTCAGTTTGAGTTGAAGCGATAGACAACAGCACGAAGGTCACTTCGCTCGCTTCTCCAGCGGCGCTTCCACACGCCGCCAGCGTTTGACAGGGCGTGTCCGCGCTCATCGAGTCTGATGTGCCACAGCGTGTACCGGCGCGTCGGCAACATCAGCTGGAAAAGGAGAGAGTGCTGGCTTGGCGGGCTAGGCCAGCTGCAGCAAGCGGCAGGATCAGATTTGAATGGCGGCGATCTTGCGGCAGCAAGATCGCCGGGTCGAGGGATGCAGGGCCGCCTCGCACACGCACGCACGTACACGTGCGGTCGCTTCGCATTCCATCGCGGCGGAGAAGGTGCTTGCGGTTGCTGCTCACGCAAAAATGACAAAATTTGGGGCGAAATCTCTAGGTGGTCGGAGGGGGAAATTCGTTATATCGAGGGGGGTCTCCCGCTGCCACTTCGTTACGTAGAGGTCTCAAATGCATGTGCTTCTATGGAGTAACGGCGGGGAATCGAAAAACTTCGTTATATCCAGGAATTCGTTATATGGAGGTTCGTTATAAGCAGGTTTAACTGTATATTTAATTATACTCTAAATACGATGACTAAGAAATGCACACTGCAACATCCTACATTCTTGCCTTTCTTGCAATGGAGTGTTGTACACAATGGAATAAAGTTGTGTAAATTTGACACATTCATTGACGGCCCATCATAATCTGCGCTTAAAAAGGTTAATGAACAACACGAATTGCAGCATACACGTAGCTGAAATTTATGCGTGTTTATGCTTTATGCAGAGTGTTTATGCTTCTAAATAGTGGCGCTCTTAGCGTAGTTGTGAGAATTAAGTCACTCACGCCTGCTGTGCCACTGTCGATTGCTGATATGCTATGGGAAGGTTGCCTCACGCATCCAGAGCAGTCGTGTTTCCAGCGTTGGGGAGTTAAGTGTATCCGTAACACGCTTATGTGGGTTGGCTTAAAAAGTCTTAAATGCACTGAAATTTCGCATATAACTTCAGTAGGGGTGTGCGAATAGTGGTTTTTGAGACCGTACCGAATACGAATCGAATATTGCCAGAATTGAATCAAATATTGAATAATTTTCTAATACTTTTCAAATAATGAACAGCCATTATCACAATTAATATAAAACGACGTTCACATCCCAGTAAAGTAAGTTCCTGTCATTGCATGGTGCATTCTGAATAAGCGCTGTTTATTAAAGGCACATATGGAGCATAGGAGCCAGACAAGTAGTTTCTTTGCATGCACAGGGCTCTTAATAGAGTGCGAATGATCACTATACAGCCTGTAAAGTATTGCTACCTAAGTAACGTAGCCTGCTCTGCCAGGAAAGTTCTCATGTGTTGTCTACACTATGCCCGCGGGCCTGAAAGTTTACCGTATCTTTTTCTCCAATTTTATGTTTATTTGTGCACAAGTGACATTTAGAAATATTCGAATAGCATTTGAAAAATATTCACATTTATGAATAGTGACTATTTGATTCGAAAACCGAATTGAATTCGTTATTCAAAAGTTTCAATTATTCGCACACCCCTAAACTTCAGTACAGTAAAAGCTCGTTAATTTAAATTTCGCGGGGATGCTACGAAAATACGAATTATAGAACATTCAAACGTATATAGCCCGACATAGCGTACGTATATCCGACATAGGTATGTATATAGTCCGATGTAGCGTGAGTGTACGTGCACACGGTCTGATGTCGAGATGGCTCTTGCTCCATTTACGTGTTCTTCGCGCCGACTGCGCCGGCCCACAATGCATTGCACGAAGAAAAAAGTTGCCCGCGCGGGTTGTGGATCGTTCTGCGCATGCTCCGAAGAGAGCAGCCGACGGCGTGTCCGTTGAAATATAGAGGGGAAGGCATTTCGGCTGGCGCAGTGCAAGCGACGTAGTGTGATTGGTCGCAAGCGACGCTCGCCTGTGCGCTGACAACGTCAGACTATAAACGCGCCTTATCGATGCACGCGCCATTGGCTGCTCCCTTCGGAGGAGCATGCGCAGAACTATCCCCAACCCGTGCACCGCTTTGAGCTGCGGCCGTTCGCGAAGAGGCATGGGCGCGTTTTAGATTGCACTCCTGCCACTTCTTTCCTCAGAAATGAGTGCGGCCCGCGTGGCAACACCAGCGTGGTCAACATGCTTCTGCGCACTAGCACCCTCCTTATCCACGATGGCGTGGAGTTGCGATCGGTGCGTATTTCAGTGGGAATTAGCGGGATGCATTGCATATTGCTTTCAATATATTATTGGATGGACCGCGGCGGCTACTTCGAGTTATATGAAATTTCGAGTTAACAAGTTGTGAATTAATGAGCTTTTACTGTACTTATATCCGTTTTCACTACAGTGCGGTTCAAGTGTAGGTATCCAGTGTTGCTTCTACAGTTGTGACCGATACTTCGGACTCAACGGATACCGCCTGAAAGCCCGAACAATCTAGAGTTTGGAATATCGGATTTGCCTGAAAAAAAAAAAAAAAGTGATAATATTCAACAAATTTGGTTTTGTCCCCTGTACCGCACAATTGAACAAGCACTATATTTAAAGGGGGTTCTCCTTAGTTCGAACTTCGTTTTATTCGAATAATTTTTCGGTCTCGTTGGAATTCGAATTAACGAGATTCTACTGTACATAAATTATGTCTATGGGGCCCACCAGTGGTGGTACCACGAACAAGTCCAAATAATTGAGCATGTCTGAATTATTGGTCAGTGACTGTAGTTCTCTTGCAGGGTCAAAATTAAAAGAAGACTCATGTACTTATGTTTGGTGAGAATTTATCTAGGTCACCCTTCTAGAAATCTTGGAAGTTTTTGTTTTATGCCAAAAAAAATTCTTTGCTTTTGAGAACACTCAATATCTTGGCAGCAAAATTATATTTCGTATTTCTCACCAAATTTTGGTACTTCTTAGGTTCCACTATGGCATTTTAAATTGAGGTTGGGAGGCCCCAGTGCCGCACATGTAGTGGAAATGATTTTTTTACCTTTTTTTTATGCTCTCTGTACTTATCTCAATAGTTTCTTTTCCAGTAGCCTTTGTGGTTCTTCCTAAAATAAATTTAGTGCTGTTGTCTCTAGTGTCCTTTGTTGATTCTAATGCTGACATCTGGAAACATCTTGTCTTTGCACGCAGCTTACGGGAAGCAGCTTGGAAGACTTCGACAATTCGGAATCAACCGGTGCCGACGGTTGCATATTGGACAGTGTGTTCGACAAGCTCAGGGAGATCGTGAAGAAGCCGGATATCGATCCGTAAGTATGCTGGTGTGGAAATGTTCCAGAACTCTAGAGAAATTCTGAGGGGGCTTTATACCCGTGTCACATGGGCATCCACCGACTCCTTTAGGATAAGGAAGCTCAAGTCTTCCTTAGGGAGTTAGGCTTTAAGGAAGTTGTGGTCATGTGACACGGCCAATAACGAGTTTTTAAAGGCGAGGGGGGCAATTCGCAGTTTCGCAATTGCCAGGGGGGCAATTCGTAGTTTTGGTTATTTTGTAAGTACAAGCTTGTAACTTCTAATTACACTCGTAGCTATTATAATTAATGCTCCTTCCACATTCAATAAACTCGATGCAAAAAACGTACACCTCGTTGAAAATCAAAGTGCGCTCGCTAAACATAGCAGTGCCGACAGTGACACTAGCCACCCTGTGCTTATCTGCGTTTTCCTTTGATGTATGGCGTAGCAGGCTCTGCGTTCCGCTACACGAACTTATCCAATCTATATTAAAGACGCAACATTTCGTGCACGGTGACCTCGTGAGCTTTCCTTTTATTTTGCATGCTGTGTACTATCCCGGTGTCAGTCATAAGTGCACCACACTGCACCACTGCACGACCACTGCACGACAGACGAGAAAAACATGGTGCCAAGCGGCCTAGGTTGAGAGCATTGTGCAGCAGCAAGCAAAACTGTTGCCGAATTGTGCTCGAGCATTTATTTATTTCAATAGAAACATTCTAAACACACGCAACATTAGTTTTAATGCAAGCAATAAATAAATTCTCGTTTATACAGTCAACGTCCGATTTTTCGGACTCCCTAGGCGTCGCGAAAATGTCAAAAAAATCGGGCATTCCGAAAAAATGAATGCATGTATTTTGCTGCCCCCAAGGGCTGAAATCGCCACAGACATGTCCGAAATGGCTCTAAAGGCCTGCCAGTACACTTATTAGGCATTTCAGTGCTCGTACTGTGATAGGAAACGGCAGATACATGCGGGTATAATTAGGGAATACATACCGTGTCCCGTGACAGTTGCCCCTTCTCACTCTTGGTATGCTTCAGCGCAATTCTTTGCGTATGCTTCGCTGCATAACACTGCTGTATTTATTGAGGTGTAGTGGACTTTCGAAAACCGGCATTTTCAACGCACTGTGCTTTTCCAGCTTTGAATCCATTAGTCGAGTATTGCAAAGGTCGCTGTTAGCAATGGTCGGTACCATTGCTAACAGCAGCGAATTGTTTCAATGAAAAACACAACACTAGACAGCAAGAAGCTTGGTAGTGAACGCCGAAGTTGGCCTAGCATTGCCGTGGTGGTGGCTGCGGCTGCCAGCAAATCTGTGTGCGAGAGCGGCATTTTGAGGCGGTAAGATAATGAAAATGGCAGTGCTGGTGGCTTTGATTGATGCCATTTCGGACCTGCGGTCATGGCACATTGTCCGGAGGATCGGACGGCAGAGGTTTTTTGCGTCCGAAATTTCGGACATTCTTATACATTGACTCTATGGGGTACACCACGTGGTGGTGCCATGAAGGTGTCCGAATTATCGGGCATGTCCGAAAAATCGGGCGTCTGGAAAATCGGTCGTTGACTGTACAAACGCTATTAAGCTCCCTTAGTGGAAGTGCGACCATGTGACACCGAGTGCATCTCTCTCGAGATAAAGACGGTGCCCATGTGACAGGGGTATCTGTTATTGTAGTCTGTTATCTGTCGGTCCTTGTTAATCCTTGAGTTTACCTTGAATGTCAACATTTGTTCAAGCGTTGACAGGCGTGCTTTCATATTCGCTATATCTAGCCAATTTGGCAACTATGACAAGTAAATGTAGTTCCACATTTGGCATATCTTAATAGACCCTGTACTACAAGCAGCTGGCAGTCATGTATAGAGTACAGTGGCGGAATAACGTCACCAGTGTCTATTTTAATCAAGTCATTCTGATCCAGTCAACCTGTACCTTACAAGACGCGACGATGGGGTGTGATGCGTGTTGTTTGAACGTTACGAAAGAGGCTTGAAGGAGCACCTATAACTCTTAACATCCTGACAGCTTAAAGGGACAGACAACCACTCGGAACATGAATCGAGATAACTCCACTGATGGAAAGATTGCCTATTGTACTAGTTAAAACGAGCCATGTTTTTCTCATTAAATGTGACTTTATTTATCTAATTCTTCACTAAAAGTCGCGAAAAATGACCTTCGGTGCCCCACGCGGCAAGAACATGAGGATGCATAAGAGGTCTACCACATGACCTTCTATTAGTGATGTAGAGTGCTCTCCCATCTGCCCTGAGATGTAGCCAGTGCTCGCTCATCAGCTCCATCATGTAGCTCATGCTACGAGAACAATGTGCTGTGCCCCATACTCCAGTGAGTACGTGTATCCCCATGTCCTGTAAATAAGTTTGCCTTTCCGATGTAAATAAACCCCCTGTTCCGTTTACCCTACCTCTCGACCTCATACTCTTCATGAAAGAAGCAACCCTCCCCGTCAACTTAGCCCGGACGGCAGCGTGGGCCCGCGCGGTTCCTGTTCTTTTTATTAGTATTGAAATTCAGTGCACTTTTTTCTGTTATAGGTTTTTTATAATTTACAATGTGCAAATAGGACTTCGTTTGTAGTGAGTAGAAATGTGGCTCTGCCATCGCCTTCGTTTTCAATGAGTTGGCTTGGCTCGTATAACGACAGAGTAACGACGATGGGAACCAGCCAGCCATAACGTAGGTGCACATGTACTTGGGGGAAAACACGGTACAAATGTAAGAAACGTCTGTACAGCAACGCAAGCGTATTGTACCAGCTTCTTATTTTCAAAAGTGGTTGAAAAGGTCCGAATGCAGGGGGTTAACCTCATTTGCACTCGCTCCTGTGAAAGCAGAACGACGGGCGTCTTTCACAATTTGTGAGGCGGGCTATCGGCATCGCCCTCACTTCTCAGTGTTGCTCGAGGAGGGACTCTTACTTTTTTAGAGGCTGCTCAGGGCAAAAAATTGTGCTTACAAAATATCCATGCACTTTTTGAAGTAATCGTTGCAGCTGTAAACACTACTGAGGGTGAGCTTTTCGTTGCAACATAAAAAAAACTACCATATTTACTCGAATCTACGCCGACTCCCGTTTCTAAGCCGACCCCCCAAAAGTTCGAAGCCAGAAAAAAAAAAAAAACTACCTTGAATGTAGGCCGAACAAAAAAGCGAGGACAGCATTCGCAAAATGAAACAGCATTTATGAACCCTTTGGTGGACACAACGAGGAAACAATTGTTATCTTGTGTAAGAGATTTTGAGTGAGCTATTTATCACTTCTTGATTCCATAAAAACCTATCCGAATGCCGAGAAGCGTATTATTCCGGAAAAAAAGTGGGACCTATATGTCCCACTGACCAGTTAGGTCACTTTGATCAAGTGGGTCTCATATGTCCCGCTGTCCACTTGAGGCAGTTCACATTTGTTTGTGAAATGGTGCAAAGCAAGTTGCACACAGCGGAACGTTGCACACATTGCACATGTACTTCGTGCGGGCTTCTTTTTTGCTAGTTCAGCACCAGCGACACTGCCATCGCAGGCCTGTCACGTTTGGGTGGTGAGTGTTTCCGGAGAATCAATGCTTCCGGAGAACCGTCCGGAAGGTTCTCCGAACGATGCTCATCATCACTGTTGTTAGAGTTCTCTGGCAAGCTCCAGCATATTTAAGGGGGGACGCGGCTTTCGCATCTCGAAAAATGGCTAAAAAATCGATTTTTTGAAAATCAAATTTTCAGTTTCTATAACTCTTATTCTATCTGATTCCGAAATATCATCGCTGAAAACCAAGTAGAAGTGCTCTAAAAAAAAATGGTGTATCAGCCAAGGTGCCGAAAGATTTCGCGGAAATCGCGAAAGAACGGCGTTTTTCAAGCCACGATATCTCCGGAACGGCGCAGCCGAGCGCCGCCATCTTGGTCTCGTTGGAAAGCGCATTCCTCTGTCTTCAAATTTGCCGCTTCAGCTATCTCCTCCATACAGAAACGAGCACACAAAAAGCCAATGATTGAAGGTCTTGCCGGAGCCACCGATTGGCCGCGCCCGCCACGTGACTCCAGCGCGGTTTGCCATTGGTCCGGTGCTCGCTCCGTGTTGGCGTCGTCTGTTCCGATTGTTGCGGTCTCCTCACGAGCTCCGGACAGTTTCCGTAATCTCGACGAGTGTTAAAGCGGGCGCTATGCGGACATCGCAGTAGCGTGGCCGATCCCGCTTTTTGTGGACGTCTCAGACCCGCGGCTAGGCATTCCGACCATCGGCAACGCGGACTTCGCGACCAAGCTTCGGGCACGGAATCCTCGGACACGATGCTAAGCCTTTCGCGCGTAGGCGCCTCCAACTCGGCGATCAAGCACATCGTGCGCGGACTTCTCGGATCCTTGCCTAAGCATTTCGTGCATCGGTGCCTCCGACTGCGCAACTAAGCACATCGAGCGTCGACTCCTCGAGCCCGCGGCTACGCATTTTGCGCGTCGGCACATCGCTCATCGAGAGTCGACACCTCGGACCCGCGGCTAGGCACTTCGTGCGTCGGCATCGCGAGCGTCGACTCCCCGAGCCCGCGGCCAGGCATTTCGCGCGTCGGCACCTCGGACTGCGCGGCTAATCTAATCGAGCGTCGGCTCCTCGAGCCCCCGGCTAGGCATTTCGCGCGTCGGCACATCGCTCATCGAGTGTCGACTCCTCGAACCCGCGGCTAGGCACTTCGCGCATCGGCACCTCGAGCGTCGACTCCTCGAGCCCGCGGCCAGGCATTTCGCCCGTCGGCACCTCGGACTGCGCGATTGAGCTCACCGAGCGTCTATTCTTTGGACCCGCGACCAGGCATTTCGCACATCGGCACCTCAGACCCGCGACTTAGCACATCGGGCGCCGACTCTATTATCGTATTGCCACGTACGATATCTCATACCAATACCTATCATACCACCCCTTCATAAAAAGAACCTCATCATGAGCTCTGTTCACTAGGCCACTTGGGCTGGCACAGACACCTGGCTGCAGAAGTGAGGCATCATACAAAAGTACAGGCTGGAAAGCACCTAGCAGCTGCATTGCTGCCTATCTATCAGTGTCTCTCCTAACATCCATAGCCATTGTCAATGGAAGATGATACAAAAATTCAGTAACATGGTCGATTCTACCAAAAGAAAACAATGCCTCACTAACTGTACTAGAGACTGCTATCAATGAGGCAGTCTGCAGGTACAACACTAGAACTACTGTATATTTATGCCCACATAGTTCTGCACCTCACTTGGTTTGAAACCCAGGCACCATGCTCTTTGTAGAGCAGCAGTAAAGAATGCCATACAAACATGAAAAACACAGAACAAAGGCACAGCAAACCAGAGGCCACATGTCCAAGAAGCCCCACATCACAAAACACATCAAAGATTACAAATTTGATGCGTTTTAGAGAACTGAAGAGAAGGGGAAACTTTGAGAGCCGTTTTCTCAAAACTGTTTTTTCGCCTTTCTGCTCAGTTTCTGGAGCTGATTTCTTCGTTACCGTTTAGCCTATTTTGATTCTGTTTTTTTTTTTTTTTTTTTTTTTTTTTTTTTTTTTTTTTTTTTTTGTCACGTTCCTTGGACAACAGTGCAGGTCGAGACAGTCTCTCATTTTTATCTTGACTTTTTATAAATTTATGGTGTGGCTATTCGTTCACTCCGAAAGTGTGCTTTGTGCGAAGGTAACTTCAAAAATGACTATCTAAAAAATTTGTGTTGCGAAAAAAAAAAGTAAGACTGTCACGACCTCCAGCACGCATTGAGCTATGCATTCAATACTCAACGAGCCTTCCATCATGTTTTTTAAGCTCCCCAGGCCCTCCAGAAAGTTCAAGAGAGAAAAATTCTGCTCAATAAAATGTTCTTAAGGTATCACTCTGAAACTTTTATGGAAGTATCAGGGAGGCATTCTAAACATTTGTGCCAATTTTCATCAAAATCCATGAAGAAATCGGGAAGTTGATTTTCAAAGCCACGTCCCCCCTTAAATATGAACATGCCGAGCTCGTTCTACATCGCCATCGCTGCTAGCCTCGTCGCTATCTTCCATCTTTAAACAGTGCACTATTTTCAGTACCATCAAGTGCATTAGAGATGCTGCACTTTTTGAAGGAGCGCACGATCAGTGTTTGCCATCCTCGTTGCGGTGCTACGCAAAAAGCATCTCCAGTGGCCCCCTGCAACGACGGACGTTTTTCTTATCGATGCCGAAGTCTCGCCCGGCTTGAAGGCTTGACGATGCCTCTACGGCTCGTACAACTACCGTATTTACTCGATTCTAACGCGCCCTCAATTGTAACGCGCACCCTGTTTTCCATGACGACGAAGAAGTCCTTTACAGTACCACGCACCTCAGGCTTTCAAACAGAAATACAACTTTGTCATTTGGAAAAAAAGATTTCCTCCCGATGCACTGAAGTTGCGTTGAATAAAAAAAGTCTCAGTTTCGCCCGAAAGGTGAAGCATCGGATGCGATAGCAAATTAGTAGACCGCTATACGAAGTAAGGATGACAGTTTTATCGGCTGTATAAACTTGCAAACGTTCGCTCACTAAATAAATTAACGAGCACGGTGTCGCGCGCGCGCAAGCAAACATGAACACATCTCGCTCGTTGACCGCGGAAACAAACTGTCAAAACGCTGGAGTGATGAAGCGCAGCGAGTGAATTGACCTTCGTGCTAGCATGCCTCTCGCTTCAACGCGACCTATAAGCAGCGAAAACACAGCGCGCCGCGGACTTTCCCCGTCGCAGATTGCTTTCAAGATAGGGCCAAGGCGATCGCATTGCCCAAGTGGATCGTCGCAGATTAAGCCCTGCTTGGGTCCACTGAAACCGAACTGCATTACTTTGCCCGCGAAAATCCTCTCCTTCTGTTTGCGCCGTCCTGCACGCAAGTTTTGGATTCTCCGAACGCCCGTGGTGCCCCGATTTCTGTCCGTCTCCGCACACATGATCACTTTCCTTTTAAATGCGGAATCATTATGAACTCGGTACTTCATACTGATAGAGCAGACGCAGAGAACGTGAAGACAGACGGTAGACTATTGCCTAAGCACGTGTACTGCAACACACGGAGGAAGCTAGGGTAGCTAGGCTAGAAGTAGCTAGGCTCGACACGCCTGCGAGGCGGCCATTTTGGAATGCCAACGGCTATATGGTAACGCAGATGTAGGGTTGTGTTAAAAGTGCGTGTTAGATTCGAGCAAATACGGTATTCGTTAGAAAGCATAGTGACATCACCTGTTTGGTGCCATTACGATAACGTCATGCCGCGTGCCGATGCTACACCATACCGATACGACACAGGTCAAAAGGGCGATGTCCCTCGTGTACTTCAGGTGGCTACTGGCGTGGCTAGTAGCGGCTGCGATACTGCCTTTTCTAGATGGCGCTAACTGTGCACCATATTTATCAGTTTCTGTTAAAAATTCGCGCGTTTTTTAAAATCCTCGAATCAACGCCGACCCTAGAGTTTCGTATATGATTATTTGACATAAACTATCGGCCTAGATTCGAATAAATATGGTAGGTCCTTAAAATCGGCTGTCAGTCCCCTTAAGATTAACAAAGATTGAATGCTTGCAAATATTGTATACCCCATCTACTTACTTGCATCTTTAGTTACCTGACACGCGCCAAAAAAGCCACGTGTCTTTTTGCACACTCTTATTTTGATTGTTCATCAACAGTAAACTGCATGTGCGAGTGTTCATTATAATTTTAAATTTTCTTTTGTGTGTGTATTGCAGGACTGCGTCGCTGATGATTAAAAATGTCCTGGAGCTCCGCGAGAAGAATTGGGGCCGATCGTCTTCCTCTTCAAGCTCGCCGTCTGGCTGTGCTTCCGATGATGTGAGTTGGCTTGAAAAAAAGATTTTTTTACAGCAGCGACTGACTAATTGCCAGCCTTAAGAGCTCACTTGCGGAGAGGAAAGACTCCCTTACAAGGCCACTTTACCGCTTGTTCACAGCTAGCTTCTGTAAACTTTTTTCCTCGAGATCGTCATCACTGCAGGACAGATCCGGTGCATCCTTAGAGACAAACTAAAAAGAAAGACTAAATAAGTTTAGACTGATAAAATATCCTTTCACAACTTCATACTCGCATAAGACGTGGGTTTATAGAAGATAAAATAAAGGTCAGAGTTTCTGTGTGTGTATGTGTGTGCCTTTTTTTTTTTTTTTTTTTGTCTTCTTTCATTTTTAAACTTTTGTGCCTTAAACCCTTGCACTGGTATGTCAGTGTGATGTTGTGGATGTTAACGTATTTTCTTGTATTTGGGCTGCTGCGCTGCAGTGAAAATTCTTAAAACTGCCAGTTCAGTCTTGTTTTTTTTTTTTTTAGAATACAGAACCTGTGCAGAAATTAACGAGGTCCGAGCACTTGGCGTCAGAATTCACGACGTCACCACGAGCTTGTGCGGCAACTCTGTGGCAGTGGCATCATCTGCCTTTATGTCTTTTCTGGCTTTCCAAGCCTTGACTCATGCTAGTGCCTTTCTTGGTACTACAGAAGAGTGATTTTATTTTAACCTCTTCATCACAGCGTACACAAAAAATCAACTTAATTTTGCCATTTTTGTGCAGTGGTGGCAGGAATAGACTACCGTAAAATTCCGAGCAAGCGCCCCCACCCGCGCAAGAGCCCCCCCCCCCTAACTTCACTGCTAATTTCAAATTTCCGCGCCGTTCCAGGAAAGCGGCCGAACAGCGAGCGGAATCGTTCTCCGAAAAAGAGTGCAGCCATTCACATTATGCACACCGTGTGACGGTACTTCCCGCAGAGTTTCGTAATTTTCACCCTTATAACAATGGACTTTTCGGCACTCCGCCCGGCGCACGCACGGCCACTGCCGGCTGTTGTCGCTGCTGTCGAAACGGCTTTTGCAGCTGTGTTTAGAGTGTACTAGACTACGGGCCGAGCGGCGCAGCGCTCCCTAGCTGAAGTGCAACACAACAAAAAGTAGGCTGAGAGCGCTGCGAGCAAACTAGATATTTCGGAGGCACGTGCTGTAGCGGGTGCAGAGGGCGGGCGTCTGTCTCCCCAAGGCCGTATAATATAAAACTATTCCAATCTGTTTTTATGCCCATAGGGGCGAAGCCTGAGCCATTTTGACCTAGCACGAAGGGCTGATGGTGGACTTGGAATAAAAAGTCGCAGTATCGCCCGAAAGCAACGATTGCGATAGCAAATTTGTAGACAGCTATAAGAAGCAAGGATAGTAGTTTTATCGGCCGTATAAACTTGTAAACACGTGTTCACTCACTGAATTAACAAGCATAGTGTCGCGCGCACAAGCAAACAAGCACATCTCACTCGATTACTGCAGAAACTCGCTGTGAAAACGCTGGAGTGAGCAAGCGCGGCGCCAGCAGCGAGCAAATTCACCTTTGTGCTGTCTTGCTTCAACGCTAAGCGGCGAAAAACAGCGTACACAAAGCTATCAGCACTCGCACTCTGTCCCTATCGCAGATCGCTTTCAAGATATGGCCCGCACGGCTGCGCCAGCCGCCGAAGTAGAACGACCCCTCCCTCCCCTCCCCCAGGGGGTGCCTTGCGCGCAATGAAAGACGGCGTGCTTCATCCCCGATTTCCCCGCTCGCGCGCGTGAGATTGAGCCGCCCTCGTCGGCTCGCCCTCGTCGGCTCGCCCTCGTCGGCTCGCCCTCGTCGGCTCGCCCTCGTCGGCTCGCCCTCGTCGGCTCGCCCTCGTCGGCTCGCCCTCGCACTTTCACTCGCACATACAGTGTACAGCTCACGGCAATGATGTAATCGCTCCCGGGCTTTGTATGGAACATCACTGCGACGGCGACGCAGATTGAGATTGAGACGCCAGAAATGCGCCTGGAGTGACCATATAATTGCTATCGCATCAAAAACAGATTGAAATGATTTTACATTATACCAGCCTAGGGTTGATTGTGGCGCTCTTCGTCTGCAGTGACATATGGTTACCCAGAAATTATGTTGCAGCGTCGATTGGACCGCATAATTTGAGAACATTTTCCGGTATTGTCGTGAGTGTACACGCGGGAATATATAGTTTGATCATTGTGCAACCGATGTTTCCAGCTGTACAGCAAAGCATGCGCCAAGCCGCCGCTCGACCCGCTCTTCCATATTCTAGTGCGCTATAGCTACAAAGTGCGCTTCTGCTACGAGCTTCCTGGTAGTTTATTTTGTGTTTCGTCGTGGTTTCGAAGTGCGCTGCCGTATTCCATTATTCCACTAAAATTCAGATTAGCCTGCTCCAAACTGCTTCAAAACGAAATTTTAACTGCTCCAAATTGCTCCAAAATGAAATTTAATCTGCTCCAAGCTGCTCCTAAATGCTATTTTGTCTGCTCCAAAGTGCTCCAAAGCACATTTTGACCTGCTCCAGAAATTGCGCCAAAATGACTTTGGACAGTCCCACCCCTGCAAGTATAGGTGCCTGCTTTTGACTCCTGCCACTTACATGTTGCCAACCACTTTTGGCAAGCGCACAGCATTTGCTTAGTCTTCTGATCTCTTTATCTCTGTTAAGGGTTGAATAGATAAAGGACCACTTGATGCCATATATTACTGCCGCTTTTTATGCAGGCTTTTCTGCCTTTTCTGCCACAGTTATCATGTTTACAGGCTCATGTGATGCCTACAGT
This sequence comes from Dermacentor silvarum, assembly GCF_013339745.2. NCBI lineage: Eukaryota > Metazoa > Arthropoda > Arachnida > Ixodida > Ixodidae > Dermacentor > Dermacentor silvarum. The sequence goes on from NC_051164.1 coordinate 81,788,819, forward strand.
TCGCACTTCAATTTCTCGAATATTTGGTGTGCGTTACGTGCAGGGAAATATGGTACTTTTGTTCATTAGACAAGGGAAAGAAACTAGCGGAGAGGCCTGAGATCGATTGCGCAACTGCATTGAACCATGTGCAGGCAGACCCCAAAGTGATCTATTGTCTCTGCATCGAATGTGAGTGAAAGGAACTGAGTGCCACATTGTCAAAGCTGCGCTGGGGTTATTCTGTATTCCATTGGCCCTCTTTTTGCTCTACATTGCTCTCGCTTTATTTTGCCACCGGATGGGTGGTGGAATACAGTCGAATCCCCCTACAACGAATGCCGCTACAATGAAATTTCCGCCACAATGAAGGTTTTCCGATTCCCCGTCAGCTGCCCATAGAAAGTAATACAAAAAAGTCTCTTCATAACGAAGGCGTTTTATTCGGTATTTCCGCTTCAACGAACTTTTCGAGAACGAAACTGGGACTGAATTGAAATTGTAATTGCCGAATGGTCAAAAGGCCCTTCCAAAGCTGTGACGATCGTATGTCTGCTTGAACGAGGTTTTCGCAAATGATATCAAATTCAAAGTACCGATTTACGCCAGTGCAATCCATAGCCACGCGTGGTCATCACGCGCCTGCATGAGATCACCACAATCGCTGCCGTTTTCTGTGGTGCATGTCCAGTCGAAATGGATACGCCAACGAAGAAGCGTAAATTTCGCTCTCTTAAGGAGAAGGCACATATGATCGCCGAGGCATAAAGCAGAAGGAAAAAATTTCGCAGTTTCACCCAAAAGGCGAAGCATCGATTGCGATAGCAGATTAGCAGACAGCTATACGAACTAAGGATAGTAGTTTTATCGGCCGTATAAACTTGTAAACATTCGCTTACTAACTAAATTACCAAGCGCAGTGTAACGTGTGCACACGTAAACATGAACACATCTCGCTCGATGACCGCGGAAACTCGGTGTCAACACGCTGGAGTGAGAAGGCGGCAATAGCAGTGAGCGAATTGACCTCCGTGCCGTCGCTCGCTTCGACGCGAAACTAAATGTCGAAAACACAGCGCACACGACTCTACCGGCACTATTTGCACTTAGCCCACATTGCAGATTGCTTTGAAGATGAAGCCCGCGTAGGCGCGCACTTTGTGCACGTCGCAGATTGCTTTCAAGATACGGCGGTCACGCCGCAGCCGCTGTTGTCAACAGAATGACAGCCCGCTAGACACATGGATTCTGGTGACTGGTTTGAAAGTAATGAATCCTTTTGACCTCATCTTAGAAGTTATCAGAGCCCACGACAATGACATTGCGATGGCTCTTTTAACGGACTGTGAGACTCGTGTAATGCCTTTGCTTGCCATGAAGCGTAAGAAATTCAGGCTGACCGACTTCTGGAAATAAAACTTCCGGTTAGCACAAGCTTGCCGACTTTGTCATAAATATATAGTGAAATTGTGATAATTCAAACTGCTTCATTGTGACGGTGCATATGTGCTGCAAAATGAGTGTTTCGCGATTGGCCGGGCACGCGCGTTTAGGTGTCGGCCACAATGTACGAAAAATTCTGTAAGAGCGGCGCGAAATGCATTCTCTCGTTATTTTGACGCTTTATTGACCGCCTTCGGTACATCTCAACCTTTGCCCCCACACCATCGCGAAGAGTTCCTGGACGATGGTTTCGGTTTCGTTCGCGGCTTTGCCGTTTGGCGTACGTGTATACATACTAACTTCCGAAAGCGTCAGTGAAGTTTCGCCACAACGCAATTTTTTGCGTGTCCCGTGAATTTCGTTGTAGCGGGACTCGATTGTAACAGTACCAACTGCCTGCAACTGTTAGTGCATGCCGTCTCCTCTCGCTTCTTTCCAGGTTTTACACTGATTAATGAGCAATAAGCGAAGTGCTCCCCTCCCTCGTCGCTTGCTTGTTCCTCTTGGGTTTGTGTGCTGTGTGTTCCCCCCCTGCTGCCACTTCTGCTTCTCTCTGCACTGTTGCCTTCCTTCTCGCATGCTGCTTCCTTCCAAATCCTGGGATATTTGCACAAGTAATGCACCTTTCCTTCAAAAGTTTGGTCTTTTGTTTCTTTGTGTCGTTTGTATTCTTTTTGCTTGGTTGTGGCGGTTGTCCGTGCTGTCACTGACCCACACTGTGGCACTGACACTGCTGACTCACTCAGCCACTGTGGCCAAATTGTGCAGAGAGGTACCGTATGCACTTGTGTAAGGGCTGCACTTGTTTTTGTTTTGTTTTTGTTTTTCACAATCTTGACGACGTGCAGATTTTAAATGGTCGTGAGTCATTTCATTCCAATTTTTCTGGGGAATGCATCTGTGACCCCTTCATACCAAAAAGAGTGCACGCTGTTGCTTTTGTAATGCATTTCTTTGTCCATGCGAGCACGTCACGCACATAGTCTCCCTGTCTAGGGCTCGCCACTATCACTACTGTCACCGCTGCTGAGGATGTTTTCAGCAGCACATTTGTGGATATAGTCGTCCTCTATTCCATCCATGGCATTAGACATGCTTTTGACGTTTAAGCTTTTCACAACAACGCCCAAAGACACTGCACGCCACATGCTCAGAATTCGAGAGTGGGTGAGTTCCTTCCCCACTTCCCCAAATATTGGGTTGCCAAGGGGGGGTGTGGCTCTTACATGAGTGAGTGCAGCCCCTTACTCTATTGCATATGTTAACTCAGAAGAAAACTCGTTTTTGCGCTAGTTGGTTTCTACTTGGAAAAGGCATCACAATATAAACTTGAACACAAAACTCCTGCGCTGTTTTGTGTTCTGTACTTTGTGTTTCTCATTGCATTGCGATGCCTTTCCCAGGTGTGCTGAGAGGCAGTTTAAAAGGGCATCTGCAATGCTAGTTACAACGTGGTAAACAAATCTGTACAAGTTAAACCTTAGGTGAATTGGTTGAGCATATGTTAAGCAGCTCAGTACAGTTTGTCAGGATATGGGGGGGGGGGGGATGCCCACGGCCCTCTGCCTCGACACACCAAGCCCCACGGTTGGCGCATGCCTGCAGCATCAACCGCGGTCCGGTACAAGCTTGAGGAAACAATAGACAACCACGTGTACACTCGGAAAGCATTTATTACGACTGCAACTAACACTTCGAGCAGGCCAGCTAGCTATAGTTGACATCGCTGAGGGTTCCCTCGAAGAGAATAATACACTAGGTAAAGAAGGGCTTCCGACTTGCCAACTGGGGGAATACGGTCGGCCTCAGCGTTTGCCGTGGCAAGAACACTGTTGACTAACTACGTGCGGGAATACGGGAGCGGCGGCGGAGACGTCCGCCATCGCTGCTTGCCGGGGACCAAAGAGACTCGGGCGATGTCAGCGGGATCTCACGTGACCCACCCGGTGGTGCTGATAGCACTTACGATTCCCATGCACCGGCCGCGGAAGGAAAGTTTCCCCTCTTCCACCTCTTCCTAACGCGCATGCGTCTGCCGCGACGTTCGCTGCGCGTGCGGCGGTCATGGGACCCAAGGATTCCCACATCCCTCCACCCTTAAATGTTGCCCTACGGGGGAGAAATCGCTGGAACGACAGCATTGACAAAGTATCCGGGCAGATGCAATGGTAAACTCCGGCAGGAAATGGCAGAATCCACGTTGATAGGCAGCACAGTCCTGTGTGGCGGCCGCCAAGATATGGCAGCTGTGACAGTGGTTGAGGATGACTGGGGGCGTAAGACGGCTTGCCCTCAAGATGCGCGCCGCAATGTCCACCCGGGAACAGCGGCTCAGGACTTTCGCGAAGTGGCGCGCCCGCCGGCACGATGAACCTTGCACCGACGCATCCTCGTGGGAGTTTATGATGGTGGGCCTCCCTCATTGTGGCTGCCACGTGCTGCTGCATCAAACCGCGCACAGGGAGGGGCCGAGACAGCAGGCAGGGACGTGGACGATGGCAGCAATAGCAAGTCCAGGCGGCGTCACTCGTTCTGCAAAGTCGCTCAAATGCACTCCACAAACACTTAGAATTAAGGCAGTAGAGGCCGCCGCAGCTTCGGCAGTCTGACACGATGCTGAACCACCCATCTACCGCATAGCTTTATGCGGCAACGAGAAAAAAAAACAATCCAGTTCGTTTTAATGAATTTGTTCGCTTCGACCGAATTTTTCCGGTCCGATCCAGCGTAAAAGTGGGCGATGCTCGTATGAACAAAGCGCTCTATGGTCCCCCGAGATTTCCGTTATTCCGCCCGCAAAATATTGAGTCCAACTGAACAAAATAAGCTTTCTATTTCGAACGAGGTTTCTCCGCTCAGGCGAATATAGAACTAGCTAATTCGTTTGCACCCGCTAAATGTCACGGCATGGTCGTCTTCAAACATGCGACCGGCAGCTCCGCAGAGCCTTAGGCCTAATCGTGTCCATGACGGATACCAATGCCACAAAAGACCCATAAAGGGTTCCAATGAGCCGCCGTGAGGAGATGCAGGCCTAGCTAAGTGGTCCCCGCTCGCTGCTCAACACGCAGCTTTCGAGGCGACTCCTGGGACTGCGCCCCGCTGACGTCGTAGCCAGCGTTTCCGGTGCCCGCTCCCAGGGCCAAAGATACAGAAAGGATGCTATTTACATATGTACAGGGAAAATCGACCACCTGCGTCGGCTGCTGCACTCACTCGCTTCGGGCGTACTCTTAGGAGAAAACTCGCTGCAAATCTCAGCGTCTACACGAGTTCGGCGACACTGGCGCAGCGTTAATTCGCACTCAAGAAAGCACACGCCCAATCTAGTTAGCAATCACGCCTTTGGGTGAGGCCTAACGCTGGTCCGGACAAAGCCTTCAGGCTTCCTCGCATCCGAACCGATCGTCGTCCCGTTTTCCAAGAGCTTGCCCCACGTTGGGAACGCCAAATTTCGGGATATGGGGGGGGGGGGGGGGGGGGGGGGGCGGAACGATTCCCACAAGTTAAACCTCGATATAACAAGCGATGTTAAATGCTCAGTAGTCTGTAAAGAGAATGAGAATTCGTGATTGGCAGTCAGCCTCTAGAATTTGTGCAAGAGTACATTTATCTAGGCCGATTAGTCATGAGAAGGAAATTTGCAGAAGAATGTAGATTGGTTGAAGTGCATTCAGGAGGCACTACCAAGTCAGGAACAGCAGCTTACCGCTATCCTTAAAAAGAAAAGTGTACAGTCGTTGCGTTATATCGGTACTGACATATGGAGCGGAAACTTGGAGGTCAACAAAAAAGCTTAAGAAGTTGGGATTGCACAACGAGCAGTGGAACTGAGAATGCTAGGTGTAACCTTAAGAGACAAGAAAATGGTGGTGTGGGTTAGATAGCAAATAGGGGTGGTCAATATTCCAATTGACATTAAGAGGAAGAAATGGATCTGGGCAGGCCATGTAAAACGCAGGGCAACTAACCGGTGGTCCACTAGAGTTACAAAATTGGTGCCAAGGTGAAGGGAAAGTGCAATCGAGGATGATCGAGAATTAGGTGATGGGATAAAATTGGGAAATTTGCAAGCATAAGATGGAATCAGCTGGTGCAACACTGGACTAATTGGAGACCGCTGTGAGAGGCCTTTGTCCTGCAGTAGGCATAAAAATAGGCCGAAATAGACTGTAACCAATTATCGGATACTTTTATGAAGTACATTTAAAATGCTTATCGCCACTATTGGCATGCAAGCAATAACTGTTTGTAACAAATATTGGATATAATGAGGGTATTTTCGTGTCAGATGAAACTTCGTTAAAACAATATTCTACTGTATCTGCTGTCTTATTTCATTGTAAGTGCTGAAAAAAAAATGGCGGAAATCCGTTTCTTCTGCTGCGTGGCGTGCCAACATGCACGTTTTCGCCGACAAGGTCAAGTACCGCCAATCTACCTCCTCTTTCGCGCTTCTCCCTCACTCGCCCCCCTTAGCTTCCGGCGTCAAGCTTAATTTACCCCCAGCTTCTGGCTTTAATCGGAAGTGACGTTACTGCTGCATAGAGGTGCGAGCATGTGACAAGCGAAAATTCGGGAACCGGAAATCACGGAAGCGGAACAACCGGAAACGGAAACCCCGGAAGTGGAAATTGCAGAAGTGGAACTGGTATGAGCGACGCATCAGGTAACAGCGGCGCACATCAAAGGTTGGCGTTACTTAGCAAAAGTAGCGGTGGCATATGGATGGAGGGGCTTTACCCTCTGCCCTCGTTCTTGGAACAGGCTGACTTCAGCTGCTTCCGCTTTGCTCGGTCTCGTTGGCACCTCCTTCGGGCATGGGCGGTCCTCCTTTCCCCGGGAACTTGCGAGAGTAGAGGGAGTTGTGCGAGAGTGTATCCGCGTGTCTCACAGCAGGGGAAGGAACGGATTTCCGCCGTTTACCACAGAGTCGTGGTAGAGAGGCAGCTTTCTTTTCCTCATTTTTCCCTACGTGACATGCCTATTGCTTCTGTTTTCCTTTCATGCTTTGTTTTATTGCGTTTCACTGGATAAATTCGTAATACTCGAGTACTAGTGTGTACTACTGAAACAATCTTGGCGAAGCTGCAGCAGGGCTGATTATCGTCGAATTTTCTTATTAGCAGCCATTAAGCAGCACCCAAGCAGATGATGCGTGCACCTGGTAGTTAACGGATACGACGAAAGCATTAGCATGCGGCCTCTGAGATTTTTCAGTGTGCAGTGTGCAGCACCTTATCTTGGAGGTCATGCTAAAGAATCGTATGTTATGATGCGTCACTTCTGGCAAGCAGTTATGATGGCGATCTGTTTTTTTTTTTTTTTTTTCTCGATTCGGCACCAAAAATTTCAAATTTAGTGAGTGTTTCGTGGCATATCCGCTCATATTTCAAGCAAAGCTTTGCACAGAAGGTGCTCTAGATCTAAGCTACCTGAAGCTAGGTTTTTTTACACGGCCCAAGGTGTTGTTACGGTTGGCCTTATAAATGATTCTACCTGCCTTTTTTTAACTGCCTTGCTTAGAAATTGTACGTTCCCCCCTCCAAATGCAATGCCCTCCTTCGCTTTCAGGGTGCTCATAGTTTTTTTCTTCCATAAAATGTGACCTATTTTGATGCCTGTTCTTTTACTGTCGTGCAGAACCTTCCAATCACGTGTGGTCCCGATGGCGTGCCGCTCTCCAGAGAAGAAGAGAACTTTGTTCAAGAACTGCTCCTCGAAGAACAGATGAGCGGCCTTGAAGTCTCCGAGTGAGTGTGATGGCCTTCAACATTTAGTGAAATTTAAATTTTGGAAGCAGGGGCGATGCATGGAATAAGGCATGTGGGAAGGAAAGACACCACTATAGGCTACTACCAATAGTTGGATTCACCTGAACAAATTCCCGGCCCGACAATTTCACTTCCTCTCATGTGATTCATAGCCTTACGACTTAACAAGATTAGCAAAAAAAAAAAAAAAAAAAAACAGGTTCTTTATGTGAAAGGTGATCCATAAAGCTTTCTTATTGTGTCCACTTCTGTGAACATCTCATAATCTTCCATGTACATGTAACTTGCAATAATTTAAAATTACAATTAATTTTTAGATTTTCAGTGTTTCAGATTTTCAGCATTCTGAAGTTGTCTCATTTGGTGAGGGAAGATTAATTTATACTTTCTGGATTCCAAGAGCCTAGCAACATGGCTAGACATGGCCGCTGATTGGACATTCCTAAGGCATGAGTGGCCCTAACATGTCCCTATGTAATAATAAATTTTCTGCGCATTCTGACAGGCGCTGCTACAATCTGGCACTACAGACCCAGCCACTAGGGGCGTGCAAATATTTGAAGCTTGCATTGAATATTACCCTATTTGATTAGAAGACCGAATCGAATGGGCAGTATTTAGTATTCGTAAGTACAAATATATTTTAAAATAGTGTTCGAATACTTCAAATTGCCAACTGTGCGCTAAATTTCATGCAACTGGTCTTACTAAATACAAAACATGAAAACTTGCATAGTGGAGCATGCTATATGATACTGTGTTCAAGTGCTATCATTCGAATTAACCGATGAGTCTCGCGGTACAGAAACAACCTGCTTGTTTGCACCTAACGCTCTATTTGTGCTTTTAATAAACAACACTTCATAAGGTGCACTGGAATGAAAGAAACCTGGTAACGTTGTTGATATAGTAGGATGTCTAGATGGATGAGGAGATGAGGTTCATTATTCAAAAACTGTTTGAAAAGTATTCGATTAGATTTGCTTCTGGCACAATATGGTTCATATGCAAATTAGATTCAAAAAATAATTATTTGTACACCCCTACCAGTCGCGCATCGGTGGCTCTGATATTCCTAACAAGCATGTGCGGTTGCTCTGCTGTCTTTCCTTTTGTAAAGCTTTCCTCCGCTTTATTTCAGCACATGACGGAAAAAGTTGTTTTGCCATATAATTGTTTCACCTGTATGTTTTGTCATATTTTCGCTTAACGATTACTACTCATGAGTTGTTCTGGACCACAATATGTGCAAGTTTGAATTGTGCTCGGGTCAGCTGGAAGTTGCCAGTAGCTTGAATTAACCTAACCTCACAGTGTATGTCTCCGCATGAAAAGCCCAAACACCACATGAAGGAAACTTCAAATAACTTGTTCGCTTTTATTTCTAGCCATGGAAAGTACATTCGTATTCCCCAGCTTAAACGAACCCGGATGAGAATGTCGGACTTGTTTTTTTTTTTTTTTTTTTTTTTTTTTTTTTTTTTTCGAGGGCACAGTTGTCACTTTTTCAGGAGCGCTTTGCCTCCGTAGCCTAGCGTTCATTGCCACAGAAGTTTTTTACCATGGGCATTTATGTCAACTTTCCTGCACTTGAAACTTTCAACTTGAGCGTACTGTTCTTGCCAAGCATAAAGGTGCACTTGCCAAGCGTAAATGTATACCACTGATATTATTGGAGTGGGCACAATTGGCAGAGTAGGTCAGACTGACCGGTCAGTTGGGTAAGCTTGCACACCGTTGTCATGGTTCAAAAATAACTTTATATATATATATAGTATATATATATTTATATATATATATATACGAGCGGCATTCACGCAGGCAGGTGAATGCAGGATGCACGTTTTGGAGTATGGAGCTGCTATTGTTGTCTTATCGGATAACGGAACTGCTTTTGCTGATAGCAATGGTAATGCTTCAGACCATGTGGCAAGAAGCGATAGCAGTCTCTCTTTTTTTTTTCTGGTAGCACTCTTCTCAAGCAGAAACAGGTGTCTGTAAGCAAAAGTAATGAAACATAACAGAAGTATTCCCTTATTCAGCTCAGGTTATGCAGTTATAATGGTAAGACGAACTTGTCTTACCATTATAACTGTGTGCTTTTTTAGATTATACAGAGTTCTTTAAAAAAATCACCCAGCACAATTCAGGTCCTTGAGCAGGAAAACTCGAAGAGGCGGGAAAAACTAGCACAATAAACCGAAATGCATAATCGCCCACAGTGGTAACCCAGTGGCCGCTAGGCTCGAGGCCATGGGTTCAATCCTGATTGGAGCAGGCATGTCTTGATGGGGGTGAAATGTAAAAACGCTTGTGCGCGTATATTTAGGTGCCCGCTAAAGTATCCCGGATGGTCAAAGTGAATCTGTAGCACTCAATACAGTGTGCCTCATAATCAGATCATTGTTTTGCCATGTAACACCCCATAATTTTTTTTGTGTGTGCACAATCACCTGCCAAAATTTTTAACTGATTACTTAACTGCACATTCCAGTTTATGAATTGTAGCTGATGAGTTTTCTAGGCACACCAACTTCGAACAAACTCTGAGGATGGTACAGGATGGGCACTGTCAACCTTACGGTAAAAAATGCAGTTCTTCGACTTACTTTCTTTTTTAGCAAAACACTGTTGTAGGCATTGAATCACAAAAAGTAATTGGAATGCCACTGTACATCGTCACACACTTTAGGAATAAATGTCTCGAAACTGGTGTCATTCTGAGAATTCCTTCAAGTGGATACGCTTTGCAAACTCACTGGCTACAATTCATAAAAGGCAACTTGTGCCCTCGAGTAACTAGTACAAAATATGATTAATGATATTTTGTTATTTAGTCTATTATGATAATACTTTTTATTTTCCCGTGCAAGTAATGGGCACCTCTTCGAGTAATGCAGCTCAACGATTAGGATTGTGCTAGCTGCCACAAGCGATTTATTTTTATTTTTTATTTCTGTATAGGGCTATAAATAAGAAAACATTCAGTACGTTATGAAACTTTGTTAGAACACAGACATGCTTAACTTTGAGGTGTCATTAAAATAGCAGTTGTTCACTTTGGTTATCACTAGATATCTGGTAATTAATATTTTTGAGCACATTTAATTCTCATGCCGAGGAGGTGGGTAGCTCCTTTATTCTCCATTGACCAAGCATACACATAGGCACTTAGCAAAAAGCATTGATGAATATAAAGTTGGTTTTTCTGGTTCACCAGTGATGTTGAAGGGACTATAAACAACACGAATTATGGCTAGATTGGTGCATATCCATTGTAGCTTTGCCGATCTAACCAGTTTAGCATTTTCCTTGTCATCATTTAATCTTGTCCTTTCCTTGTCAAAGAGAAAAATAACCTGAGCCATTATAGTTAAGCGTAAATGTAACTTGAGCCATAATAGTTAAGTGTAAATATAACTTATAAAATATAACTTGCGCCGATAATAGTAAAGTAAACTTCTACGATAACGAGGAAGTCACTCCTACAGTGAGAGCATGCTTTGTAAGTCTGAAAAGAGACAAAAATTGGTGCTAACGCCATCTTTAGTTTCCCTCGCCAGCTTGCGGTGATGTCACAGATTTTGATAGCATCAGTTTGGGCCTAGTTAACTTTTTTATTGGTAAAGATGTATGACATCGCATTCTAAGAAAGCTGAAGAGAAAACTTTGCAAGTTTCAAGATTTTTTTTACCAACCCACAGCGGCCCAAATACGACGAACTACTTTGGAATCCGTGACGTCACAATGACGTACTAGTGCTGGGATGTTGGCACAAAATTCAAAAATTGAACTTTTGACTAGTGGAGTTTCGAGAGAGTAACTTATCAGCCTGGATTGATTTAGTGTTTTTATTCAGTGTCCCCCTAACTATATTGTTCATACCTGTAAGCAATTGTTCTCTTATTTTCTCCTCTTTTCTTTTTTTTTAGTGGTGGCAGCGGTTACTCCAACGACTGCAATGATGAAATGGACGATGAGGTTGCGGCGGCCTACGAAGAATTTCTCCGAGAATCGAGACGATGAACTTTTGTATCTTGACAAGCAGGGGAGGGCTCCGGGGTGGGTTGGCCAACGAGTGGGAGGGGAGTGCGTTAGGGCTGTTTTCTTAAAGTGTTCATTTTTGGGCTGTCATTTTTTTTTTTTTTTTTGCTTTATTTTATGTGGATTGGGGACTGCAGTGTGGTGTCTCCTTGCCCCCCTTTTTTTTTTTTTTTGTTCGTTTGCTTTTGTATGCTGGCAAGGCCTCTTCTGTTACCTCAGTTTATTTTTGATTTCGTCACATTTGTCACCTGCGTGGGCCATCTTACATGTTACAATGCAGTTCAGGCCATCGAATAGATTTCAACAAGCGCTTGTACATTCTCGACGCACACAGTGCTGTTTTTTGGACGAAGACTATCCATTGAATAATAAACAGAGAAGTCGTTTTGCAGGAACTTTTTGTCGTGTCCATATCTGTTTGTTTTGACAGTTGTGCGGATAAGTTCTCTGGCAGTGCTCACGACGCACACAGTGCTGTTTTTTGGACGAAGACTATCCATTGAATAATAAACAGAGAAGTCGTTTTGCAGGAACTTTTTGTCATGTCCATATCTGTTTGTTTTGACAGTTGTGCAGATAAGTTGTCTGGCAGTGCTCAGCAGATTGTACATTCTGGAACTGCTTCGCCCTTGAACCAAGTGACCTGGCAAAGCATGCCAGAAAGTTTAGGACAGCAGCAATGGCTGTGTGGAATGGGTTCCCTGAAATGTACCATGTCAAGTGATACAGGTACACGTGCTACTGGTCTTTGGTATCTGCTGAAAAGGTGGGTAACAGTTGCTTCAATCCTGGGTATTGAACAATGTCATGCTTTGCCAAAGAATGGGAAGATGGACTGTCTACGAAGTAATGCAGCACTCAACTCTGCTGAAAGAAGAATCGCGGTAATCATTTAAAATTAGGTGAAACAGCAACTGCACTAACGTAAATGTGCGTCTTTCTCGAAGGTGAATTAATGCATGAGCCGCTGTTGCCGCTTTTATAACTTGTAAGCACGCAAGCGATTCTCGTATTTAAGCGTTTGTGCTCGTGCTGGCCAGGGCAGTCCGGCGCTAACACGCCGTGCGTAGTGGGTTTGAGTGACAGGCTGCCCTGAGGCGTGGAGGCCGGAATGGCTGGTCTGCACTGCCCGCTCGCGCTTGGGTACGTGCGTGTTGTTGTTATGAGCCAGTATCCAGTGCGCGTGGCTAAGCTAAAGCCGGGACAGGGAGTGGCGTTCGCCACTAGCCAGTGACCGGCCGAAACCGAAATCCCGTATAGGGGCGGCGCGCGCTCACAAAACCGGAGAGGCCAGTGTTCCCGAAGGGCGCAGTAAAATACGCGCTGCCGCAGCCAGCCAGCCGCGCTCGGGCGAGCCTCACGGGCCCCGCCAGACAGGAACCGAACGAGGGAGAAGCGAGCGAGGCAGCAATAAACGCACAAGCAAAAACGCAAGCGCGCAGCAAGCAAACAAAAACGTGTCCGGCCCTCCCCTGCGCCCGCGAGATGAATTCGGCCCGCCGTGCGCATGCGCGCGGGACGCGAAAGCAGACTTAAAAAGCATCAATATGGCGGCCTGTTCAACGGCAGGTGTGAGAAGTGTCGGCCTGAACTCGGGAATAGCCATGAAGGACTGCTACTCGCAAATTAAAGGAGGCGAGAAAATATGCAGCGGAGATGCCAACTGCCCGTTTATCAACGGCAACGATTCGGGCCAGGGCGAGGAGCGATGGCTACAGTCCCTCCGCCAGTTCCACAGCGGGCGGAATCTCCAAATGGTTCATCTTTCGCCGTCAGTCACCGAAAAGGCGAGTGTTTTCTTCACGTTTTCAATTCGCATGCCGCAATCGGCCGATGCCACGGGGTCGGCGTGCGCACCGGGCCCGAACCTTGCGTCTCGGCGGCGGCATTTCACGATCGTAAACAAACGGGGCACTCGCTCGGCGCGACGCACCCGCAGTGACGGGCTTCGTCCACAAAGCCAGCAGCAGAGCGCCGCATTTTCTTTGTTTTCCCCCCTTCCCTCGACGTTATCTTGCGGTTTGGTGCGGCCTTCGCGACATGGAAGCCCGCGCAACCGCCCGCGTTCATTTACCGCTGCCTCCGGCGAGAAAGCAGCGTCTTTGAACATGTCATGCGCAGCGTTGTGTTTGCTTCGCTGCCGACACCTTTTTATTCCGTTTTTCCTTTCCTCCTGCGCTCGTTATTTTCGTCGTGAATTCTTTTCACTGCGCGGCGCATGTGTGGGGGAGAGAGCAAGTCGAGACAGCGCCCAGGGCGAGGAGGCTGGACCGAGAGGGGGAGGCGCATAGCGGCGGCGGCGGGCGGTGGCGTGCGCGAGTGTATCGATTTTTTTTGTACCGCATCCCATGGTGGTATTTTTCCTGTGTGCAGAGCGCGCCTTTTTCTCCCGCCCCTTCTTTATTTTCTTCGATCGCCTGTTCGCTTTTACTTGACCCGGGCCGGCGCGCGTGCTGCAGTATGCCGCTTATTTACAAATAGAAAAAGACTACGCACGGCACTACTTTTTCTTCCTGTGTGTGTGTCTTGTCGCGGAGTGCGCCGGCCTGCCAGCCAGCGTGCGGTGCGGTCTGGCTTGTCGCGGGTTCTTCCGCGGTGGGACGTTGAGGGGGGGGGACATGTTTCGGAAGCTTTTCGGTCGGTCTGTGGGGCGCGACGGTGACATGCTGCGTGCAGCCCGAGAATATAGAAACCCATCTGTTTTGGATCGGAGCCACGGTACAAATCGGGACGAAACGCCGAAGCCCGCTGACATGCGGCTGCGCGCGGAATAGGCGGGAATGACCTTACGCGGAAACAGAACGGCCCCTGCTAGGTGGACCGTTCGGCGCGCGTTTCCTGGTTGCCTTTGTTTATCAATAAATCGCGGGTGTTGCGGTGATTGTTACCCTTCCGACGAAACGTGGATGTCAGTCGGAAGGTCGCTAACTTGGCGCACGTGGGACGTTGAAGCATTGGCAGTAGTGTGGGCGGACAAAAATATGCGAGGAAAAAAAAATGGCGGAAGTCGAGGTGTGGAGGGGAAAAGGCAAAAAGACGACGCATTGTCAGGAGCCAGACGAGGCGCACTGTCCTTAAAAGTGGCCGAAGCAGCCACTACGCTTCGACGAACCGAGAATATGCACTCCTACTAGAAACATTTCGCCGGCTGTGGGGTCGTGCTGTGTTATGTGCTGCATTGCGTGGGCGATAAGGTTGCAGCCACTGTGCTGTCGCTGCTTGAAGCTGGCTCGCTTTTATCAGCCTTCCCGCGTTATCTGCTTCGACTTTCTCGAGTGTCGGCAGTCGCTACCAGACATCGCGCAATAAAAATAGCGCCGGTCTGCGTTAAAATGGTCTGTGGCTTTGCTGTGGCAACAACTCCAACATTTCGTTGCGTTCTTCGCCAAGAACGCAGCGCTTTCGATACTTGTATTGCTCACAAAATTCAAAAATTGATATAGATATTCCATGACCCTGCCAGCATCACCAATACCGACACAAAACATTCAGTAGCAGGTCAACGGCGCGTCTGCCTCCTCCTTCATCTCATTCATATGTAGTGTTGACATTTTATAGCTGTGTACCAGCTATCCTAACGAATAAACCTCCCACAGCCAGTGACACAGCTGCAGAAATAGTTTTCTAATCGTTTAGGAAAAAAGAACAAGTGAGCTAACTTGGTAGAATGTATTATAAGCCACAGCTGATTGTTGCTGTTAACATTTAACACAGCATTTTGCCCAGGCTGATGTTTCATAACTGTACAGCCAATCTATGCATTTCAAACATAACAAGTAAAGCTAGTTAGCATTACTAATACAGCATCACCTATATTGGCAGATGCTACCATTGGTATCCTCAGTGGACAAGTATGCGGACAACACAGCTCTGGCTTTTCTGTGAGTGAGAGAGCTTTAGTTGACAAAACACCTTGGCATCTTTAACTGTTGATGTCATACTGCAACTCTCCCGGTTTTTTAAAATTTAGGCTTATTTAGAGCTGTTAGTTGACAACACACCTCTGCATCTTTAACTGTTGATATCATACCTGCCAACTCTCCCGGATTTTTAAAATTTAGGCTTGTTTTACGATTTTACATTGGTCTGCAAAACTATAATTGGAAGTCTTCCAATAGTGAAAAAGATGCCAGTGGGGTAATTGCTTCAAGCAAGTTTATACAGACAAGGTCCCAAAGCAGGTGAAAATGGCAACAGCAAGGTTTCGGGAAAAAAGCTGCTGTGATCTGAAAACAATGTATTGCGCGTCAGTGTTTGCAGTTCCAAGTTTGCTGCTGCTTGTGTGTAGTGTCCAAAGGGAAATCCTTAATGAAAATTAGTATGTATTCGTCAAAAGATCTGTGCTCAGTGAAAGCGTTAAGGGTGCGTGATATTACTCCCTCCCCCTCGGTGTCTTGTCTGCGGAGTTTTGCTAATTTTAAACTTAGCAGGTTGGTAGGTATGTAATCTCGAAGACTGGCTCCTCAACAGGAGAGTATTCACCTAACGTCGCTCATTTCATATTGGGGTTCCATTCACAGCATCCACAGCGCTGCAGGAAATGAGTGGATGGGATTAAAACACAGATGTTAGCCATACATGGTGGCGGCCCGGTGTTTTCGGTTGCGCAGCTGTGACTACAAAAAAAATTGCTCGCTGCATTCATTATTCGTACAGTCCTAGTAAAAAATTTTGGAGCACTATGTGTGGCATTGGACTTGGAATTTACTGTGGCCCCTGTCGAGCTTTCATTGCTGCAAAGCATCAGTGCTGTTCGCTTTCCTGAACTTCAGCACAGGGCCCAGCAACAAATAGTCATAGTAGAAGAAAACGTGTACTTGCCATTGCAGAAATAAAATGTATATCGACATTTCAGTGCCTGTACAAGTACTTTGATTACAGAAATTAAATATACTGCAACTGCAAACATATAAACCAGAATTTCCAATGCTTGTAGGTGGTAGTCTCTTTTGCCGGAGCTGCAGGAACTTGCAGAACGAACGGTCGAGGTAGTGTTCAGCCTTTTCCTCTTGAATGCTTTCCACCACTGTCCGCTCATCATGGCTTTGTCGTCAACCGCCCCGTCAACAAAGCCACCGTTCGTGCAAGGGCTGCGCTGACAGGCAGTGGCTGTGGTCGAACTTAAGTACGCTTGCTCGAAGCGCGGTTGCTAGAGTAAAAAAAGTGTAGCCCCATGTTTTATTATGCACAGTGCGCTGCGTGTATAGTGATTGTAAATGAGGCCAGGACGACGAATTCTCTTCTTTTGTGATGACAGAGTCTTAATTCCAGTTAACGTTGAGACCTAATTTTTTGAGGTGCTCTGTCAGGTCGATCGACAGTATCTCTTGGCCAAAGCATCCTAACGCTCTTTAAGAAGCTTCTCTTGAGGTTTCCAATTTTGCCAAGGTAGTTTGCCTGGCCATCTCAGTTATGGAGTTGATGTACAATATCAGGGAAGTTTAATTTTTCACTCCAATGTTTAACTTTGTCAAGCTTGTTCTTAAGGTTTAGACGGGAAAATGTAGTTTAGCAGACCATGTACTAATGTGTAGAGCTGATCACTGGTAATCCAAAATATGGAGTTAAAGAATGGTTGCCAAGAGAAGGGAAGTGCAGTTGAGGACAGCAGAAAAATGGAGGGTGTGATGAAATTGAGAAGTGAAAGGGTAATTGGATATCGCTTTGTCCAGCATTGGGCATAAATTAGGCTGATGATATTGATGATGTCCGTTTTTGTCACCAGTGTTGAACCAACAACTGTTATGGGTAGGTATCGTTCTAGACAGGTCATTGCAGTTTTGAGAACTGTTGTGAAAGCAACTTAAAAAAAGTTCTGCTTTCTGTTGTGTTGGTTGATATAGACAAGGATGTTTGGCTGGAAGAAAGAAGCACTTTTCAAACTTGCTGCATTCCTATCCTACTTTGACATGCCTTTCGAACTCTCGTGAAGTTTAACATGCACTTACAGCCATGAATTTGTTAGCTATATGGCGTCTTTGCCGATAGTAATTTTTAGGCATTCTTAAACGTAGAAGTGGGCATAAGAATGTTTCCCAAAACTTTCTGTTGCCGTGACAAAACACCTTGTGACACCATGTCATGGGATCACACTTCTGTGGTTGCTTCGTTACTCAGCATTAAAATTGGCTATGTTCATGGTTCTTGTGAGTGAATTAATAAATTGAGCATCTTACTTCTGAGGGGACGGCTCATTGACCTAACTGGGGAAAGGGAGAAGGATTATGTAACAGAAAGGTCTCCTTTTAGTGTAGTGAGAACACAGAGTCTGAATTTCAAAGAAGTAAATATAACTTTTATTGCATGACAGCCCTTTTGACCATCTTCATAGTTGTATCCCCTGAAAATTCAGGATTCCTCTTCCAAGATCTTGAACTCTCACAGAGAATGAAACCAAATAAGCAAAATGAACTTGCAGTTGCTTTGGGTAATGTGTATTAGTATTGCGTGTGTAGTAGTATTATGTGTGTAGTATTGAAATCATATACAAATAAGGCTGGAGTTATTCCTGTTGCAATTCATGTATTCTGCCCAGATGAGGTACAACTGCTGCAGTATTGATGACAATGGCAATATTGCATGTTGGAGGGCAGCTCTTAAAAAGCACTCACTTCACAATGTTTTGGGGTGCTAACCTTCATTCACAGTCTGGTGAACAAACTTCTGCTTGTGCGACTTTTGTGACAAGGTGATGCTCTGCGAGGGGCAATAAACATCGGACCAAATCATATTAACCTTATTAATCTTACTCAGCAATGCCACATATACTTACAGCTGCGCCAGGACATTTGTACTATTATAGAAAGTACGATAAGTGTCCTTTTTTTCTGTGTTAAAAATTAACTTATTATTTATCCGTGCTAACTGTTCTCATTGCAGCGGTGATCTAGCTGGAATTCTAGAGACCGCCGAGCATTGACAGGTAGTGTTACAGTTACAATAAATAACAAAGGGTGCTGCAGAAATGATAAAGCACACTTTCCATTTTAAGATTTTTCTCGACACATCCATTGCTATGTTTCACGCCTGAAGATTGATTTCCATCTATCTGTGCATTTGATTAGTGTCTAATTCTACAAGGAACTACGAAGCTGTTGTTCTTAAACCCATTTCTTTTATATTTCGTTTTTGTGACTGACCTCGTGGACATCTACTTCTCAACATGTAATCCGCTAAAAGTTTTATTCATTGCCCTTAACGTGAAAGCACTGATAGCAGTTTGTGTCGTGTTTGCTTGAACGACACCTTGGCACTACAGTGCTCGAGCAGCCCAGCATTTAAGATAACGCGTTCTGCACTGACTGATGTGCCAGTTTAGTGCATGGACCAAGCATGAAAGGGCTCAACTTCGTTCTTGGTGCTGGACCCCATAGCGTATGAAGCGCTGCAGGCTAACTGTTGTGGTGTGAGAGGAGGTGGTCTACATTTGCACATGGTGTCTGTAGTGGCCACCTGCTGCAGCATCTGAATCCACCTTAGGTGTAGTATGTTTAGTGTGCATGGCAGGTTGCTTGTATAGAGCCTTATACGTCAGGTTAAGTGGCCCTTTCAACTTTCTCATTTATTCATCTGTTTGTTTAGTGTACCTTACACGATTTAACTAGAGCTTTAGATAAGAGAGAGAGTACAGATGGAAGTAGAAATACAGACTGGAGCACAATCTGTAACTCTAAAAAGGAAGAAAATTCAGTTATATATATTGTAATTTATATATATATATATATATATATATATATATATATATATGAATGCAGAAATAGAACAAGCCCTGACAAAATGTGCAGTGTATGGAAATGCGTTACGGAATGATGCAAGGCGTTGTGTTCCTGTAGACACTCGCGGAATGCAACATGGTTGGACACGTGAGCAAAGATCATTCCACTGTGAGGTGACTCATGTGAATGTAGATTAATTATCGAAACTAAGCCTCAAACTGAAAGAAAGAGCTGTGCACGGCTGGGGACAATATCGTGATGGTTATGGTTCACTTTTGCAGGATATCATTGATTTCTTCCAACAAACCGGGACCCTGGTGAAGAAGGTAGAAATAAACAGGAGGACGCACATAGGTAAGTGACTTCCTTGCTTCTGGGAATTGGGGTTGTGCTCGAGCTGGATTACAGTGCTAATTGTGGCCCAGTTATGGATTCTTGCATTTTATTCTAAATAATTTGCTATAACTGTTGTCTAGAAACCAGTTTCAATTTCGTTTCCCAGGGCGCGTTTGTGTCGTGACATTATGACTTGGAAGATGGTCACGTGAGAGCAGGACACCATGGTGTCTTCATACTTGCACCAGCTTGCTCACTAGTCTGCCATGCTGCTACCCATTGCTTGGCCTGATTTCAGAAGGATTTTCCATTAACTGGTAACTACTGTGCGTTAGTACATTGCAATATGATCAGAGCTCCTCACACATGCAGTCTGTGCTGGTAACGGCTGTGGCTGCCAGCTTTGAAGAGGCATTTGACTCTTAAATGGTGCCACATGCGAACGATAAAAAGGTAAGGCTCACGTCAGATGTACTACAACTACCTGCGTAAATGCCTTAAAAATGTTCATCTATATAATGCCTTCATTTATTCCATTGCGAATTCACCATAAGCAGCTGTAAAGAATTTTAAGGAACACTCAAGGGAAAATTAAGTTGAGCTGTATTAGTAAGTTACCCTTCCAGTAGCTAGAAACACTAAGTTACCAAGAGAGGGGCTTGATTTTCTGTTAATGACACAAAATGCTAGGTGGCAATAATGTCTTGAAGTTCCTATGCCAGGTAGCTGTGATGGCATGGATTTTGGCAGCGTCTGCTCAGGCCTAGTTAATTTCTCATTGGTAAAGACCGACTATATTGAATTCAACAGGAGCCAAAGACTGAACTTTGCAAGTTTCGAACGCTTTTAACTGCACCACAACTCTGAGCTTTGTGAAAAATCAAGAAATGAAAGTTTGGCCTCCATTTGCTTTTCTAGTAATCAACGTCTTATACGAAATTAACGAAAAAAGATGTTTAGAGAGTAATTGATCAGCCCAAACTGATTCAATGCTTATTTTTAGTTCTGGAGTGTCCCGTTAACTGTTACATTTTCATGTTAGGCCTTTGTAACCCCATCAGTTACAGCATGCACATATGTGTACACACATTGTTTTTGCCAGTTCTGTCTTGTAGTGGCAAGAAAGAAACAGAGGAGCTTAATTATGCTGTGGGTAAAATAAACCCTCTTGTTTAACCAATGTGGCTCCCATTCACTTTAGTGCGCTGTCTTATTTGTACACACATTCACTTCGATATAAGAGTACTGCCATGTTTGGCGCATAGTAGAGTGGTGCTGCTTTGATTGGTAGTGGTGCACATTTTTGAAACCTTATAATTAATTACACGCTTTACGCAGAGCACTTCAATGCATCACTTAATGATCAGCAGGACCTAGCCTTACGACTCGGAATGTTGGTACAAAATCGTTTCAGGGTCCTTTTAAGCTGGGGAATACGAAACATTCATGTGTTATTTACAACAGCGAAATGAGACTAAATACACTAATGAGTGTTAAATTTCACTTATTTTTTCTGCTTTTATCTTCTGCATTTGGGCAAATGCAAGACCATCACATGTGTAAGCTGCGCCAATCCAGCCTCACTTCCAAGAAACAAAAGTGTTGTCAAATGCTGCCGGAATAGTTGATGCACTAACACATGTGCACAAGCTCTGCTTCCATAGCTTTCCCTTTATTGCCACAGGAAGTTGTCTGCAAGTATAACTTGTTAACATGCTTTGAGCCAGTCATTCATTTCTTTTTATGAAAAAAATGCAACACGAATGTCTGCACCGTATCTCGATATTTAATTACTGCATAATTGCGATAACTCGCTATAAAATGCACAAGGTACCCTCCTATCTCCTTAACTTTATTTTAGTGAAATCTACAGCACCTTGAAATAAAGTGCTGCAATTTCCGATGCATTCATTCACACTCCCTCATAATTTGTGACTGTTGGTGATAATTCTGCCGCCTGTCGTGGTAGCTTAGTGGCTATTGCGCTAAGCTGGTAAACGTGAGTTTGCAGGTTTGATCCTAGGTGTGGCGGGTGCATTTTGATGCGGGCGAAATGCAAAAACGTTAGTTTACTTAGATTTAGGTACACATTAAAGAACCCCAGGTTACCCAATTAATTCGAACTCCCCCACTGAAGTGTGCCTCTTAATGAGATCGTAGTTCTGGCATGTTATGCCCCAGAATTTAATTAATTTAATTTAATAAATTATTCTGCCCTTCAAGAAATGCAACGTGTGCTATCGTTTCTGGCTTGCAAAGAAGCATCCTCTTGCATTCTTTTTCTTGCTTTCTTGATCTTTTAAGCCAGGCTGAAAACTTTCAAAGCAGTGGCAAGAACCTCTGTCTTGTGGGTTGCAACACACCATGTTTCGTCTTTGCAACGTCTGCACGCGCACCTGTTGCTTCGCATTCTCTGACAAAAACAATGGTTTGCAGCTGTCGCCGAGTTGTCAAGCGGGAACAGTTGTCGACTGCAGGTGATTGTGAGAGCACATTGTTAGGCACGTTTGAATATGCTGCTGAGGACGGCTTCTGTGTTTAATGCCATTTGAGAGCTGTGTAAACAAAGTTGTAGACGGGGGTAAATGTACTTAGAATGGATATTTGAATGTTAGGTGCGACAGCAGCACAGCTGGTTGCCTTGTTTTTTTTTTTTTTTTCTGTTTAATTAAAAAAAATTCTTAGCCTGCTTTCTTTTTTTTTAATTTCTAGCTTGTGTGTGCATATTTATTGGGGAAAAAAAGGGTAGAGAGTTGTCATGAAAGGAGAAAATTGTCCAGCTGTGCGTAGCATGGAGCATACAAAGAAAACCCGCATGGGTTTTTCGGAAAGCTACGCAGTTGAAGTGTCAGCTGCAAAGATTTGTGAGGAACAGGCATGGTGTGAGCTTCGTTCTAGTATCCTTGGGTGAATCACAATATTATCCTCTCGATGAAGCCTCCTAGTTGTGGATTTCTCCATAGCTGAATTGGTCACAATGAAGTTTTTGTGCTACTACTGCCTAGAATGCAGCAGAAAAAAAAAAATGTCACATTCACATTGCAACAGCTTAGATGTTTGACACATTCGTCACGTTGAGGGTCCTGGCAAAGTTGCTGTTTGCTGATGACTTAATGCTTAGTTAGGATGTACGGCGTAAATTGTGAGAGTTGTGAGAACGTGAGTGGAACATGGCTACGGTGGTTATAAGAGTGTTAGAATAGGAGAGTTCAGCATGCCTAAATTCGGGCACCAAGTAACAGCAAGATTTAGAATGGAGTTTTGTAGTCGTGTATTTGCGTATCGTGCTTTCAACAGCAATTCTGCAGTTCATTGGTGGGGCCACATTTGAGTGTCAGTGGGCAGTATTTGCCTCTTGATGCAGCTTGTTGTCATCCACCGGACTAACCTCAATGATTGGTCTTAAGAACAGTGGTAATTTATCCTTCAATTTTTGCTCAATATCAGAGAAAATTGTTATTTATTGTTATTCGGTGCTTACAAACACCAAGAGTCAGATTTGGCATAAGACAAGAGCCACTGCTTTTGGACGGGAGCCATGGTGTTTGTTGAGGCAAAACATTTAGGTGCAGGTCGAGGGTGTGACACCATATTCTGAAATTAGTTTAAAGACTACAAAACATGAACATTGCTTGTGGCTTATGCATGCACAGTGGTGATAACAGGCTATCTTAAATGTGTTTAATGAGCAGAAATGCTATCTTTCATAGTTATCTATGGTTCCACAAAGCACCACTTGAAATACTTGCCTTAAGGTAGGACGTGTCCTGCATTTCTTTCTCATGTGCGTTTGCAGTAAAACCACTGGCACGCATTAAATTCGTCGCAGGAGAAAAGGAGAGAGAGAAAAAATAAACTGCACAGACTCTTGGAAATAGTCACAGAGAAGTGGTTGAAAATGAGCCCTATTCCCTGCCACTGGGAAGTGGCTGGGAATAGCCAGTTTTCAGCCACTTTTGTCATCCTTGCTTTTTTACTTTCATCATGTGCGCGCGCAAACAATGGCCATTGAATTCTGCGCAGTCATTGGTAGCAGAATGACGGGCCCTTGTTGTCCTACACTTCGTCAATGTTGTATCAGTTAAAAAAAAAAAAGATTTATGCCATAGTGTGCTTGCATACAGAATGAACATCAATTTCTGCTCCAGCACGATGCACACTGCCATTGATCTACATTTTGGCCTTATAGGGTAATAGAAGCCTAGATACCTTCGTACTCTTGTGTAAGACCAGTGTTGGTGAACTCGACACTAGTTCGCAGCTCTAATGTGGCTGGGCTGGGAGCATTTTGGCCTGGGTTGTATTGTGACACAATTTACCAGAGACGCACTTGCCCGTGCATATCATTGTGGTACACTGGTTAAGTGCCTGTGTACTAAGTGGCCCATGCTCACAATGTTTGTGTGCGCGATCACTGAGGCCATATTCCTGCACATGCAGTGGTGCATAGACAAATTATATTAGTAGTGAACCGTTTGTTCTTATGCACATGCCATTTCTGGCTTAATCTAAACCCATGTGTGTAACTCAAGTCATCAGAATTAAACCGGAGCCCTTCACAATGGCATCTCATATAACCTGACTGTAGCTTCGAGATACCAATGCATGCTTCTTTTAATGGTGCTGCACGTAAAGCAGTTGTAATCTGCCATGGCTTTGTACTGGATTGTGTTTTTCTTCTTTATCAATGTATTCTTTCGCTGCTCTCTGTTATGCACTGTTTGTCAGAAGTCCCCATGCCAAGGCACTGGCAGCTAGACTGAACTTGGCGCCATGCTATGGAGCTATTTTTGCCAGCACTGATATAATTTTTGCATACACAAGCCTCCAGCAGCCTGGATAGCCCAACAGTGTTAGATTAGCTCAATGCCTGAAACCACAGTTCCAGCAGGTGACATTTCGCCCAATCTAACGGTGACTGCAGATGCCAGGGGACTTTTGCATTGCGTGGTATTGAGCCACTGTCTGTATTGCATTTTTGGCTGTACAGCCACTGATGGTGGCGTCTGCACGTGTGTGTGTGTATGTGTGCAGCGCGCATGAAAGTGGACAGCTCGTACGAGTTCGACCCGCTGATCCGGCCTTGGAACTTCCCGCGCACCCTGCTGGGCACGGACGCCAAGCTGAAGATGGGCAGCAGCGACAGCTTCCTGTGCGTGACCAACTTGCCCACCAACTGGACGGTGAAACAGTTCCAGGAGCTGTGCGAGAAGTTTGGGCCTGTGGTGCGCTGCTTCCTCATCTACCATCACGCCACGGACGAGAGCCTGGGCTTCGGCCTGGTCGAGTACTGCAGCCGCGCCGTCGCCTGCCAGGCCAAGAACCTGCTGCACAAGAAGCAGGTGGCCCAGGGGGAGATCCACTGCGACTGGCTCGAGCACAACCTGGTGAACTACGCGGACCTGTATCCGCGCTGCCTGTACGTGGGCAACCTGCCCACCACCTTCTGCGACATCTATGCCTTCAGGCAGCTTTTCACGACCGTGGCCAGCCCCACCTACTGCCAGCTGTCCATCGTAAACGGCGTACCACAAGGCTTTGGCGTAGTGGAATTCCGTCTGCACGAGGACGCTCGCAAGACCAAGGAGCTGCTCCACGGCCACTGCCTCAACGGCAACCGCCTCAACATCCTTTTCACCTCCCCTGGCGTGAGCGCCTACAAGCTTTACAATCGCATTATCGAAGAACAGGTATGCTCTTGGATAGACCTTCCCCTTTCCTATTTGTGCTTTCTCTGCTGCGTTCTTGACGAAGCTGCAATCACAGCCACCATAATTTATTCAAGAGCTTGTTATATATTCGAATATTAGAGCTTGCGAGAACACACTGCTCTGTCGAAGGGGGGCACGTGGCACAAGATGATGAGGACGAGAACTGACGGGATGTACGTTTTTGTTTCTGTCCTTGCCTTTTTCCGCCGCCTGCTCCTCTTCAACATGAACAACCAACTAGCTCAAGAGAAGATTTTGCCACAGCACTGTGCTGTGTGTCGTGGTTATGTCACCCTGGTCCAGTCAATAATGTACACCGATTCACCCGGTTATCTGTCCTTGCTATACATGTTCCCAGCGTTTTCCCCACTTTTTTCCTATTTTGTTATTGTGCCTTGAAGCATCTAATATCTTGTTCCCTATTGCACCTTATGAGAGGCTCTCGCCTTCTTTACTGAAGCTGAAGTACAATCCGTTGCTCTTGCTGCAAAGCCATAGTGCAGAAGGCATTCATAAACCAGCAATGAGGTTAATGAAGTTATGCAGTAGAGGCAGCTGTTCATTGTCTTGATGTGTAGCTTCTGTGCTGTGTACATATATGCCCAAATTTTTCTTTTCTGCTCTTGCGAGTTCTGTCTTCACTGCACTGATTATGCTGCAATCAGCAGCTGTCATCAATATTGTTGCACAAAAACGTATATTTACAAATATTTACAAAATAGGCTGTCTCGCGGCAATATCACCAAATGCAGGCCCAGCTTGGTTCACACCCACAAGATCGCCGCATAGTGTTCATAAGGTCATCAGGGCTTTACTACAAAATACGGGAGGATGCTTACATGCTACAAGTCTACTGGTGATTCACACAGGACTCCTTAGTACTACAGTTGAACCTACTTATAACAATCCCTGATATAACAATCTGTCAGTTATAATGACCACATTTCAATGCATTAGCGATTTGCTGAACCTGCCTATTGAAAATTCTTATAAAGAACATTTTTTAAATCGAGTGTTACAACTAACTCTTCAAACATGATCAATGTAAAAGGAGGGCATACATAGCCTGAGTTGGTGAGAGTGCTGTGCACCATGCCCTACCACCACATAAAATTCAAAGGATCGGTGGTCACTACACCGTTATCAGATCACGGTTCGGCGGTGCTTCATTACGCGTTTCTAATTGTTGATAATGGTTCTTGTTGACGTTCTACCTTTCGAATATCAAATCTTTTTCTGCCCGAAGCGACATAGATACCGTAATTTTACGGCTCTTGTGTGGCTGACAAACAGTCGTAATACCGAGACCACCATGTCCGAGACCTTCGAAGAATGGCGGCATGACGCAGTAATTTCCGAAGTTTATGCTTTCGGCCAGCTAGAGTGCTTCACTCTCTTGTGCAGAACACCATCATGTCCCGCTGGTAGTAAAATATATCACAAGCCCTCGAATAAAAAATGGTGGCTTTGCTTGCAGTTTCGAAATTACAGGTGATCGGAACTGGGCACCATTTTGAAAGAGCTATACGACTCCGCATTTCGTTGTTTAGATGGGTGTTTCTAACAGAAATTTGCGGATAAGTTCGGGAATACACCGGGAACAAAAATGACACTTAAAATCTGGTTTTCGGACCAAATTGCTGCTGAATTGTAACTGCTGACGCCAGCTTCAGTGCGGTTAATATTTGAGGATTTCAGGTTCTTATTTCAAGATGTATACTGAACTACTAACGTTTCGTGGAACTGTCGAGTCCGTTATAAACTGGTCCGACTGTATATTTTTTTATTCCGAACACATTTGCAAGTAGTCTTTTGTCTGTGAGTTTGCCCAGCTAGCACAAAACAGATGTAAATAGGATTTTACTTATATTAGATGTGTTGCATACTATGTGCACTAACAGGAAGCGTCGTTCCTTTATGCAGGCTAAGAAGCTGGAAAAGAACAATGGTATCATTCAGACGCCTCAACTCTCGCCCGCTCTGCTCGCTCAATTCTCGGTCGTGCAGAACTCAAAGGGTAGGTCTGCTTGTACTTTTACAGAGCCATGACCCCTGCCAATTGATTTCCAGAATCAGGGGCCGTACTTTGTGATGCTTCATTTCATTTTTCATTATTTTCACTCTTCGTCATTGGCTTGTATGCCGTTATGCTGTCGTCACGCATGTTCTCTGTCACCGTCTGTTTTGCACTGTTGATTGTTCTGCAATATGTGAGACCATCTAGCTCGTACAAATATTTTTCTTGATTCCTGGGCATTTTAACATAAGAATGAGAAGTGCAGAAATGGCTGAGTCATTTTCTACAATTCCAGTGAGTAGCTTTGTGTTAGGCAGCCAGAAAGATTGTGAATGTTTAAAAGTGACCATGATACGTCTGTGTGCGAACTTTTGCCACAATTGTGAATTACAGTCATTGCATCCAGCCGCTGCGATTATTGAACACTTGTGCATTCCTGGACAAAAGCATTCCTGGACATCTTGTATACAGTCAAACCTTTATATAACGAAGTTGTACTTGCAGCGAAAAACGTTGTTATATCGAGGTTTCGTTAATTCAATAGAACTAAGATGGGGAAATAAAAATAGTTCGTTACATAGCAAATTTCATTAAATCGAGGTACGTTATATCGAGGTTTGACTGTACATACCTCAGTACAATCTCTGAGTAAGTGAAAATCCTAGTAAATGGAACAAAGGTTCATGGGACATTAAGAATTCCAATTAGTAGTGAGTCTAGTGTAAGGGCCACACGTTTTTTTTTATTTTTTTTTTTAATGCTTCTTTTGGTGCTCTCCTCTGTTGACATTTTAGTGGCAAAGACGTTCCAGAAGGCCATCAACCTCAAGGGCAAAGGGAAGAACGCGTCTCAGGTGAGTGCCTTTTGCATCTGAAGAAGTGCTGGGATGTAGTACTGAAGCTGGCCACTATGTTTTAGCAACTACAGAAAGTGTAATTGCTTTGGCGGCCCCGTGTGTAACAGCGTGCAAAGGATTGTCACGCACTGTCTTGGTACATGTGGGTACTAAACTGCGGGACCTGAACTTGATAACAAAAATAAAGAACAGTCACGGAATGGAAAATGGGCACAACGTTGAGAGGCGCAAGGATGGCAGTGTGACTCAAGAGATGAGAGCAGTTGCAAAGTATTCTTGTTGAGGGTGAGGAGAAGAAAGTGGGGTATCGCAGGCCATATAATGCGTGAAACAAATTACTGGTGGTCAATTGCAATAATAGTAAAGGGAAGGGCCTTGTGATTGTCTTGCTGTCTCCTTTTGTCCTTTATGTTCTCTGGTGCCATTTGCAAGCCATGTCAAATAAACTAGCCTGACAGTACGTTTTAAAGAAGGGAAATTCAGTCAAGAGGAGCCAGGGATTAGATTAAAGGCGCAACCGCATGCACGTGATTTTCGAGCGACAAGTGACGGCAATGAGCGACAGGTTTTGCCGTCGCGGAGGGCTATCCGTCGCTGTCGCTGGTCGTGTCGCCGGTTTCTGGCCAGCCAGAAAATATCGCTTGTCGCCCGTAAGTCAGCATGACGACATCCGCTGGGGACAGCGATTGCACAACAAAATGGCAGCAATCAGTCTGCCCGCTTCGATCTGAATTCGCTCTTGCAACTTGCTCTCTGCTGTGACAGCAAAAAATAAATAGTACAATCAGTCATCGCTTCACCTCATCGCTAGCTGAAGACTAAGTATCGGCGCTCTCTTGTCGTTATTATTGAGATCGGTTGTTTTGTTTTGACGCTGTTAGGCCTGAGACGCCACCGAGAGCCGAGAAAGTGTTTTAAGTTTTACTCAACAGATGGCGCCACGGCACCTTACGCTGGCGGCATGGGACGGAGTTCCACTGGGGATGCATGGGACGGATTTTCCCTGGGGATGATAGCATATTTTAGCTAGGTCTAGATAAAACATTGACCTTTTGATAAAATTGAGATTTCCTTACGCGCGCAAGATAACATTTATTTGCACAACAATGTAAATCCGTCGCTACTCTTTTTCGCGATGTCGCGTTCATGTGCTTGCTCCACGCCGCGACACGACAGCGCGACAGGGTGTGCCTGTCGCATCGCTTGAATATCGCGTGCATGCGGTTGGGCCTTAAGAGATACAGTGAAATCCCCATAATTCGAATCGAAGGATAATTCGAACTGATCTGTTGGTCCTGGCAAAGTCTTATGTACTTGAATAGAGGAAAATACCCGTGAATTGAAACCTCAGAAATGGCGCAACGGTTATTTCGAATAAATTTCTCGCTCTCGTGGATCGCTTTTTGGACAAACCCGAGCCAACGGCGAAGGATTGATGTGTCACTAGCCACCGTAATGTCACATGCAGTAAAAATGATGAGGGGATCATGCACTCCTTTCCCATCCAGCTTAAGAGGAGCAGGAAAGAGCGCTCTTTATATTCAATGCTATTCTACTCTTTACACCGGTAGATTTGTAAGGATAATATGTCTGTAGGCCTGGTATCGTTGTTACCTGCGTGTGCAACAACTTCGTTCGGGAATAAACGTGTGTATGCACGTAGAAAATGCCTGTTTACGTTCCGCTCCGACCGCAGTGGTTCGTTCCAACAGCATCATTCTTGTCGCCTGCGCTGATAGCATAAATTGGGAATGGTTTTCTGGTTACTTACAGGGCTTTCTAGAATGTATTCCCGTATGAGCAAGTGGCCGAACGATCGCTCGCCTGGTCTTTGATTTCTGGCGCAGAAAGAAAACTCGCAGTGCTTGCCTATATTATTCAGTATTTGACTTCGCTGCTGTGGGAAGTGATGTTGCTTGAGTATGTTAGTCGCCCTTGCGTGGGGTGAACGTAGCACTGACTTGCACGCTTATTGAAGTTCAATTACATTCAGTGATATTTTTTTACAGTGGCACTACGCTCCCAATAGCACTACGCCACCATGCGCGCTGTGGCACAGATAGGTGAAGATGGTTATCGCAGTGGGATTGGCGGCAGTAGCTGTGAATGCGGCGTGCGACTACACACCAGGAGGTTTGCTGTTATCGGGATAGAAAACTGAGTGTGCGTTACCATTTTCATGTGAAACAGGCGGACGAGTACTGCAAGGAAGTTGCTGTGGCGAACAGCTACTACGCTTTGTGCGCATTTCTGTTTTGTCAAGGGCACAGACACGCAAGGAGCTGTTCCGCATTTGCCCGACGCTTTTGTGCATGTGTGAGTTGCGAGAGAAAAATCTGGGAACTGCGCCTAAGTACTGCGGAGGAGGACATGCTTTGATCCGTGTTCAGTATTCAGTACATGTGCTTCAGGCCTTTTCTTATTTACATTACATCTAGTGTCCAGAAAATGTATCATATGATTGTAGTTTGGGGATGGTGAGGGGGGGGGGGGGTGTTCTGCGCCGCCTGCCCGCCTGCGCTAGTGTATCTTAAACGCCATTTGCAGTAGGGGCAGAGTCGGCCATCCCTGTGTTTTCGCGACTAAGATCATGTTGCGAGCGCCGGTACGAAGCTCAATTCGCTCGCTGCTGTTGCCACGTTGACTTGCTCCAATGATTTGACAGCGAGTTCCCGCAGTCATCGAGTGAGATGCGTTCATGTTTGCTTGTGCTCACGTGACACCATGCTTGTTAATTTAGTTAATGTTTTGTGCTCACGATCTTGAAGGTTGGTGCTGGCAAATTGTACGAAACAGGAACATATAAACGAGATGCTACTGTATATCGCAACGCTATTGCCTTTGATGTTTTGCCACTGGTCTGAGTGGCACTTCGTCAACATTATATCAGTGGTTTCCACTGGCTGTAAAAAGTGGGTGAAAGGAATCCTGACATTATACCAGCGCTGGCATATGCTTAAATGAGTACGTCTGCTTTGTGCTTAAATTCTTTATTAAAGTGAAGGTCTTTTTGTTGGAAGAGTAACCTGTGTTATTGACGTAACTATTAAAAGCACAAAGCTAGGCTGTTATGAGCACAGCTGAGAAAAAATGTACTGAGCAGCTCAGTATTGCTCAAGGCTTGCCCAGGCAGGTTTTATCAAGTTCCAGGCACTGAAATACAGTAGTTGTAGAGCACCAATTGCTATTAGTGTGGAAACATGCTTGTGTGTCCAAAATGTGCCAAGTTTCGCTGTAGTAACTGCCCCCTCAAATGATAGATCTAGTAATGACCAGCATACCTTGTGCCTTTTCTATGAGTAGCATAGGTATTGTTATGTTAGTCTCATCTGGAGACCAGAGCTGGTTAGGTCTGCTGTGTTTAAATTCAGTAGAAGTCCACTGCATATTCTAGATTTGCCTACTTACTGCGCAGGGCTTTTTTAATTAAAGAGAAGGAAAACTCCAACCCAAATTTATTTTAAAAGCTCGATGTTTCGAAGCCTGACTGCGTCCCAGGAGTGTAACGCAGTGCGCCGGGAGTGCAATGAGACGATCAGGAAAAAAGAACTGAACCTTTTCTTCACCCGGCACCAGCTGGAACATCGTATTCCCGGAATCATGCCATCCTTGGAGGAATTTACAAAGAAAGCTGCCTCTACAAAAGCCAGCAAGCACAAGGCATTGCAAGAAAAGAAACTCGGCAGCCTGGTTTGTGACGAACCTATCAACCCAGCATGTTTCAACGTCGGAAGTATTCATACAGACCAAGGGACTTGGGTTCAATGTTAAACCACCCCGCCCATTCCCAAGATTATCCCAGCAGTCGAGGATGGTATGCGACATCTGGAAATTTGCGTCTGTCAAGAGACTAGGCTAAAAGCAATAGGAATTCTGTCCAAGGTACTGACCCGCCAAAACAAAATCCTTCCAGACGATGAGGTGAATGAAGGCTCTACAAGACTTGAAGTACAAAGGCATCGTCCTCCCATCCAACGAAGGCAGCAGCACTGTCGTCATGGGTCGAGCTGACTACGAGAAGAAAGCAGAGGATCTTCTTGACGGAGAAGCATGCACCAAGATCAAGAAAGATCCAACGTCGCAAACCCAAACCTAGATAAAAAAATTATGTCTGAAATTTTCAAGCAACATCCAGAAGTTCAAAACCCTTTACTTGAGGTTAATATGCAGAAATGCCTCTGCCCCAAGCTTCTATGGTCTCTCAAAAATTCATAAAACAGGAATTCCTCTACTGCCTATAGTAGATTTTATGGGTTCCCCACGGGCCTTGTCAACCTATCTTCATAAGATACTCTCTCTTCTCACCGGCAAAACGGAAACCTACATTCACCACTCAAGATACCTTGTAGAAATGGCGTCCAATGTGAGTACTGGTGAAAACGACTGTGTGGAGTCCTTTGATGTGGTTTCACTGTTCACTAGTGTGCCTGGGCCCTTCGCGCTTTCTGTGACACGTTGTACACTTGAACATGACCCCACACTGAAAGACTGCACTCCCCTTTCTATTAATCACATCTGTCTGTTATTAGAATTTTGCCTTTCAAGCACTTACTTTGCTTTCAAAAATCAGTTCTACAGACTAGTGGAACTGCTATGGGTGCCTCAACCTCGGTTCACAGTCTCCGCGCTCGCCATGGAGGACATTGAAAAGCAGGTGGTTTGCACTTTGACCCCCAAGCCAAAAATGTTTGTGCACTATGTGGATGATTGTTCTTGCATGGCGAAAAGTTCGCCTATGTGAGTTCATATCTGCCAGCATTACCGCACGGTGCATCCCGCACACGCTTCGATTGCGAAAGCCACGGAGAGCATCGCGAGTTGGCGCAGTGTGCACAAGATGGCGCCAGCGGTCTTGCGAGCGTCCATAGAAGAGGAGGTGAGCGGAAAAAAACCCCATAAGCTGTCTCTCTCTCAGCAAGCACGGAAATGTGCCACGGAAGTGCAGCGGAAGATGTGCCAAAAAAAAGTGCAAAGCTGTGCCTCTCGAGAGGAAGCTGCAAAAAGTACGAGCTCACAAAGTCGATGATATCGACGATTATGAAAACCGAGAGCGCCACGATCATGAAGGCTAAGAGTAGTGGCCATGCTGATCAACGGCAAAGGCGGGCTTTGCGTGCCAGGACGAAACTCCCCTGGGCGAAACCAACACGGTGGAAGCCGCTGACATTACCGAACTCTGGGAGCACGTCGCTATCGACGATGAAATAGGTGGTGCTTCGATGGAGGAGTTTTGAGTGTAGATAGTGCTGTCTCGTTCTGCAAAGAGATCTCCGACGGGGCAATTGTTGTTGCGACAGACGGCGGCGTTGTGCGACGGACGCCACGACAGCAGCAGCAGTGACGACGATATTGACAATGGCCCGTCATTGACACCGACCCCGATGTTCAACCAAAGTGCAATGTCGTCGATCGAGTTGCTCATTGATTTAATACACGCTAAATTATAGCTGCCAGTGTTCGTGCAGCAGCTGGACGCGATGCACACGGCGTTGTGAATCCGAAACTTATGCGAAAGCAAGTGCAGATTTCTATTTCAGCGCACCAAAAGATTGAGGCGCTATTTAGAGGTATAAATAAACGTTTTATTCTTCACAGCCTACTTTCCACAATGTCGATATCTTAACATCTTATCGCAAGTGACAAACTTGGTTTCGGGACTACAAAGGTATAAGGTATATTTGGCAGTTTTTTTTTTTTTTCTTTTTTTTCATGTTTTTTTTTTTTTTTTTTCTCCAGATATAGCAATGATCGGTTATAACGATGGGATTTTCCGTATTTGTTGATATCGTTATAAGTGGACTGCACTGTTGTAGTAGTAGTAGCAGTAGTAGTAGTAGGGAAGTGGTCATCATACAAATCAGCTTTTCAGGTTGCTGCACATTTGCTTGAAAAGAGGTTTTGTGAGTGTCAATTATGACTAGAATCAGCTACATAGGTTTATGTACATGTGTAATGGCATCGCGTGGTTCATGCGGTAATCACAAGATCATAAAGCCATTAATGTCATCATAGGTTTTCTCTAAAGTATAGCAGTACATATAAGCAGGTGTCTGATAAAGTGCCGCAGCTATCACTGATACTGTCTCGTTACTTCGTACGGTACATTACTATGACCTGGACGGTGCATTACAATATTCTTAACAGCTTGTAGCATATCACAGGCCATAGGTAATTACGGTGTCTAGTAGTGTTTTTTTAAGTGGAACAGACTGCATTTAAAATTCTGTGGGTTTATAAGGCATTGCTTTGCTTGTGTTGTCTTGCAGGTTTCGACGACTGCGGCGAGTAACCATGCACTCATAGCACTTCAGAACTTCTTCAACCAGCAGATTTGCACTCAACAGGCCCTGGTATGTGATGCAGTGGTCATGCTTCTCCTAGCTACTCTTTAAAATACTTAGTGGATTTCATTGTTAAGACAAGAGTAGGAGTATGGAAGAGGGGGTATAGTGCACAATGACAGTGGGAGTGGGGATTTGTGTTCTGCAAGAAGAGCATTCATGCTGCTCTGAAAGAAAGGGAGTATCAAAGTGCTTGACTAAAGCTTCCCTGTCCCTTGTGATCGTCCATACATGATCAGCAGATGATTGGCTATTCCTATCACGCAGTGGTATGCAATGCTTTCTGCCACCTCTTTCTGGCTGTTCAGTCCAGAAAAGAAAGAAAGGTATAGGAAGAAAGAAAGAAAATGCAGAAGTGAACCTCACAGGAGTCACATGACCGCTTGCATATTGCAATGAGTGTGTAGCGAGAAACGCTTTCGGCCTTTCACTGAGCAGAAAATAAGTGCACCTGCTGAGTCACTAAGTCTCAATTCTACGATTTCTGTATTACTGTTAAAAGGCGCGAGTGCTCGCGAAAGCTTTTCTTATGGCACTGACGGGCGCTCTTTGCTCAATGAAAACTGGCATAGGAACCACTGTGGAAACAATTTGTCTGTTGTTTATGCAGTTGTTTGACAAACAGCGGAAATCATCACTCTTATGACTCCGAAGGTCACATATGAATAATTGTGCATATGCACCTTTGTAAAAATTCACCTTCTCTAAGTTTAGGGATTTAGGCAGCTATCTTTTCATGAAGACTGGTAAGTGAGGTGTACGAGGAACTCTGGAGACTGCGGGGGCAGTGCGGGCTATTATGCCCTTTTAAAGCTTTTTTTTTTTTTTATGCAACCAATCTGGCAGCTGTAGGTAAACTTTCTCACGTGGTAGTGAAATATTGTGCACAAGTCCCGTTTTTGCAGGGCACATACTTTCAATGTGCAAAGTGTTTCCTTTAAGTTTTGCTGCTGGTCTTCTGAAATGCTTTGACTAGCAGAGAATATCACGTCACGTGCCTGCTTCATCTTCTTCCTCCTCCATGGAGACAACGTTGATCTCATTTCTCCACGTGACAATGTGGCAGACAAGTCTCCATGGAACTTTTGTACATGAGACTTTTCTAGCAGCTTCCCTCATTCATGGCTTTAGCTTTTAAGCATGTTGCAGAATAATCTTGAGCTTTCACTCACCTCTTGATCCATAACTCGGCTCATCACACTACTGCCTCCACTTTGTGCGGTAGACGCCTCTTCTGGTCCATCGCACTTTTATTCATGTCATGATCTGTCTATTCCTCGTAGCTCAACCTCTTCGAACCCTTCATCTTTCTGCTTTCTTCGCTCAGACCTCATCAGTCTTTTGCACTTGTAACATGGTTTGAGTAGTGCCCTACACAGATCATCTTTTCGTATCTGTGTGTCATCTTTTGTGCTGCTTTGCAACTGGAGAGAATGTTCACCAATCATCTCGGCGTTCCATCCTGTGGCAGTTGGCCTTTGCCGCTGAGTGGCATAAATATGGTCTTAAAGGAGCAGCTTTAAAAGGAGCGTGTCACGCCCACAGCCCCATGCTGTGTTGATGCAGGGCCAGATGGCGCTTGGCCTGCCGGCACCCCCGTCCGAGGCCGGCCAGTACGAGGGCCAGCAGCCTGGCTCGGCAGCCTCGAGCAGCAGCAGTGGCAGCGGGGAGGAGAAGGCCAAGCAGGCGGCGGAAGACGGCGGCTCGCCCGAGGAGCGCCACAAGCGCAAGGGCGAGCCCGTCTACCAGCCCCAGTGTCCACTTAATTATTCCACCATGGATAATTCTAGTAAGCACCCCAGCTGGGCCTTTGAGGCAGGCGCCTGCCAGCAGCAGCAGCGCCAGGGAACGTACCCGCCCCAGCCGCAGCAGCAGCAACAGCAGCAGCAGCAGGTGCGTGTTTTGTACATGCATTGCATTGTTCAGCTACCCCGGAAAGTTTGTGGGGGTCCTAGTGTCTCGCAGGAGACCGACCACCGCAGGTTCGAGCTTAGCGAGCCATAGGGCCGCGTCAGCTGTCGCCTCCAGCAAAACTGCACGCGTGCTAAGGCCGCAACGCAAGAACACAGTATTGCCCTGAGTTAACAAAAACCGTTTATTGAATCCGATGGCACCAGCACTGCACAAATGCCCGGGCGGCGGGGAACCAAAGGGTCGCACCAAGGGTGAAAATACAGAAACGGGCGCCTATAGCACGTCGCTGCGAGAGCACAGGCTCAAGCTGGGACACGCCGCTAGGAAAAGTCCCAGCGGCTATGCTACTTGCTCTGGCGATAACCAGTGGGTCAACTCGCGAGAGCTTGGGCAATCTCCTTCGGCCTGGGCTTTCGGCAAGTGCGGCTCGGCGTGGTACGAGCTCACGCGAGCACTAGGCACCGCTCTTTGGCGTAGCGTCGGGAAAGAATCAATACAAAGTACGCGCTCCCCGCACAGGTCAAGGCACCGTGCACGAGCTCAAGTTCTAGTCACAAAGGTGTCGGCGAACAAGAGAAAAGCATGTACGTACCCTGCTCTGGTCCCGGAGATACGAAACCCACGCTCCGCAACTTGCTGCCGAACGCGGCCGTGCGGTGAAGTCGGCGTCCCGCCCACATCGTAAACCACCGCGAGTAGGGCGCCACCACTGAAACCGGTCGGGAGACACGTGAAGGGACAACAGACAGGTGAAGCCCACGCAATAGCGCCGGTGCATCCCTCAATCCCCACAAGTTGCGAAAGTCTGTTGTCCCTTATTCTGTCTGTCTGTGTAGCTGCGCGTCTGGATGTGTCATGTCCCGAAAAGGCTTTGGTGTCGTGTTCCAATCTCTAGATCAGCATAAATTTTGCTTCAGCTGGAAGCTTTCCTTCTGAATCGATCCACACGACCTTCATAGCTTCGGACTATATTCAAATTTGTTGTCTTGGACTGCCGATGACGGGCCCAAGACACGCCGTATGCCAACACTCGTCGGCTGAAAGCAGCAGCTCCAGGAGCATCCTGGCCAATCCGATAATGCAAATTGAGGGGACTCGTGGATGCCATCTTCCGCTTCCATGATTGCATTTGGCATCAGCAATTTAGACAGATACTCTTCAGAATCAACTGGGCCCACCATCTATTATGCCGGCTGGCACGATGTAAAGACGGCCACTGTTGCGATGGCCGCGGCACTTACACAAGAGACACCCACTGCAGTGGCTTAGCAGCTATGGTGTCGCACTGCTAAGCAAAAGGTCGCAGGATCAAATCCTGGCCGCAGCGGCCGCATTTTGATCGGGGCAAAAATGCAAAAACACTTGTGTCCCATGCGTTGGGGGCATGCTAAAGATGGTCATCATTAATCCGGAGTCCCCCGCTATGGCCTGCCTCATAATTAGGGCCCCGTGTTTTCGGAGTTTATTCTTCTTGAAATTCAGAGGGTGTTTTTCTGAGTTTATTTTCCAGCGGAAATTTGGAGTTTATTTCTCGTAAATCCCCGATTCTCCGAAATTCAGAGTTAAATTTTGCATTATTCTCAATACTCGAAAATCTTAGATGAAATGGTATCTGAGCACGAAAACATCAGGACACACGAAGCATATTTTTTTTGTCTGGCAGGTTTGAACGCACAAACATATAGCTCAAATACTTGAATGCAAAACACCTACGTTTGTGCGCATTACAACCTTAAAGCTTTTTGTAATTGACGCAGTCATACTTTACGAGCTTGCTGTCACTGATGGAAGCACGCTCATTTCGATTGATGATTCTCAGCTTTGAAAATGCACCTTCAACGTTTGCGCTATAGAAGACTCAGTGCACAGAGCGAAAGCACTGGCCACTGGACAGTGCGATGTCTTCAAGCGACAGCGGTTCAACAATGTTATTGATTAATTAGCTCTGATAGTTCGCAAAATCACTCACAAGTTGGCTCATGTCGTCAGTTTCAAGAAACACTAACTTAAAAATTGGCGCATAGATTTCGAACGCGTGGGGTAACTATGCTTCACATTTAGATTCACAATTTGAACACTATACCAAAACGATTCACTGGTGTACTCCATGGAGTGCATCGAAAAGGTTCCTCTCAACTGTCTGTCTCCACTTTTAAGCGACAGCAGCATAGTATCCATGAACGTGTGCGACAGTTGTTGAGCGGTCATACGTCTCTCACTCCGTGCACGACAAGCCCTTCGTTAAATGTGCGATGGGTGTGGTCTACAAGATACTGTTGACGTGAGGTAAAGTTTATACGTATCTGCCAAACTGGCCGATGTATCAATGACTGCTTAGAACATGCCCTTTCAATATAGAACAGAACAGGGTCATATTGGCCGTTAAAATCGGAGTTTATTGGATTAATCCGAATTGTCAAAAATTTTACCTGCTAGTGTTGATCGGATTTTTTCGGATTTATCCGAAAACACGGAGCCCTACTCATAATCAAGTTGTGGTTCTGGCATGTAAAACCCCATAATTCAACTTGCACAAGAGAATTCAACTTACACAAGAGAAGTTTTTTAATGTGTTCCCTGATGAGGATCATACTACAGTATAGACTACTTATAACGTAACCGCTTATAGTGCAGGACCGTATATAGTGCGGTCTTTTCAGACTCCCGTTAATTTTCCCATGGCACTCCATGTATACACGTATCGCTTATAGTGCCATTGCGGGAAACAAAATACCGGTTGCAGTGCGGCTGCCTGGGAGTACGGAAGTCAGCGGAGACGGCGAACGCTCCCCTCAAACAGGCGCCCCAAGGATTGCTCGAGGAAGAAAGAGAGACAAAGTCGAGGAGAAGGGCACGTGGTGGGAACGAACAGCCAGTGAGGCTGAAACCAGAATTTTGAGTGCGAGTCGTGAAATATGACGGCGCGCATAGCGAGCGAGGGCCACGAAACTGCCAACGCTCGCTTCACGATAACAGCAGTAAATGAAACTTCAGGGAGCGGGCGGCGCCGGCACGGTACGGCGAAGGGCGCACGCGGAGACCGTGTAATGTGAGGGAGGAGGGCGGCAGGGGAGAGGATTTTGCCTCGGCAACTCTGCCGCTTCGGTGGCTCCCCTCGCCCTCCCTCGTAGCTCCCTCACTTTCGACTGTCACCGTGCGTGCGCGCCGCCGCTCCACTAAGTTTCGTTTTCTGCCGTTATCGGGAAGCGGGCGTTTGCCGGCGGGGGGGGGGGGAGGGGGGGCAGTTTCGTAGGCCGGCCTGGGACAGCGCCGCTGCTTCCCTCTGCGCCGTAGCCACAGCGTGCAAGGTCAACACGTGACTAGAAAGTAGAGGAAGCATAAAGGAGAAAGAAGGGTTCACTGCCGTTTTCTACGCGTGGCTACGGTAGCGTGGCTGAGACATCGGCACGTACACGCATCTTCCCGCTTAACGCAGAATCGGCGACCTTGCCATTTGAGAGAGGATGAAACTTCCACCGTGATTTTTTTTTTTTTTTGTTCACGCGCGGCATTGACGGGTCTCTCC
The DNA here is from genome assembly GCF_013339745.2 of Dermacentor silvarum. Lineage (NCBI taxonomy): Eukaryota > Metazoa > Arthropoda > Arachnida > Ixodida > Ixodidae > Dermacentor > Dermacentor silvarum. The sequence continues at coordinate 81,828,475 of NC_051164.1, forward strand.
TAAGCTTTAACTATGGCGGTGCCGGAGCTATGCCTGTCGGAGGCGCCGCCGCGTGAATTATTTCGAATTAACGAGATTCGACTGTAAATTGAGTGCAAACATTCTAGCCGCATTCCTCGACTGTCGCATATACGTGGCAGCTCGGTGCACATGTTTTGCATATGTGCAGGCCTTGAAAATTGTTGCTTTGGTTATAGTGCGAATATTCGCAACTCCGGCAACTTACGTTATAAGCTGTCTACACTGTATTTTTGTTTTGTAGTTTCTCCTACATTGGGGGGGTGATGTTAGAATGATTTGAGTCTCTAAATGGTACTTCCGCAGTACAAATCAGCGCTGCAGTGGTTGCACATTGTTGTATGAAATAATTTCACCTAAGTACAGTAAAACCTCAATATAACAAGCCCATATATAACAAAGTAAATTTTGTCTCACAAGTGTGAGCCCTTAACTAATTTATGCTTACAACGAATATCGGGATATAACAAAGGTATTTTCATGTTACTTCATTATAATGTGATTCGTCTGTGTTGTGTTCTTATTTACTTTTTTTGCTGTTCATGTATTGATTTGTTCGTCCGGCATCTCCTAAACTGCTCCTGGCTCGTGTATCGAGCAACTGCCATGCAACCTTGCAATTAATCCGTCTCTCATGCGTTGGTGTGGTGCAGGTCGAGGCAAACAACGAAGCCATCAACATGTCGAGCGAGAGCCGCGACCAGCAGAGCCCCCCGGGGGCATCTTGCAGCTGGCAGTCGGCGTGGGCGGCGGGAGGACAGCAGTCTCAGGAGCAGTCGGGTCAACCCATTATGCAGCAGGGGTCCTCCTATGACAAGCAGGTGAGGGTCGCATAACCTAGCAAGTCTAGCTAGCTGTGCAGCGTGTGGATTCTGTTGACTTTGTACGGCTGATGAAAGTACCTTGCTACAATTTCGTGTGCAGATGCCATTATTAATATAGCTAAATACAAGGAAAGGCCATCAGTGTATATACAGTAAAACCTCGAGAATTCTAAGGTCGCCGGACATTGAAAATTCTTCGAACTAAGCGGATTTTTTGCGACTGTGCTGCGGCACCAAATGCATAACTTGCAACCGGGCGGCAACGCAATCTCCCACGCGAAAGGAGGGAGGGAGGAGGGGATGGGCGACTTCTACCCTTCTAACAACTGCGTACTTAGCGCCGGAGTGGGTTCTCGCACCCACCGTATCTTGAACGCAATCTCCAGACGGCTCTGACCTTTGTATGCGCTGTGCTTTCGCCGCTCAGTTTCCGTTGAAGAGATAGACAGCATGAACCTTCGCTCGCTGCGGCAGCCGCGCTCGTGTGCGCTGACACCATGCTTGTTAATTCAGTGAGGGTTTTTTTTTTTTTTTTTTCTGAAGTTTCGGTTGCTATTTTGAACGTGGCGTGTACACTGAGCAGGTGTCTCGGAGACCCATGTCTCAGTGATCGGCGCTACCTCCTGTGCCTTCGCGAGAGCTAAGCAGTGCGAAGCTCGTTTCTTCGATCTCCATGGCGAACTCCATTGGCGGAGATCGCCAACGCGGTGACGTTCGTGTCGGCTGTACACGGAGACGACGTCACTGCTGCGCAAATCTAAGCAAGTCGATCCCCTCCAAGCGTAGTATGAGGCGAGGCATTATTAAAGATTTTTTTTAAACCGCACTAATCTTTCTTTTCTTTTTTTCGGTCGAACAAGTTTTTCGGACTATTTTTCAGTCCCCACAAGCTCGCAAAATCGGCTGGCGACTGTACGGAGTGCCCTAACCTAACTGCCGCACGTTGCTACCAGCCAGAAACTTCGAATTATCCGAATAGAGCCGCGCGGGCCATTCAAATTATCCGTTAAGAATTTGCATTGAAAATGACGGGACCACTCAAATTCTTGGAATTAACCGAAATTTCGAATTAACTGAGTTCGAATTATCGAGGTTTTACTGTACACTGAATCAGCACGTCATCAGGGAATTGTAATATTCACTTACACCTACACTGCTAAGAAAATTCTATACTGCATTCCATGCATAGCAGGCAGCGCGACGAAGGTTTTTCTCATTGCTCGAATTCGCAAACGAAAAAATAGTACATCATTACGGAAGACAGAAATTTCTGCATCATGTAATTTTATGTAGCATTAAGTCTGATACATATTATGTTGAAAAATGTGATACAACTGCTTACTACCAAAGGAGCTGTATGTAGATATTCAATTTGCGAACTGACTTGGTTGGACGTTCACTATTCGATTCTTATTCGTGCATTCGAGTTTTCACAAACACCCATACTAATAATTGTTTCGCACCCTTCACACTTGCCAAGTGTAATCCTTTTCTGTGCGAGGAACTTGCGGTAGAGTTTATACAAGTTTGAAAATATGTGTCAGTATGTGTAGTGACATCTTGCTACTGTCTTGTTTGTCCAGGAATCCGACATGTCCCCATCAGACCGTAAGCGCAAGGTGCACCAGCTGATGCCGTCGCCCGAGCCGTCACCTGAGCACGGCTACATTGGCCAGCACTCGCAGGCGCTCGGTGGCCACTATGCCGACTCGTACTTCCGCTACAAGAAGATGAAGGTGGGCACTTAAGGCCCGCCCACCTCCCCCCCTCAAGCCCCGCGCCTCCTCTCTATCGCCCCCTCCAACAACGCCACCGGCCTCGGCACACCCGGGTGTGGCCAATGGCAGCTCAGCTGAGCACTTCCACTTTGGCTAGGAGACGACGAGCAAAATTTGAGCATTGCAAGTTAGTTTCGGTTCCGGATTTCTTTTATGATCTTTTCGGTTCCCGTGAACATTGGTGCGATTTGCCTTGGGAAAAAAGAAAAACGAAGCAGCTTTATTCCAGGTCGTTCTCTGAGGGAACTTCCATAACCTGTCTGTCGTAGAGACCCTGCCACTCTGTTCACTTCTGCCTTAGTTGCCTGTCAATGGTAATGCATTGTCCAGAGGTTAAGGCTTGCCGCTCCGCGGCTGAGTTGTTGGTTTCTCTCCCGTCCACGCTTCTCTCATTAGTGTTCCTGCCCACACTTACATTCAGATCTTTAAACATTATTAAGCTTACCTTGTTGATATGCAACCATCTTCAAATATTCGCCGCTCGCATTGAGCGTGCCTGTTGCCTCCGGCGTTTCTCAGCAATTCGGGAACTTGGGTGTGTTGGAAGGGGGACTGGGTTCGTAGCAGGGCAGGTCACGGTCCTAGCGGGTCTTGTGGTGGCGGGCAGGTCACCGGGAGGGGCACGACGCACTGCTGTGCAATTTGTCGTCGGCGCCGTCGACGACTGAACAAACACGAAAACGATGCTCTTCCGCCTCCGGCTACCCCCCTCCTTTTCTGCGAGCTCGCAGGCAACTCCCCTTTTTCCGGCCGGAAGGAACTTTATATACACGCTAAAAACAAAATGTATAGAGAGAGGCCACGCGCCGCATGGCGCAGTCAGCACCAATGCGGTTGTTGCGAAGCAGTTGCGTTGGAAAACTGACGCGACATGAGAAGTAACAGACGTCATTGACGGGCAAATGCGCTTCCGAACCGGCTGGGCAGCTTTTTCTGCCTGACGGCAGCTGATTTTCAGCTTTTCGCAAAGAAAGCACTGCGAGGGGAAAGCGTGCCCTGTTGCCTAGCTTTTCCTGGCGTTCGTTGGGTGAGGTCTAGGGGGCTTTTGCTTTAATCTCTTGCCCCGAAAAGTCCCTCTCCCCCATTGCCCTTCTACGTCGCGTGGCTTTCTCACTCCTTTAACCTGCTCCCGGCTCAGTGAAGCCCTGTCTCTGTCGACGACCCCTCAGTGTTATCTTGGAAGTAGTGGCGAGCGCATCACAATTTTGTGCGAGCGCCATAGAGGTTTCTATGTATTTCCCTCGTCGAGGGGAGAGGGAGCTGGATTTAAAAGTAACAAAAAAAAAACAAGAAACGAAAGAGTGAAGGTGGGACGACGCGTGCAAAATGCACCGGCACGAGTGAACGTTGTGGAGATCCTCCTTTTTCTGCAAAACTAGCCATCAAAGTGTTTTTTCTCGCACGGAGAATAGGAGCGGCAGCGTTGGACGAACCTATGCAGACGACACTTCCAGAGGCAGTCCTGCCGTTTTCACGTCTTCTCTCTCTCTCGCTTTTCTTCTGGACTGTTTGATTTCAGTGCGCCACATCGCCGAGGTACCGGGCGAAGACTGGCGCATTGTCGTGCACGCTCTTTTGTTCGTCGTGTATAGAGCACCAACAGCGAGAGAGAGGGGGAATCGTTTTTGGAGTTTTCAGGTGAGGCGGTGTTGCAAAAACCTCTTCTTCCCTCGCGGACGCAGCAGACCCCCCGCTTTTCTGGCATTTTATGCACTGCTTTTTGCAGAAACCCTCGACATTGTAGCCTTGCGACTTGTAAGGAAGGAGAAATTGGCAGAGGCGATGCTCTCTCCTTTATTTTTATCTCTCTCTCACGCGCGCATGATGGTTCTTTTGTTATTCTTTTTTTCTTCGTTCAAGAGTCGTAATGTAGAAGCATTTCGTCAGCGCGCGCATTTTTCCATTTGAGGTGTTGTACCTCTCACCACTAAGAGCAGATTGCAACACAAAAAAAAAAAGGCCGCGAAGCCAGGCCATTGCAGCGTATTTTGTCGGTGTTGTTGTTACCGTAGCTGGTCCCTTGACTGTCGTTTTTTGCATTTTGTTTGTTGCCTCGCGTAGAGGCTCTCGGATAACTGTTGCGTCCTTTCTTCGCTGTTCTTGCAATTTCCAGGGGTCAACGTAGCAAGTTGTGCTCCTTTCTCATAAGCAACATGTTTTCTCTTTTGCACCTCTTTTCCTTTTGTCGCATTTGTAGAGATCCTAACTTTAGTTTGTGTGTTTATATTCTTCGTTAGTTTTTTTTTTTTTTTGTCATGGTGTTTTTTGTTGTTGTGGTGCGTACAAAAAGGGCGACGATAACGATTAATTGTGGTTCTGTTGCCAGCGATTTACCGCGGCAGTGACGGTGGTTCCTTTATATTTGTGTTTTTTTGTTTGCTTGTGTGTGTGTGTGTCTCGTTTTTGCATCGTTTTGCCACTGTGATGCGTTTACTGTGTGCGTGTGTGTGCGAGTGTTGTATGCGTATGCAGGGGCTCTGGTCACTACTCTGCTGTTGTTTGTAATGGAGCCCTGTATGTGTGTGTATGTGTGTGTGTGTCGGCGTCGGGAGTAGTCGCTCTAGCGAGCAGCCCGACAGGAAGGTGCGCGATGTAAGACACAGGATACCTCGCATTGTGTCTGTTGTTCTGGGTTCTCACCCAGCCTCACACCTCCCAATCTCAGTCTTTTTTTTTTTTTTTTAATCTTGTCTAACGCTGAATCTTCCAGTGTGCGTAGCATAGACCAAAATCAAATCTTTTTTCATCCGTGCTTGCTATTTTTTGTTGTTCTCCAAGTCGAGTATGTGTTGGGTGCACTTCCTTACTTGATCGTGGTCAGTCATTAGCAGTGGCACTGCGTTTTTAAAATTGTTTTATGTGCCCTCTGTTACTTTTTTTCGTCCAGTGTCGCGAATGAAGCCTGGTGAATCATTGCAGTGTGTTTTATCGTGTTCAGTGCTTCAATTTAAGTTTGCACATTCATACCCAGTGTTCTTATTGTGGAAAGATAAAGCATCCTTGGTTTTGAAAGCTGTTTTTCTCATTTTGTGTTGGCTGTTTTTGACATTTTCATTGTAGCAATGCTCCTCGCTTCCTGTTTCTTTGTTGTTTTGCTGTGTCCTGAGTTGCACGTGACAAGCATTGCATGCATTTGGCGCGTAATTAACCTGTAGCTATGCTGCTTTGGTTACCGTACTGTACATAATCCATTTACGTACCTCCTCCTTGGTTCGCTGTTCCTCGGGAACAGACGGCCGAGGGGACGGGTCGCATCATCGAGACGTGCTTTTTAGCGACGCCCATGTAACCTATGTTTCCTGCCTCGTCATCGACGCGGCCAAGTATTCCGTGTCTGGAAATAGGCAGCCTGCAGCAGTGTAGTAGCTCGCATAGCTCGTTAACGATAACGGTTAGCACTGTATCTCTCTCTCAGCTCTCGTCTAGTAGCAGCACGCTTGTGGCTTTTGGCGGATGACCTACCCCTCATCCTCTACGAACCCTCCCTTTCCCTCGTGGTGTATATTTATGCTCTTGCTTTGTACACGCAGTAAGTACTCCCCCCCACCCCCACTCTCGTACTAACTATTCAACGCTTGGTCCAATCAGGGTTTTTTAGTAGTGCCATACATGTGTAAGGTCGCACGCTACCAAGTATCGAGTTGCAGAAAAGTTCTTCATAAGCGCAGACGCATGTTGGTTGGTGTTTCACTCCGTCGCTAACATATTTACAGTGCTGTTGTTCCTTTCCGTGGCTCGTTAGATACTTTATTGTTTTTTCCGGTGCTCTCGTGTAACACGCAGTGTTGGAGTGCTGTTGTGGGCATCGATCTTCGAAATGAGCATGCATACTGCTTGAGTAACAAAATATTCTTCCAGAGGTGTGTTTATTGTTTTTATTTGTAACTTTCTGACCTTTTCTCGCCGCCGCTAGTCGTGTTTATTCCCCCCCTTACCCTCCTCTGCTATGTGCAACGTATACTCATTTGTATCCATTCAATGTATATAATTATCAGTCAATGTTACGTTTCAAGGAAATAAACAGTCCAGTACTCCCACACTTGCATCTCTATTCTTTTTCTTGCCCCCTGTGGTGCAGGTATTTTCTGTCAGTGCAACGTGGACTGTGGTCTTGGTGTCTGAACTTTGTATCTCTTTTGAGGCATCGTTTTCGGGCTTTATCAGTAGCTTTTGACCCAGTAATCATGGTGAAGAAACTCATTTGCCCCAGTGTGCGTTGATTGTTTAGTTATATGCTCTTACGTTACGACTAGCCTTGGTTTCAATTTCGAGGAGCACTTCGTACCCCATGACGTAAGTAACATGCTTGTAAACAGTGATGATCACGTGAGCATGCCGACCTGTGACGCACGCTGGCACACCGTTTACTATGTCACCTGTGCTTCCGTTTAGTCTGCAAGCTTCAGTGGGCAGAAGTGCACTATGGTCCCAGCATTGGAGAGTTTAAGCGTGTCCACAAACTTCTTGCCGTTAGCGGGGTAGCCAGAGAAAGCAGGAACAACGCTGGTAGCGACATTTGGTGACGCAGTGTCTAACCAGAGAGCGTGCAAAGCTATTATTACTTCAACTTGCATATTTTACCTAACTTCTGGTGTAAAGCACTGGTAGTGACATAATCGTTAACCTATCATACTTTTATTGTTTCCCTTTGATAATAGCACTGATGTGACTAAAATAAAAGAGAATTTGAACGTATTGTAGCTGGACAAATCGTCACAAGATGTTGACAGCGGCTTTGCTATTGTGAGCCGTGGTACCGGTAACCATAGCGATTCATACAACAATCACTAGAGGGAACCCTGGCACTAGTGTCTACGGGATCTGCAAGATGGGCTGTTCAGCCACTTCGGACTTTTGGCTTCAAACGGCTTCTCGACTTTGCAAACTTTGCATTTTCAACAAAGTATGGTGCAGTGAATTCCCAAATAGTATTAATATTGTCCGATAGAAGAATTCGAACACGGGACCTCTAGCACTGAAGCCCGTTATAGAAACCATTTCGCCACGGACGCATGCATCGACAACCGGCATAGACCGCGCTTATGAATTTCCCAGGGGCAAGCCAGCGTGCTGAGACGCTTGGCACGCTTCGACTTGGCCACTTCGACAGGCTGAACCGCTGCAATTAGCAGTGATTGTGCGTGTTTGCAGAGCCTTCTGCACTTGGAAAAGTATACATTGCTCTAAAATTTAGGACAATGAAGGCAGATAAAGCGTAATAAATGAAGCCACAAGCACAAAGATCAAATCCATGTGCTACCCATCATATGCGTGGTGGCTGAACGATTGCAGCCCTCTAGTAATTTCTGTAGAAAACTCAATGCCGCTAACCTCGTGATCCGTAAACAGCAAGAAGTTCGCACGATCGCTTTGCGTGCACACGCACATACATACGTATCGCCGAAGCTCGCGGCGTAACATTGTTTACAATTAGGACCTACGTCGATGATTACATTGATAGGTGCTGCGCTTTCTCGTTCGTCACCCGCACGAACTTCAAATTTAAATAAAAATTCCTTCCAAGCTGCATCTTTTATTAATACCTCACAATGAAGCACATGAGCTCGCAACATTGGAACCTACCAGTTATTTGGGGTTAGCATATTTGTGTCGGTACCCCTTCAATCTTGCTAACACATACAGAAGGTTGAACATTCCTGGAATTCATGTCATCTAGAAATGTATTAGCCAGTAGAAAAAGTCGCAGTTCCGCCCGAAAGGCGAAGCATCGATTGCGATAGCAAGTTAGTGTACAGCTATATGAAATAAGGATAGTACTTTATCGGCCGTATAAATGCGTGAATATCCACTTACTAAATTAACAAGCATGGCGTCACGCGCGCCCAAGCAAACATGAACATGTCTCACTCGATGAGTGCGGACACTCGCTGTCACAACGCTGGCGTGAGGAAGGGCGGCAGCAGCAGCGAATGAATTCATCTTCGCACAGCCTCTCGCTTTAACGCGAACTAAGCGGCGAGAACACAGCGCACGCGAAGTTACCAGCCCTTGGTGTCACATAGACTCTTCACTCATTGCAGATCGCTTTCAAGGTAAGGCCTGCGCGGCCACGCTCAGTCGCGCCATTTGCAGCCACCGCCGGAGTTGCGCAATCCAAAATGTATTTTTTTTTCATTGAACAGGTATTCCACTACTACGTACCAAAACCAGTTCTGATTATGAGGCACGCCGTAGTGGAGGGCTCCGGATTAATTTTGACCACGCAAGCACACGCTAACTGAAAGCACTGCAGTTGGTCGGGCTGCGGCCGCCGATGTTCTGGGCTGGTTTGCGCCGTCGTCGCTCTCAGAGCCTTAAGTCCGACGAAAAGGCAGCATGCTCAGACTCACTGCTGCTCGATCCATCGATGAAAGCCGCAGGCGCAGCGGAATTAGATCTACGATCTTTCGAAGCGCGCGCGCCGCTCTCGGAGGCGGCCATTTTTGCCTTTTTGCTTTCTACTTCGACGATCGCGAAACCTTCGGAGCACGTTCAAAAATCACCGCCTGACGGGGAAAAGAAAAGAGAACTGCTTAGAAACCTTCACGTCCGATAGCGCAGTGTGTCCGTGAGCAGCGCGGAAGGTGTCGTAAACGGCATTTCAAACCATCGATAGCGGGCTAACGATGCCCAATGGGCGCGGTAGCGAAAGAGTTAAAGGGTCCCACACCAGGTTTGGGCGTTGCAGATACATGCGCATTGCGTAGATCACGCAGTGGCAATTGTGTCAGCAACGCATTACACCAATGTGCGGCGCGAAAGCGGCTGTATATTCAAACAAAAGGTCATGCCTTTTTCAAGGACGGGCCTCCCTCTCAGCCAGCAGCCAGCACAGAAGACGTCATATGTTTAGCGCTTCCACGTCAGAGGCATAGTGCCTGGAGCCCACAGCCAGCAGCAGCGTGAACAACTGAAAGGGCAATTCTCATTAAACAAGGAGTGCACAAAACTGCCTCGTGAAATGCGCTTTGGGGCATTAGGTCACGCAGCCAACCTTCTGAAGCAAACCCGCCGCGGTGGCTTAGCAGCTATGGTGTTGCATTGCTATTGGGGGCGAGGACTTAAGAAGTCGCCATCTATCGGAGGTGCCTCGCTTGCGTAGTATGAGGGATAATAGGGAGCCTACATGCAACGGCGCTTGCATGTAGGCTCCCTAAGGGACAACGCGGCGCGCTCCCTCATACGTTTGGCTGTGGACGCTAAATACTTACTTAAAATACTGAATACATAAAACCACCACGCGGAAGCCCTCCTGGACATTTCTGTAGGCACTCGCGAAACAAGGCAAGCTTTTCGCTGTCAAAAAAAAAATGTCGCAGTTTCGCCCGAAAGGCGAAGCATCAATTTGCGATAGCAAATTAGTAGAGAGCTAAGGAGTAGGGATAGTAGTTTTATCGGCTGCATAAACTTGACACATTCGCTTACTAACTGAATTAACAAGCGTGGTGTCAGCGCGCACAAGCAAACATGAATAGATCACACTCGATGACCGCAGACAACCACTGTCAAAGCGCTGGCAGCAAGCGCAGCCGCCGCAGCGAGCGAAGGTTCGTGCGGTCTATCGCTTCAACGGAAACTGAGCGGCGAATGCACGGCGCATACAAAGGTCAGAGCCGTGTGGAGATCCCTTGCAAAATACGGTGCGCGCGACAACACCGGCCGCCGGTCCCGGCGCAAAGTACAAGAACGCATTTGTTGGCAGAGTAGAAGCCGCCCCCCGCGCTGCCTTGCCGCTTTGCTCCTTTCGTGTGGGAGATTGCGTCGCCAGTTCCCCTTGCGCCCGGTTGCAAGATACGCATTTGGTGCCGCAGCACAGCGTCGCCCCCCTCACTCCCATACCCCCACGGCCTTTCACGCGACGGAAGTCACGTTTGCTCTCCGCCGTGCGTTCGCTCTCCGTGAAAGCGCGCGTCCCCGCGCGCCTTCACTCGCACATACGGCGCGCGGCGACGATTTTATCGCCCTTGGACTTTATACGGAACCTCACGGCGATGCCGACGGCAGAAATCCACTTCAAGTGTCCATATAATTGCTATCGCAATAATAATAAAGAGCTCTGCGGGTGTTAGCGTTGGGGCATGCAGGAGTGAAGAGTTTAGAATAGGGTTTTGCGATTGCGTCTTGCGCTTGCAGCGCCACTACGGTGTCAAAGGTAAACTAGTACAAATTTTAAAATAAACTATACCATTTTAAGATTAGAAGAGTAATTTTTACTTTCGTGGTTTTGCGTTTAATTACAATTTAGAGATTATTCTATTAGTAGCAAGCGATTTGTTGCACTTAATTTTGAGTAAACAACATTACACGCCTTCACCAGCCAAGCTGATCCATGCTAGGCCTACGAGCTACACTGTACTGTACACTGTATGTACTATTCTAGACACTAGCTGTAACTGTACTACGAGCCATGAAATCGACAATCGAATTCGGAATCAGCGGCGTCTAACGAATCAAATCTTCATTACACACGTTAGTTGAGAGAAAGCGATAACCGCAGTCATATTTAGCTTACGAACTTCAGGCGTTACCACGAATCGAGCCCTGTTTGGTGCTCGGTTAGAGCATAGGAGGCTATGGTTAGAGCCGTCGCTTCGATGGGTGCCGCCATGTTTGTTGACGCGAAGCTTTTGGAGCATCTTTTGGGGTTCCCGCTAAATCAGTGAAATAGCGTGCCCGACGCAAAACCCAAGCGCAGTTCGCGTCTCGCGCATGCGCAGTGGCTTCGACGTTATTTCTTCAGGGCCCCTACGCCCCTATTCTAAAACTCTAATAATCCTTGGCAAACAAAGCACCAGAATGGTTTACAAACGCTATCTCTTTACCGAACACGTACAGTGAGCGTCCACTGCGCGCGGTCGCCGCGATGGTGTTCCCCGAACCGGCTTCTTGCGTGAAAGAGATAGGCAATTGCTGACAGCCAACTACGTGAAATATGTTCTTATAATGGGCTGGGCTGTATAACCAAATAGAGCATAACAGAACGAAGCTTCAATGAAGCCATTGCACGGGTTCGTAGCGACCGACAGCGCGTCTGCATGCATGTCCGCGCACAATGTTTCGCGTTCGCTGCGAGCAAGTTTTCGCACCGTGCCGTGAGTTTAAGGCCGCAGCATATGAGCATTTGACAGTACACAAGCAACCATTGTTCCGTGGACGCTATCAGAGCTGTTCAAAAATAATTTCGTTATAACTGGGACTTAGACGCCTACGGCGACTTGTGATGTGCCGTCGCAACGATTCATTTTTTTTTTCTAAATTCTTGGACGTTTAAATATTTCTTCTCAAGTTGCTTCGCACTGTATGTTTATCGGTCTTCTCAACGAGCAATTTCCCGCCGCTTCTTATTCCCGTACATTCATTGTTTGGTGCTAACACAAACATGAGCATATGCCATGCATTTTTTTTATGTGCTTCTTATCTTTCCATTCCAGTGAACTTGCCAGTAGTCTAGCATCAAGAAGTTCATAGACCGAAGCTTCGTGACACTAGCAGGGCAGTGTGCGCTTTCTGCTACTCGCCGAACATCGCAGCTCCGACGCCGTAGCATAAATCGTAGCAGAAATCTTCCTCGCGGAAGTGCTTGCTGCGCAACCAAGTTGGAACCGATGGATGCTTGCCGGTTCCAAGTTTCGCGATCCAAACTTCGCGCAGCTTCTTGTCCTGCGGGCACGTGTGAAGGCTGACACCGCGCTCCGTTGCGTACGTCCGGCAGTGCGGCACCAAGCTGTAGCCTACAATCTTGGACGCCTTCAAAGACAGCCACTACCTATTATAGTGCTCTCAAGTGTTTTCAAGCAGACACCCGAAGCGGGAAAACCTCGCCACTTAGGCAGAACCAGAGCGCAGGTGGAAGGAGCTTTAAACTTTCGTTTTCAGCTCGCTTCCGAAGCAGCCGACGCGGCCTCTGTGTGCACGTGATCCCTCATACCACGTCACGCCGACGGCGGCGCCAGCTTTTCCAGTGATGGAGCTCGCCCCAGCGGGACCAAATTACGGTGTCTAACCAAATCCCGGCCGTATTTCGATAGGGGCGAAATGCAAAAACGCCCGTGTCCTGTGCATTGGGGACAAGCTAAAAATCGCCTGGTGGTGAAAATTAATCTGGAGTCCCGCACTACGGCGTGCCTCGTGATCAGATCGTGGTTTTGGCACGTAAAACCGCAGAAAGCTGAGTGTGCTTGATTCCTGGTAGGTTGTAATCGATGTGCACTTGTTCGGGTGCTTTGCTAAGCGTTCTGCGCACATTTTCTCAAATATGTTTGTACAACTTCGGTCGTTCATTGCGATGCATACATTTATCGTCTTCATTGCCGTCGCATCAGAGCGGCGACGCTAAAAGATAGTACGACACAATCGCGTATCGGACCGATTCTTCCTGGCTCGACTGTAGTGCGTAACGCACCATCCCAGTCTTCCGTCCTCCGTACTACGTGACAAGGAGCGAAAAGACGGAGTAGGAATTCGTGGCGTAAGCGTAACGTGTGCCCTATAGACTCATATACGAGAAAGAGGGAACGTTACTTGCCGGCTCTGTACGAGGCAATCGGAGATTGTGTAGCAGGAAGGGTAGTTTGCCTCCTCGCAACATTTAATTTGCTTCTATCTCGGCTTCAACTAAACTCTCTTAAAAAGTATTGCTACAAAACGCCCTTTGAATGGCACTTTTTACAACTCCTGCGAAAGCAATATTTTCGACAGGGCACATGACAGGGTTTAGTGCAATGCCCTTTGAAACGAGGCGGTGGCTTGTGCCACAACACTTTAGTCTCTTTAAAAGTTTATGTGCGGCGCGCCGCCGATAGCCAACTTAAGTTGTTCGTCTGGAGCACTTCGTGAAAAGGGTCTATACACCTGAAATAAGGGCTAATACACCACAGTGAGGTTATGTATAAAGAGTGCCACATCATGCAATTTTCGTCTGTGTAGTATCATAAGAAGGTACCACTGGTGCTGCTGCTCGTGTAAATCTCCGGTATTTGGTAAATTGTTATCGTACAAGGCTGAAATTACGTACGTTACGTTGCCTTGCGCGCTCCGTTTCTCAGCTCTTAAAAAGGCCCCTCGCCAGGTATGAGTGCAGCAAACATAGCTAAAACAATCGCAAACTATGACAATCGAAACAAGCGTGAACGAGACCAAACCAAGCAAACCAAACAAGCGCGAGCGACAGCTGACGCGAGCAGACGATAGTACGAAACGAGCGGTCCGGCTGAGACAAGTACGCAACGAGCGGTTGGCTGGGTCCGCATAAAACAAGTTTCAAGCGCGCACGTCACAGAAGAAGCCGCTCTCGTTGGTCTCCGCAGTTCGCGGCTCCCGTCTCGCTCTTTCATCTTTCGCTGTTGTACTCGTTCTCGGTTACGCCGTCGCCGACGCTCGCCCCAGGGACGGGCCATCAAGAGCTGCGCTCTAAAAAAGGTTATGGAGATGTATACAAAAAATGCTAGAAGGAAAAACGTGTACAGTATACCTGATTAAACCAAGGAGGCTAGGTGACTATTTGTCACCGCCCCGTTTCAAAGGGTATTCCAATATCATCATCATCGGTGGAGTCACTAGAGTCTGGGAAGGAAGAGAGCTGGGCGCGGCTCGACCCTTGGGCGTGTGGGCACGTCTGAGCGCGCATGCGCGCTGCCGTCCTTGAGCGCGCGCAGACGCGAAAGCGGCGCGCTGGCCTTGAAGCCGTCGCGTCGCAAGGCGGCAGTCGACGCTGAAGAGAGGAAACGCCATATCGTTGTCCTCAAGCCGTTGTCGCCAAACCATTGTATTCATTTTAACATCATTCCATCGCCATCATGTCGTCACGCGTCGTCGTCGCACCATTGTCACTATACCATCGTGGTCACTCCAGCAATCCATGCAGTACCGTCATCTCGTGGTCGTCATGCAGTCGTCGTCATGTGGTCGTCGTACGTCATACCATCGTCGCTGCTCTTTGCACACATTTGCGTCGTCTGTACACCTTTCAGAAATGCTTCGCATGACATGGATAATCGTCAAGGAAGGCTTCGTTTTGTTTTCCTTCTATGGTGGAACACACGGATACTGCATTATTATTTTTTTCTTTCTTTCATTGGCGCGTAAGTGGCTCCTCCTGACTAATTTTCTTACTTCTACAGTGCCCTTCAAATTTAAACCGCATGTCCAAGAGTAACAAGAATGAGATCGGTGTGCACAAATTCGTGATTTGTGGGCGGTTTTGCAAAGCCTGTGCATTTTTGAACCCGGCGTTGCCAAGGTGTTCAAAGGGTTTTCATACCGTGTCTGAAGCAGGCACACAGGGCGCCATCATTTCTTTTCTTCTTTACCTCCGGCCGCGTCCCACGCGCAGCACTCGCAGCGCAGGACACGCGACGAGAAGACGCCATCTTGATTATCGGCCGCGCAACACCTCGGTGCGTCTGCCGCTTCTCCTGGGCCCAACCAAGGACTGGGGGAGTTGAGCATCTTCTGTCGCCAGACATCCCCTGAAACAGGCCTAAGCCTAGTTGATGCGAGGTCGCACAGCGTGGTAGTCAAGCATCCCCCCCCCCCCCCCCCAGGCGATCGAGGTACCGTTTGTCTGAGACGGAGTGCAACAGCCCCAGCCTGCGGTTGGGGGTGCCAGCCACAGAAGACAAGCACAAGGAAGCTTCGCCGTTGGTTTCGGTGATGGACGAGAGCTATCCACGGTCCTCTACTCCTCGGGACGAAGTACTTGCACCGTCGTCTTCGTCGGAGTCGTTACGGCGGCGTGAGCCACGGCTTGTCCCTGGTCACTCATCGCGGAAAGCCAGAGCTTCCGCTGCGAAGACTTCCAAGAGACGACCGTCCCGTCCACCAAGACCAGAGACGGAAGATATCGCGACTCGGAGCTCGGCAGAAACTCCGGGGTACGTTAGCACAGACGAATCTTCTCTAACGCCCCTTATAGACGCGGAAGGTTCTCCTCACTGGGCCAAGTCCTCAGCATCGAGGAAGGTGCACGGCACGCCCCAGAAAGCTAACGCGATGCCATCGACGCATGGCGAAAAGCGCCCAGCTGTACTCGAGAAAGCCAACGTCGCGCGAATTGGATCGACAGCTATGACGTACGGCCACGGACGCCATGTCTACGCCGAAGAACAAGAGAAAGCGAAACGTCCCGTTTGCTCCGGATCAGGCCGATACGTTCTGGCGATAGGCCGCAGGACACCGAGCGACAGTTTCGCAGGCCGTCAAGCACCGACACCTAGCAGTTTCGGGGACATAGAGGGGCAACGCATTACCGACGATGACTCTGCTTATCCCAAGTCGTCGCTGTTTGGAAGATTATCGACCGGCATCGGCTCGATCGCCAGGAGGCTTTTCCGAAGCGGCCCACCGGGAGCACTGCCGACGCCTGTAGTTCGTGGAAAAGGAAAGAGAACGGAACCTGGAGCTTTGACGTCTCGTTCAGGACAAGCGCGGACTTTACGGTTGAAGTCAGAAGGTGCTCCTTCTGGGGCGGAAGGCAGAGCCCAGAGCTTTCGCTTGGAGCGCACCCGCCATAGCCGTCGTAATGACGTAGGCTTCACGATCCAAGGGTCGGAACAAGATCTGCAGCCGTTGTACCACGCTGCTCGTTCGTCTGATCGCCATGACCGGAGAAGCCCTTTTCGGAAAGCAACTGAAACGATACCAGTAGGAGACGGCGTCCCCTTGAGCGCGGCGCGGATCGCCACGTCAGAAAAACCGAAACGCGTGGCCCTGGAGACGTCCGGAGTGCACAGACCATTTCCAGAGGGTCAAGGTGACATCCAGCGGCAAGACAACCGAGGTACTTGCGTGATGCCCAAGACACGTACTAGCCGCTTTAATCCTATGGTGATGACTGCTGCGGGTGAGAATCCCCGTAGGGAGCGAAAAGTAGAGAGCACAAGACCGCACAGAAGGAGCCATCGCTCGAAGGACGCCGACGAGAGAACTAGGTCCAAGTCCTCCGGCAGTCGAGGGCGTGGCGAGAACAACGACGAAGGTGAACACCGACGCAAGAGGAAATCAGGATCGCGCAAGCGCGACAGAGATGACAGCAGGAGGCGTAAGGAGAAGTCCGAGACGACCGTCGCGGGATCAACGTATGAACTCAGTGGTGCGCTGTCTCGATCCTTCGACTTCGTCATCAGCCCGGTGCCCGTGACACGTGGCGCCCTGCCTCGGCCTGAGCTTACGCGATCCAGCGAAGCCCAGCTTGGATCGAGCATGTGGCTTGTAGATAGAAACTCTTCCGACAGCTCTCAAGCGGTCGCTCCGGGCGTGAAGTCGTCGTTGCGGAAGCCCTTCGCGCCTTCGCGGAAGGATGAGAAACGCGAAGTCAATGTTATTTCCGCGTCATCGCAACTTTCTAATAAAAAGTCTAAGCGCTCGTCTAAAAGATCTTACAAGAAAAAGAAGACATCGGGGGCAGAGAAGGAAACAGAAAAAGAAGAACCAAATGAGTTGCCGACAGACGGCGCAATGTCCCCACCCAGCGGGCAAGGCAGTGGCGCAACAAGCCCACAACAAAGATCAGAACCGAGGTTGAAGCCCAAGTCAAGGTCAAAGTCGAAGCGGAAATCGAGAGAGGATAAAGAAAGTGAAGCGGACAAGGATGGCGAGAAGAGTCCTAATGATAACGGGAAACGCAAGAAGTCCAAGCGAACGTCCAGAGAGCACAAGGATGATGGCGAAGAGAGTCCAACGGAAAAAGAACGGAAGTCCAAGCGGAAGTCTAGAGAAGATAAAGGAACCAAGGCGGACAAGGATGCCGGAGAGGAAAGTCCTAAAGAAAGACAGGAACCGAAGTCCGGAAAAGATAAAGAAACCAAAGCGGACAAGGGTGCCGAAGAGGAAAGTCCGAAGGAAAGGAAGGAACGGAAGTCCACGCGGAAGTCCAGAGAAGATAAAGAAGCCAAAGCGGACAAGGGTGCCGAAGAGGAGAGTCCGAAGGAAGGGAAGGCACGGAAGTCCAAGCGAAAGTCCAAAGAAGATAAAGAAACCAAAGCGGAAAAGGGTACCGACGAGGAGAGTCCGAAGGAAGGGAAAGAACGGAAGTCCAAGCGAAAATACAGAAAAGATAAAGCAACCAAGGCGGACAAGAGTCGAGGAGAAGCGAGTCCACAGGAAAGAAAGGAACGGAGGTCCAAGCGAAAGCCCAGAAAAGAAGAAACCGAAGCGGACAAGAGTCCAGGAGAGGAAAATCCGAAGGAAAGAGAGGAACGGAAGTCCAAGCGAAGGACGAGAGATAACAAAGGAAAGGAATCGCCCGGGCACTCAGGCAATACGAGTCCACAAGAAGGCGGGGAGCGCAAGAAACGCGGGAGACACGTTAAGAACGACAGAGACCGGAAACACCGAAGACATCGAAAGAAGTACAGCCCGAAAGGCGCCCCGGAGAACGGGACAACGAATTCCTACTTCTTTCAGTGGGATACTGGCGACGTCCCAAGCGTAGCAGGTGTTCATCGGGATCTCATCTTTAGTACACGCCAAATGGAGGGCGAGTCTCCAATTGGGAGTCCGGGCACAGAAACGGACACTTTGCCTTTCAGTTCATTTTCGACGTCTACGCTGCCAGATAAGAAGCGTCGACCGGACAGTGGCCGAACAGGCAATAAGTCTGATCAGAGGGCGACCAGTAGAAGATCCGGGCGCCCCTCGAAGCGCTCGAAGCACGACAGGCATCACAGAAGTCGCAGAGGCCATGGTCGTCATCGCAGCCGTAAGGGCCGAGAAGAGGCTACGAGTCCTAGAAGCCCACCAAGCGGAAAAATTACCCCGGCCGAGTCGCGTAGTCCACCAAGTCTTACGAGTCCAGCAGGTCCTGGCAGTCCCGCAGGTCACGTTAGCCCAGCAAGCCCTTCTGGCATGATCAGTCCTGACGGCCTTAAGAGCCCGTCGAGTCAGTCTCCTACAAGTCAGGAAAGTTCGCTGAGCCCGGAATCCTCTAGGAAGAAGTCCCCACACCACAGGCATGGAAAGAAGCACAGACGCGACAAGAAGCACAAGCGAAGGGGCTCTCCAAGAGACAAAAGTCGTTCCAGGGCGTCCAAAAGAAGCCGCTCCAAACATCGGCGTTCCAAGAGTAGCAGATCAGAGAGAGAAACGGATAGAAGTCCGAGAAAGGCGGAGAGTTCGAGCGTTTCACCTGAAAGCACCGTATCTGGCGGCTCGAAGCGTCAAAAAGGAAGCCGGTCACATAGTGGCCGGTCCCGAACCCGAAGTGGAAGCCATCGTAGTGGCAGGTCTAGCCGCGGATCGAAAAATAGGAGCAAGAGGAGGAGCTTAAGCTCTGAGCGAAGTCGCGAGAGGTCTCGCAAGAGCAGCAGTCGCGATAGGAATACCGAGACGAGTACGAAGAGTCGCGACGCAAGTAGAGAAGACAAAATTAGAAGAAAGAGATCCCGAACTAGGACGAAATCGAGAAGCAGGCATAGTAGCCGTAGCAGAAGCAGCAGGAAATCGCGAAGTCGTAGTCAGAAATCAAATAGCAGGAGCACATCTAGAAGTGGAGGCAGCCGCAGATCCAGAAGCAAGCGAGGCAGGGAGTCTGAAAGCGTCAGCAGAAGTTCGCCGTACCGAACCTCATCGGCTACAAGGAAACACAGGGGAAAGAAAAGGCACCATAGACGCAGACACAGGAAAGGCCACGACAGGTCGCCCCACCGGAAGTCTCGTTCACTCACGACCCGGAAGAAGCAAGGAGACGCCGTTACGGAAAGTTATGCAGCCCAGTCTGCACCGGCCTACCTCTGTCTGCTGTTGTCGAGTCTGGCCGCCACGCTGACCATGGTAACGTGCGTGATGATGGTATATTACGTCATCACCTGCAAGAAACAACTTGGGGCTACTATCCATGCGGTTCCCAGTGGTACTACCCAACACAAGTATCCCGAACCATGGCACGAGCCGATCGGCCCGGAAGTCGTCCCAGGCACGCCAAAAGCTATCCAGGTGTATTACTGCACGACAGACCACTGCAAGCGGGAGGCACGGTACATCGGGAGACTCCTCAGCCAACAAGAGCGGCCGTGTGATAACTTCTACAAGCACGTTTGCAACGTTTGGATGAGCGAGCATCCGGCCCACGCTTTAAGCAGTGGGTCGGTGGTCTCGCGAGACACACTGCTCCAGGATAACATTGCGCGCCAGCTTGTCGCCGTTGTCAGCAGCGCGAATCAACGAGACGTTCAGGTAGCGGCGAACCTTTACAAGGCCTGTGCCGACAGAAGTCGCAGCGCCGGGACATCCAAGGAGGCCATTGGCGCGCTGTTTTCCCAGTGGAAAATAGAGAAGTGGCCCAGAAATGCCGCGGTGGAGGACATAAGGGCGGTGTGGACCTTTGCTGCTGAACTGAGCCGAGACTTGAATCTGGCAACACTCGTTCGTGCCGGCGTCGGTACCGATCCTGACAATGTGGATGTCACAGCTATTGAGCTATCCCAACCTCGTTGCCTCTACACTCGCGTCGGCAAGGACAATAAAGAAGCCGAGGACCTTTTTATCGCAGCAGTGCGCGAAGCTGCCGCTGAAATCGGAGACTCGGGTGTGGCTGCCGACGCCCTTGGCGGCCAAATGTGGTCAGCGTGCACTCTCATCGCAGCCGCGTGCCGCAGTGGTTACGGGGACGACCGCGTCACTGTCGTCAAGTTCGGACAGCTGAAGCATTTGGGGCTGCAGACGTTCCTGACCGTCCTACTGGACGGCGGCATCGGCGGCGCCGACAACGTGGTCCTCCACTCGGTCCACAATTTCCTGCGAGAACTGCAG
This sequence comes from Dermacentor silvarum, assembly GCF_013339745.2. Taxonomy (NCBI): domain Eukaryota; kingdom Metazoa; phylum Arthropoda; class Arachnida; order Ixodida; family Ixodidae; genus Dermacentor; species Dermacentor silvarum. Next base: position 81,848,840 of record NC_051164.1, read on the forward strand.
GGAGCCTTGCAAACGGTGCCGCCTCTGGACGCGCTAAACTATCTGGGTTTCCTCGCAATCGTCCACGTGGCGCCGTTCCTCCCCGATGAGCTGCGAGGCCTGCGATACCTGTTCACCGAGGTTCGCCTGGGCCGCATGGTCGGCGACGCCAAGGACGACACCCCGTTGCTGTGCGCTCGGCTCGTCGAACGGGCTCTACCGGGTTGCTTCGCGAAGGCGGCCCACATGTGGCGCCTGTCCAACGGCCAGGAGATGTCGACGCGAGAGTGGCTGTCTCAGTTAGAATCGGTTTTCCTGAGGCACGTCGCCGACTTTCCCTGGATGAGCGAGCTGTCGTCGCTGTTGATACGCTACCGCGTCAAGCGACGCGCCCTGACGCAGTTCGGCCAGTCTCTCGGCGAGCGGCGAGACTTTAGGCGAGATGGTGCTTGCGCGCCTCTGGACGAACGGCTGGACGCCGAATACCCTTTACTGTTCTTCGCCAACGTCTCTCGGCGTCGGCAAGCCCAGAAGTTCCGTGAACTGCGTGGCGACAGCGCGCTGTTGAGGCGAAGCGTCGCGGGTTCGGAGTTCTCCACCGAGGCTTCCTTCCGCCGCTCGCTGCGGGTGGTCCACGTGCCGGCGGCGCTGTTCAACGCGTCCGTGGCGAGCAACAGCTCGTTCTTCGTGTTCCACCTCGCGCGCGTGGCCGTCCGGTTCTACCGGGCTCTGGTGCAGCTGCTGTACGAGGACCCGTACGAACGCGACGTGCCGGTGGGCTTCACGGACGACTCTCGGGCCAAGCTGGACGCTCTGCTGGGCTGCTTCGACGGCGACGTCCAGTCGAGCCTCGCCGCCTTCTCCACCGCGCCGACGCCGGAGGCCGTCTCGCAGCTGCGTCGGGCTTTCCTCGACAGCACGTCGGCGCTGCTGCTGGCGATGAAGGCGTTCGAAGAGCTCCTTCCCCTCAGGCGAATCTGGAACCTCGACCTGCGGCTCGCCGGCCTCGAAAGCTCCTCCGCGAGGCAGCTGTTCTTTATCTACTTCGCGTTGGACAACTGCCAGTCGACGGCCCCCGCTTTCCACAGGTCGTTGATGTCCGCGGAAGACAGGGTCAACGTCCCGCTCAAGCACATCAAGCAGTTCGCCGAGGCCTACCACTGCAAGCCCCAGGATCCTATGGCGTCAGCTAGGCACGGCTCGTGTTCCGTGATGCGTCGCGACCGCCCAGAGCAACCGACGCAGCGCTGGGAGTATCGAGAACCCGACCGATCATCGCCTTCCGGGGTTTCGCGGGTGCACCCGTAAACATTACGAAACCGCGGACGCTATGTACGCTTACTCATACTATAGACATAAACATTAATTCGTTTTTGCACGCTCTGGCGATACGATACTTTGCGATGCTCTGCATCGATCAATGTGAACGCGCATCATGTGGCGTGTAGTCATCATCCATCTACTTAAATTGCCGGCACGTGTTTAAGAACCGGTTGGTTCATACGCAGTTTAGCGTGGTATATATTATACCATAGTTTACTTGTTCATGGAATTTCTTTGTCTGAGATTGTTTCTCACATTTACCGGCGGTATATTATTTTTGCCAGTGTCCCGGCGAAGAATGCTAGTCTAGTAAATAACGCGAAGTTTAGTTCAGACCCCCCCCCCCCCCTGCTTTTTTTTCGTAATCGTCATGTCAGCTGCCTTTTGCTTGCAGCTTTATGATAAGCAGCTACGTACAACTATACCATGGAGAGTCGAGATAATACTCAAAAGGATATGACAGCCGTTCTCGCCGTTTAAAGTGTGATTAGCATTTAATAAAATTTTGAAGTTGCCGTCGTTTCGCTGTAGTTTCAGTTTGCACTCTGCTGTTGGGTTCCGTATAGACGGTTTCATGCTCGCGATAACAGCAGCGAGCGCGCCGCCCCCAAGAAACTTCCGGTCACATGCCTTATCAGTCTGCTATGTTTTAACGCATGGTTGCTTCTTTGCCAGTTACACTTCGCAGCTACGTCAGAGGGCAAAACCGGAAGCCGTGCAGGGCCTATGTTTAAACAGTGAATGGGTCTATAGACTTAAAACGCCATTGCGTTGAATAAGTGTTACAACACCAAACCCACTTCCGGGAGGACTTCGCAAATTTTAAGCAGCTATGCCTACCAAACGGCGAACAGCTCATGCTGATCACGCAGACTGAGCAAGCAACCATAAGACCACGCATTGTCATGCCGCATGCTCGCACCATGCGTTATGTGGAATAGATCTATAATCCAACATCTGCCACTGCTTCGCATGATCGCGCAGTCCGCAGTCGACCGCTCGACAAGTGCAATTCACACTGTACGGTATGCTGTTAATAATAATTACTAACCAAAAACTATTTTATTCGTGAAAACACCCGTGTACTTAGATTTAGGTGCACGTTAAAGAACCCCAGGTAGTCCGAATTTCCGGAGTCCTCCACTACGGCGTGCCTCATAATCAGATCGTGGTTTTGGCACGTAAAACCCCATAATTTAATTACTTTAATCTATTTTATTCGTGGGCGGAAACCTCGTCCTACAAATAAAGTAGTCGCGCAATGTACTTAGATAACAATTTGAACGCTTGTCAAAGTGAACAGCACAAACGGTACCTACGCTGTTACGATAGTTGAGATAGAACTACACGGAGAAAGCTGCAGTAAGGTCATACTAGTGACACGAATTTCCAGATACAGAATCGATCTCCCAGGGTGATTGCGATTCAGCACATCAAGCAGGACCGAAAACGGTCTACACTTAGCATACAACGCGGAGCGCTAGCCCAAGCCAGCACGCCGACTGCCCATAGATGGCACCACTGCATGCGCAATATGGTGGCCCCCCGGTTTGGTCGTCCATGAAAAAAAAAGTCGCAGTTTCGCCCGAAAGGCGAAGCATCAATTGCGATAGCAAATTAGTACGGAGTAGGGATAGTAGTTTTATCGGCTGCATAAACTTGGACACATTCGCTTACTAACTGAACAAGCGTGGTGTCAGCGCGCACAAGCAAACATGAATAGATGACACTCGACGACCGCAGACCACCACTGTCAAAACGCTGGCGTGCGCAAGCGCGCCCGCCGCAGCGAGCGAAGGTTCGTGCGGTCAACGGGAAACTGAGCGGCGAAAGGCACAGCGCATACGAAGGTCAGAGCCGTGTGGAAATCGCTTTCAAGATACGGTGCGCGCGACAGCCCGCAGCCGCGCGAAGTACAAGTACGCAGTGCTTGCAAAGTAGAAACCGCACCCCATCCCTCCCACGCTGCCTTCCCGCTTTCTTCCTTTCGGGTGAGATATCGAGTCGCCACTTCCCCTTGGGCCCGGTCGCAAGATATGCATTTAGTGCCGCAGCAAAACGTCGACTCCCCCCCCCCTTCCTCCCATTCCCCCACGGCCTTTCGCACGACGAAAGATGTCGCGTTTGCTATCAGCCGTGTGTTCGCTCTCTGTGAAAGCGTGCGTCCCTCTTGCGTTTTCACTCGCATATACAGCATAAGATGCGTGGCGACGATTTTATCGTCCTTGTACTTTATATGGAACCTCACGGGGACGACGACGCCGACGGCAGAAATCCGCTTGGAGTGTCCAATAATTGCTATCGCAATAAAAGAAAGAAGGAAGTAAGAAAGAAATCACGTGTGGCTCATACCCGCGTTGGATGTGGGTATGAGCCGATGAGAGCAAGAGCGGGAGAGCTCTCGTCGGCGTTGCGCCAACGCCTCGGCAGAAGATCGGGCCCGCGATGCAAACGCACTACTTGGCAATCGCGCCGGGCATAACAAGACGCCGGTGTCCTTGCTCTTTGACGAACATGCCGAAAACGCTCAATATAGTCATTAATGAGAATATATAAATTCACTATAGCAATATTCACTTTCATTTTTTCACTTTCATTTTTCTTTTTTTTTTCACTTTTCACTTTTTTTATTCACTTTCATTTCATCGGCTTCTCCAATGTTGAAGTAAATATACACGCATTTTCTGACATCAAACACCTAGTCCAAGACTTTGCAGAGGTGTTCGAAGAAGGTCTTGGTATGTTCAAAGGTGCTAAAGCGTCATTACATGTTCCTTATGATGCCCCACCCCGGTTCTTCAAGCCCCGCCTTCTGCCATATGCCTTGACAGATGGAGTCACACAAGAAATACAACGATTAAGGAGAGATTCCATCCTTGTTCCAGTGAAAACATCAAGGTGGGCTGCACCTATTGTTCCTGTGGTAAAAAGGGATAGGCGCATCAGAATCTGTGGAGATTTTAGTGTCACCATCAACCCAGTAGCGACAGTGGACAAATATCCAATTCCAAGGATTGAGGACCTGTGGACTGTCCTTGCAGGGGGTGAGAAATTCACCAAATTGGATTTGCGCGACGCGTATCCGCAAGTAGTGCTTGATGAGGCCTCCAGAGAGAACGTTACAATTTCGACACACATGGGGTTGTTTCAGTATACCCGCTTGCCTTTTGGAGTGTGAGCTCCTGCTATATTTCAACGTGAGAGGGAGAACTTTCTGAGAGGACTACCACACGTGGCCGTTATTCCGACGACATTCTTGTGACAGGTGCTAATGAGGCTGAGCATTTCAACAACCTTCGTGCTGTGCTTCGCAAGCTTTAAGAATCTGGCTTAAAGTGAAACTCGAGAAGTGTCATTTCTTCGTGCCACAAGTGGAGTATCTTGAGCAAATCATCAGCGAGGAAGGCCTTTCCCCGAACGTCGACAAGGTGGCTGCCATTTTGCAAGCCCCTGTGCCAAAAGACGTCAGAGAACTTCAGAGTTTCTTGGGACTTGTCAATTTCTATCGGCGTCTTTTGCCTAATCTTTCTGCACTTCTTTCTCCCCTGCACTCTCTCCTTTGTGATGGAAAGAAATGGGAGTGGGGTCAGGATCAGCAAGATGCATTCACAGCCTACAAGCACCTGGTGACCTCAGCTCCAATTCTCGTGCGTTTCCGCCCTGACAGGCCTGTGTGTCTCAGCTGTGACGCGTCACCTTATGGCATAGGTGCAGTTCTTGCTCACAAAGATGCTGATGGCCGAGAACATCACATTGCTTTTGCCTCACGGAGCTTGTCAAAACCAGAACGAAACTACAGCCAACTTGACAGGGAGGCCCTGGCACTCGTATTGGGTGTAGATCGGTTCCACCAGTACTTGTGGGGCATACCGTTTGCAGTATACACTGACCACAAGCCACTTCTCGGACTGCTGGGTGCCAACAAGCCTGTCCCTGTGCAAGCATCACCAAGATTGGTTAGGTTTGCTCTCAAGTTGTCCGCGTACAAGTACACACTTGTATACAAGCCTGGAAGAGAACTTCGCCATGCTGATGCTCTTAACAGACTGCCACTACCGAACGACAGCAGCGCACTGCCTGGCCCTGCCGAGATTTTCATGTTGGAGGAGGCCTATCCACGACTTCTTTCACCTGCTGTGGTGGCACGAGCCACCAGGAACGATCCAGTTCTGGGTCACGTTGTGCATTCTGTGTTGAAAGGAGCGAGCGAGTGTCCGTATAACTTCTATTGCAATAAAAGAAAGAAGAAAGGTAAGAAAGAAATCACGTGTGGCTCATACCCGCGTTGGGTGTGAGTATGAGCCGCTGAGAGCAGGAGTGGGAGAGCTCTCGTCGGCGTTGCGCCAACGCCTCGGCAGAAGATCGGGCCCGCGATGCAAACGCACTACTTGGCAATCGCGCCGGGCGATAACAAGACGCCGGTGTCTTTGCTCTTTGACGAACATGCCGAAGACGCTCAATATAGTCATTAATGATAATATATAAATTCACTATAGCAATATTCACTACAGTAGACCCACCACAGTCACAGCTTCGCTGACTTCCATCTTGACAGTAGTGGAAGGGCTCTGAATTTTTTGTTCGCGTCCAATGAATAAGATTTTTCTTTTTCTTATTGCATGTTTATAGTTTATTGGGGACACGCATGTTGGATTGCAATGCTGAACACACTGCTTCATCGAAATCGCAGTTTGTTATGCCATCTTTGGTAGATACAAGTATTTTTATGTTTACTACGTGAGGTGGTGCATTTCACGCTGTTTGGAGTAACCCCGTGGTGGGTATTGGCCACGTTTGAAGACCACCAGCAGAAGAATGAAACCGACCGTGTGTGCGAGCCATGTTTTGAGAGGGCAACAACAAAACCGATGTCAGAGTTGGGTTCAGCCGTTCCGCTTGTGGACACGGACCATACCCAAGAGGCAGCGACATCGCCAGATTCACTTCAGGTATGCTGTCTCAACGTAACGTAGTTTAGCCGTAAAGGTTAGTGAGGAATGTGAGATTGTCATAGGGCGTTACGTATATATGTACAGAAGGATGGATGGGCCTCTCTCTGAAAGTCAGTCACACCACTTCAGGTAGAAAACTCAGCCGTACCAGTGCATGCCCAACCATCAAAAACAAAGCAAATCAGCCCGTACTTATGAACAGTAAGATATCACTTCCTTATGCTGGAATCTCGGTAGTTTGCTCGACAGCCTATAACCTCGGGCACCAACGCGTCAATGGCAGACGCTTGTTGGCATTGCTGTCTCGGAATGAGCGTGTTGTTTCTGCAGTCAGATAGGTGTAACGTATTACATAAACTAGATCATACATAATGCACGTAATGAGATATGTCGTGATATTATGAACGAACATGTTTCACGAAGAATAAAGTTGAATAATTGATTGATTGAGCGACTGACTAACCGATTGGTTCATTTATTGGTTTATTGAATGGTTAATTGATTGATTGATTGGTTGATTAAGACACCTGGACAGTAGCCAGGGGTCCTATTACACAAAACTATTTCAATCTGTTTTAATTCCAATCTCCTGACGTCAAATTTACATAACCGCCGATGCAATCATCGGGTGGTGACCTGAAGCGTTGTTCGAAGCACCGAATCAAATTCCAACCTCGTTCATAGGAGATCACTTTTGTTGGCTTTCAAAGCGAGTAGCATTGCCTACCTTGACCGATTTAATAAAATATAATTGACTGGCAAGAGGCGAGGAGTACGCAAAAGTGGAGAGTGTTTAAGTGGCGCCGAGCTACCGCAGCGGCGAAGTTCGGGCGAGTCCGAAATGTTTTTTACCAATTGTGGATGGCTGATTGCAGAAATGGAACAGAAACAGTTTGGTATAGCTTTACGTTATAGCGCCCCCCAGACCGAGGCATCTTACATTCCAACGAAGCCAGTACACTCGTGCTCACCATGTGTCTGTCCCCTACCCCCGTCACCTGACTAGGGCGAAGGCAGTTGTACTTATAAGGCTGCGGGCCATGGCGATCCTTATACCGGCTGTCACCAGCACTTGGGACTGGCTGCACTTTCCACCAGGTGCGACACGTCCAAACTGTCCCCTTCAGTGACGGAAGCACAAAGCTACTACCTAATAGGAACTTGTCTAAGCTTGCAAGCGACCTCCGCTACAGTGTCGCGACCAGCTCTTATCACGGGGAACACGACAACGGATACCACAATACACAGCTTAAATTCATATACAACACAAGCCTTACAGCACACATATGATACATACCAAACATCATGCATTAAGGCGAGTCTCCAGAGCAATCAAAATAATAAAGAAGTCGCAGTTTCTCCCAGGTGATGAAGCATTGATAGCGATAGCAAAGTGTTAGACAAGTGCGTGAAGGCCGTAGAAATTGCAGTGAACGTTCGCTTATTAATTAAATTAACAAGCATGGCAAGCATGAACAGATCTCGTCGCGCTCAGGCAAGCATGAACAGATCTCACTCGATTAACGCGAGCACTCGCTGTCGCAACCCTGGCGTGATGAAGGGCGCCCGGCAGCGGGGAGCGAACGCTTCGCGCTGCCTTTCGCTTCACCGCGTCTCCGAAACTTGAGATTGCGCGACCTTCAACACAAGGCTCGCGTAAAGACAGTGCGCATGGAGCCATCAGCCATCTCGGCTCGCCCTTTAGCGTTGCATCCCGCCGAAGACTTTATACGGAACATGACGGCGACGGCGAAAATTTGGAGTAAAATGCACATCCGAATCAACGCCGCTAGCAAAGTCCGCGTACCTTGGACAGCTGACAGGTTATCCAAAACAGCGCGTCACGATATGCGGCTCAGCGGGCGGGCACTCATGTCATGTACCAATCGCATTTGTCTCGATCGCCGCAGCCGCAGAACGTGGCGATCCGCGATCAGTCCTCTCCGCGTATTGTGGCGGCGGTGTGGTGCGTCGGTGCCCTGGTTGGCTTCGTCGCGGGCCTGCTGCCCTTCGCGGTCGTGTCGTACTTGAGGGGAGGCGAATCCGAGACTTTGCTGCCGCTGCCGCCGCCAGAACGCGACGACGGCAGCGTCTGCTACACCCCCGGATGCCTGGCCACGGCCGACTACCTCTGGGACGCGCTGAACCCGCTCGTGGAGCCGTGCCGAAACTTCGAGGAACACGTGTGCGGACGCTTCGGCGAGCTCGTCGGCGGGTCTGTCAGCGGGCTCGGGCAAAGCATCGTGAACAGGGTGCGTAAGACGAGAGATCTTCAACGGATATAAGGTCTCTGCAATGACTGACACATATACTCCTGCTGTGAATGATGCATTCACCCTGCCTGCTTTACGAACGGACTCCATCGGTAGGGTGCACGAGGTCCATAGGAGAGTATTAGAACTCTCGGAAGTGCATGGAGTTAGCCAAGAAAAAAAATTGCTTCCGCAAGTGGATTTTTCGACGCACACCCGTAGAGACAAGCTGTATGCTCGTAAACAAGCAGGTATAGTGTAGACTTGCAATATAGCTTAGGACTGAGTTGAGCACGTGATTCAAGTTACCTATACGCAAAAACAAATGGGACGCAAGGAGAAGAAACAATTTTAGGTGCCTGTTATAGCTCTTGTGTCCAATTACATCTTTCGCTGGTAATATTCGTGCAGGATGACTCCGTGGTAATGAACTAGCCCGCCTAACATTTTTACATTCCGGCCCTATTTATATCGTCGTGTTTCGCACCTTCAGACGTCAATCTTCGCAAAGTAACTTTCAAAAACTTGGCCACGTATTTGTAATCTTGCCTTCCGAGAAGATTCACGCCAATAGAAGGTTGTCGCTTTTTTTCCTCGTTTTATTTCATTATGATTATTCTTTTTTTTTTTTTTTTTGCTGGCATGGAGTGTGACGGCAGTGGCGTGGCTTCTTCATGACGTCATGCTCTGCAGCTTGTCTGTGGCTGTGTTCCAATACTCGCCGCAGACGGCACGGTAAACCGCGAAAATTCTGACGAAGCCGTGAAATACAGCTTTGCGAAGAGAGAGCATCGATGTCAGAAACGATGCAGGCTACTTTGCTGTCCAAACAAGATGGTGGCTCAGCACGAAGCTTGGCCACTCGACGGGCTAACGTCGTCTGAGCACAAGACAGCGTAATCACGCTTTTCCTATGCGCTTAATATGTAAGCTACCTTGTGCTTTTCATAGGTTCGTACACACATATTAAAAAAAATACGATTTGACATGTACTTTTCTTGGCTTTTCTTATAGACGCTAAGTGGCGTCACGTCGCAGTGACGTCCTCAAGACGGTTCCAGACGTGTTCCATTACTTGGGCTTGAACCTGTCTTTATTAGCTGCCTACCGTAAACTGTCTCCAATGCTGGCCACTCTATTTCCGGTACACGCAGGAATTCGCGCTCGCCTACCTGAGGCTGGGGCTGGTCGCGGAACGCTACGCCCTTACCCGCAGCTCCGGGGCGCGTCACAAGGCCGCCACGCTGCTGCGGGACTGCAGGACCATCGGCAGCTCTAGGAGGTCTCACCACAACGCGCTGAGGCAGTTCATGCGCACGCTCGACCTCTTCCTGTTCAACCCGCCACCGAGTGCGCCCACGTCCGCCGACCACGTGCTGGCGCTGCACGTCGAGCTGGCTTACGCCTACGGGCTGAGCGCTGTGCTCAGGATCCGGCCCAACGTGGCGCACTCTCTTGCCGTTGAATTCAACGAAGCCCACATGAAGACGGCGCTGCTCAAGCAACCGGACGCGCAGTAAGCAGTGCTTCACGGGGTCACCACGGGGTCGAGGGAAACTACCCATGTCTATAGATGGACAGCATGATGTATGCATCACGAAGCTCCAAAGGAAATCCATACGGGTTTTTCAGAAAGAACGATTCGCAGTTGAGGAAAAATTTGTCCTGGTCCGGCAATCGAACCCGGTACTAACGCCTTTCCGGGGTGGTCGCTGTACCGTCTGAGCTAACCAGGAGGCTAGCAGATCGCAGCGCGAGGGCGAAATTAATTGACAACTCGATACACAGCGACAATTTTAAGCCGTGATTGTAAGGCCTAATTGTCTCAGCGGTTTTTTTTTATTTCTAATTGTGAAGCGTTTTGAGGAATTTAATCTTTTAAGCAGACAACTTTAGTAGCGTTATCGATTTTACAGTATTTGAAGAGAAGGAAAGGTTTAGGTCGATCTCTCAAGTAAATGACAGGCAAATAAGAAATCTGCGCAAACAATAACTCTCGTCGTTGTATGTCGCCTAAACCAAGGGGCATAAAAATCACTGAGACGATTGTAATTTTACAGAGAGCTCACAAAATGACGTATCCTTGCCTGACGTTACGAGCGATCGTATGCTCATTACTAAACTAGAGATGAACATGTAAAACATGCTGCACAATGACGCTGCAGTATTGGTTGAGCTCAGAACTCTTTCACTGAAGATCGGTTTCAAATTCAAGAAAGATAAGCTTCAAGTTCACGAAAGATAATTTGAGGACGTTAATTTTCAATGGTCTTGCGTTGAAAGTCGCCACCCCCGGCGCAACAGCTTTGGCTCGGCATGACCCCCTCGCAGGTGTATGCATCAGCACGCAGTAGTAATAGTAGTGAAATACTTTATTTATTATTTAGTTGGTTGTAACCAGAGGGTAGATGCCTTAGTCCTGGGCCCCATTTGCTACTGCTTTCCGGCTGGCGCGGTCGATCAGTTTTCCCCGATCGTCCAGGACAGTGCGGGAAAGAACGACTTCCCACTGGGAAGGGGAGGGGTTGGGTACGGGAAGTTGGGCGGGTGGTTTGGGGAAGCAAAGTTTGTTTCTTTCTACCACGTGCACGAGGGCTGCGAGAGGGTTTTTCCCAGGAACCGGAAGCACCTCTTTGCAGCCTATTTGTCTTGGAGTGTGCTTCGCCGGAATTTGTGTTGTTATTTTTCAAGGCCGCATAAGTTTGCTTGGCTTTTTTTACCTTGTGTTTTTATTTGTTTATTTGTTTACATCAGGATGGTGCGGGATGGCCCAGGCAAAAAGCGACAAATTTGCTTGAAGAAAACCTGAGCCCCCCCCCCCCCCCCCTTGTACATGGCATACAGCAAATACAAACGCTCAAATATGTCTATACAACAACAACAACAACAACAACAACAAAATGAGTACAGAACTAAGCATACAAAAGAAGTTGTAAAAAAATCCATTCTTACAGCAGTGATCCTTCATCAATATGTCAATACATATACCATATCAAATAACCCTACATATATGAACACATATATATACACACACATAGACACATATATACACGTATACACGTATAAATAATATGCGCACGTACCAAAGGTAAGGGGAAAAACCACTTCTCAAAGGCAAACGATAGTCAACGAATGATAACAACACGTGTTGCCCAGTTTACTAAACGCTTTGTAATTTGTGAAAATAAATATTTTCAGAAGAGGTTGTGTAGTTACAACATGTATTTTCTCGGGTGTTCTTGTTTTGCTTTCGACGAGTAACAAAGTGCTTTTAAACTTGTTTTGTTACTTTTTGTAGAGTAAATCGGTGCTCAAAATATTTGCTACTGCATGATATTTATTGAGTAGTCTGTAACGGAAGCAATGACTTACTGGCACCCTGCTGCCTAGCTGTGTTCAAATGGGGTGAAGGCCTCTGTCAAGCCTTCTGTGGCTTTTTACCTACAACACTCAGGAATCACCATCACTGGATGTTGAAATAAAGTACTCTTGAATCTGTTATGGTGGAACGTGAAAGAAAGCTCTGTTTCCTTCGGCTTTCTACGCCAGTGTTCATGGGCCTGCAGGTAATGGCCTCTCGCTGACTTCTCAAAACCCATTGAAACATTTCGAATAGCTATGCAAAGGGAAATCGAATCTGAAATATCGTAAACTCTTAAGAACGTGGTGGTCTTGCGAAACAAATAAGGCATTGTTACTTCGTGCCCCCTTTTTCGCAGGTACACTATAAACTTAATGGTCGTCGCCGGAGTGGCTGAGAGTGTCGAGTTGTTGCAGCTGAAGCAGTCGCTGCACAACGCCATGGTGGCGGCGGTTGCTGACGCGATTTCTGCGTACCATGGCAGTGTCACTGAGACAACACCCATGGTCGTTAAGAAGGTGAGCCATAAGGCCAGGCCAGGCAAAAATAGCTATTGCATAGCGGAGACCTTCTAGCACGACACAAACTGAAAATACCGGAGAAACGTACGTGTCCGCGGGAGCAGCATCGCTGGCATTGACAACCCGTTGACGCTGGGATCAACCGTAAATTGCCCATAGTGAAATATTTAGAGCGCGCAATAGACAAGGACACAGCGAAGGGGGAGACACGAGCGCTTACTCACAACTCTGTCCCCCTTCACTGTGTCCTTGTCTATTGTGCGCACTAAATATTTCACTATGAATACGTACCAACTCGCCCAGCTATCAGTTCTGCTGCGTAAATTGCTGTGAACGGTCTTGTGTTGAGGTACTCTAACAATAACAAGAGCTTGGTGGCGCAAGCCACCACCCCGTTTCAAAGGGGACGCTCATAGCGTCCATCCATACATCTCACATTTACATTTTCAGAATACGGTAATGCATATATGTAGACTATATGGAAAAGGTAAAAATGAGCATACTCTCCGCTACGATAAATTTATAATAATAATAATAATAATAATAATAATAATAATAATAATAATAATAATAATAATAATAATAATAATAATAATAATAATAATAATAATAATTCTTTCTTCCACCAGCTGGCCCTATCTCATAGTGCCTGTAAATTTCCTGATTTCATCATGCCACCTTGTTTTCTACAGTCCGCGACTGCGCTTCCCTTCTCTTGGCACCCATTCTGTAACTCTCATAGGCGACCACCGGTTTTCTGCCCTACGCATCACATGACCTGTCCAAGCCCATTTCTTCCTCTCAACGTCAACTGTAGATTATCGGCAATATCGCCCTCTAATCGGCTGCCTTCCTGACACTTAATTTTACGCCAAATATTGTTCGCTCCATCGCTCGTTGCTCGGTCCCTATGACTTCTCAGGCTAAATTTATCTGCTGCTTTGTAAAAGTGATTCACCGCATGCGTAAACGCTGCACCCTTTACCTTCCGTCACATTGTTTCTGCTCTTAATTATTCGCGCCTCCCGGCCATAGGTTGAGGACCTGTCGTTCACTGGCGTCAGCACCAGCGCTTTTGGGGACGCGATCGAGGCGAAGACTCCGTACGCAAGGAACACCAGCGTGCTGGAATCGCGCTTTCTCAAGTCCGCGCTGGAGTCGGTGTGGAAGCACATGGCCGTCCCAAACCTGTTCCTGTGGACCAGCTGGAACGTGCTCGAGCGGGTCGCCCCGTTCGTGGAGCCATCCCTGACAGGTTCTCCCGGGTGCGTCATCCGTATCCTTCTTAGGGAAAGGGGAGAAAAGAAGGAAATTACACAGATCCAAAGCGCGTTTTGGAATCTACACGATGCGAAGCTTTCGTCAAGTGGTTAATTAAATGACGTCTAAAGTTTTTACATCTCCTGCCGTGCGTTTTATGGCATAGCGATTACGCGCCTGGCCGGCAAATCAGCGAGACGCGGGAAACCTATGTCACGCGACCCACGTGATCCGCGTGATCGCGGATTCACGCTGTGTCCCGAGATCACGATGAAAGGACGCGATGAAAAGTGTACCGATCTCGGGAGACAGCGTAAATCCGCGCGATCGTGGCAGCGGATTACGCTGTCTCCCGAGATCGGTTTCACACGTCATCGCCGTGATCAGCCCAGTTAGAGTGACCTAGAATACTCTAGCCCAGATTGTACTATCTCCAGGGCGTATATTGAAAATTTAGTAGGCGCAGCGCCTTAGCAACCGCGGTTGAACGCGGTTGGCTGAAACGCCGCCGGCGACACTGATGTCACGCCATGAGGCTTATTACCTTTGCGTGTCGTCCACGATAGGTTAAGGTTAGGTTACGTTAGGTTAGGTTAGCTTGAAAGGCGTTAGGTGGCGCGGCGTACTCTCACAGTGGTTGCAAAGGACGTCGAGCGTCGCCGGCGGTGTTTCAGCCAATCGCGTTCAACCGCGGTTGCTAAGGCGCTGTGCTTTCTATCAATATATGCGAGCCGGCAACCAGCCTAACAGCAGGGGTTGCACAGACTGGGCTACGTTTGATATAAACCGATTCGTTATTGAAGTGCTCTCCTGTGTGCGAGCTTAGCAGTAAGACAGCAACCGCATCTGCAGCAGCAGCCACGGTCATCGAAGTCCGGGTGAGTTCGCGCAGTAAATTTCGCTGTGAAAGTTTCCGGTAGATCTGCAGAAACACTTCGAAAGTTCATCGTCTGAAAGGTCAAGCTTGCAAATCACGGACACAAGAGGAACAAGATGACACAAGGGACGTGCTCTTGTTCATTTGCTTTCTGTAGTTCTATGTTTCAACAAACTGAGCACCGGAAACAACGGATGGCCTTTTATTTCTTTCAACATGCGTTAGCACGGTGGACAGCGGCAAGTTGCCTTAAGCGTCTCTCTACTCTGCCATCTGATGTGTAGTGTACCGCGTGTCCCAGATAACGTTAGCCAAGCTGTTGAAAGAAAAAAAAAAGAGAACATTATGGAAACACATGCTAGATACAACTATAATACCTATAAGGTGTTCGATTGTCAAAGGTTTGACGACCGAACACCGTAGCTTTTAAAATTGTATCTTGCACCGTTCTTTTTTTTTTCCTTTAATCTTATTTTGTTTTGTTTTTTCGTTGGACAGCTAGCTTAGCTAACGTTAGCTGGGACCCCCTATGTAGCTTTGCGGCGCACATCTTATAGAGCGGGCCCAGCGCAACCACTAAGCTCAGAGACGGGCCTTCGAGTTGTCCTCTTTCGAACAAACTGCTACGTCAAAGATCTCTGAGGTGATGTCGCAGCTCGCTGAAGATCTGCAGACGACCTCGACCTCTCAAGACTCAAATCAGTCTCTCAAATCACATTTGAGGGCCTCACTTAACTTTCGTGTCATCGTATGATGTTGTGTGCTTTCGGAAGACCTCAGTGTATAGAGAAACCACGTGCACCAAGGTGAAACCACGTTTCATCTTGACCGTATTTTCGGGGTTTTGGTTGAGTCCCCCCTTGTTGATCTAATTTAGTTATTTATGCTTCTTATGCACAGACCTACGTAAACGTGTTCTGATGCCGCTGATACGGGCTGCTTCATGAAAACGCCCGTTCAGTAGTTTCCAGCTTCGTAACCTGCGAAGTGAAGACGTTATATAGCTGAGGTGAACTACATCTAAATATGGAGTATAGAGACGTAGTCCTAAAAAAATGTAAAAAAATTGACTTCCGAATAGGGTTGCAACTAAATACCGCCAACTCGTCGATTCACGAGGTTCAGATGTGCACCTATACCGCAGCGGAAAACGTTCGCCTAAAAATCGGGCTTCGCTCGACCTCAGACTCACGCATGAGATGTTCATCTCAGTCGCAGAATTTCTAGCTCTGGCCTAGCTCTCCTCAACGTAGGGTTGAGTGTGACCGCGTGAGGTTGGATGCTCGCTAGGCTTCCTCCACCCTTTGCTTCTTATAGTATACTATACCCATATTGCGCGGGTGGCAGGTTGAGTGCAAACACTATTGGCTGCCCGTCGACGCGTCACTTCTCTCCCATGTTTTCTCCCTCTCCAGCTCCGCTGGAGTCTGTCGAGTTACCCTAGTAGCTGTAGGTTAAAAGGACCGTGCACCGAGCTTTAACCGCGTTCTGAAGGAGCCTATAGCAGTCGAAATTAAACAGTAGCTAAGGCGTCTCTTGTATCAAATGTGTTGTTGTTTTGCGACGTTAAGAAACATCAATTTGCTGATCGATCATTCAAGAGATTGATAAATTAATTCAAATCATGTGTATCACGCGTACTTGATTTCTCTTGAACGCATAGAACATATGATGTCTGCCATGCCATCTGTTGTGTACGGCGAAACGAAAGGGGCAGTGTCCTTCATCAACACCTCTAAGTTTTAGTTCCGCTTCCTCCTACGGAAAAGGAAATCTAGTGCTGATTGGTTGATTCATTGAAATGTTTCCCATTAGTGTCTCTGAATATGGGTCGTCTTTCTTCCAATCGTCAGGTCGGCGACCGGACAGGCGTTCGCCTTCTACTGCCTGCAGATGGTAGCCCACGTCATGGAACCAGCTTTGGCTGCTCTTGTTTACGTGGTAACGGATAAGGATCGGGCCGAGATCACCGCCATGGCGAATGCGATAGCCAGCTGCCTCAGCAATAAGTGAGTGCGCACTTGTCATCTCGGAATTCATCCATACTATGCACTTGCGATACTTGCTGCATGTGCCAGCAAAGAGCTGTCTGAAACTGCGTGTTTATAACACAGTCACACGGGCATTATCGATCGCGATCGAGGTCGATCCGGATCGAATTTCTGGATAGTGATTGGCTCCCATCCGCATCTTGCGCTGAAGAGCCAATCACGATAGAGAATACAATACGGATCGGGCTTGATCGCGATCGAAAGTGCCCCGTGTGACATCGGTATTAAGAGAGCGAATAGCCTCTTCTCATATTTCTGTTTTCCGTGCCTGCTGCCGCTACTTGTGTCAGAGAGACAGTATTTGGAGGATGCACCACACAATTGTAGCGCGACTCGAGCTTGGAGCTGCGACACACTCTCAGCCTGAGCACCACCTGCTCGAAGTTCAGCTCGATGGTTGTATTCGCAAATGAAAGTTTTTTAGGCGGTGACGGCCGTTAGCAAGAAGTCATCGCCGCGTTGTCGGAAGTTTTCCAATGAATACAACATCCTTTCCGTCGCTATACTTAGGAGTCACGACTCACCAGTTCTTAGCACCATCTTGGAGCAATAAATTTTGCATTTCCCAATTTTCAATCAAGATGCGGTTAACGGACGGACGTCTTTCCCAAACGAAGTGCTTCTGAAATTATTCTAACAGTCATTCGGTGGGTCACTGAACGCAAGAGAACGCGCACGATCGAAGTTTTCCTCTTCGCACGAGCTGGAGCGGTGTCCCGATCGTGCATCGTCCTTGGTGTGCTCACGGTCTTCCTGAAAATGCTGGACCCACTTGAACATAGTTCTTTCCTTTAGAGCGTCCTTTCCATAGGTCTTTTTGCAACATCTGATGAATTTCTGAACCATTCGGGCCCAGTTTCGCAAATAGTTTGATATCGATCCTTTGTTCCATCGGTTCGTCGATTTCCATTTCGGCATAGGCTAAAAATGGGCTGCACAAAAAATGTACGGACACAAAAAATTCTGCGCGGCGTCTCACACTTTTTTGCCGGCTTACTGCATAGGTTTTTGGGAGAGACTTCGTGTACGTGTAATTACGAGTATATATATATATATATATATATATATATATATATATATATATAGTTTTTGTTGATGGGGCAATGTTTATATTTGTAATGTAAATATTTGCACGTCCGTTAAGAATGATCGCAGGCAGCGTGGCCTGCTTAGGTAGTCTCTCGCCATTTTGTATATACCCTCCATATCGCTGAATTTATCGGAATGTCCCCCCATCTCCCAACTTAGTTAGCTACGGCATTAGGTACCTTAAAAACGGTACGTCAGCATGCTGCCGACCAGCCAAGACAGCGATCGATGCACTCTTGTCTAGCGACTCAGGCGTGAGAGAGGACATGCTGTATTCCCTCGCTGGCCGCGCCATGCAACGCTCTCCGAATGCCGCCATGTCACGCTGGCTGCGCGTCGACGCGTTCACTTAAGGCTGATTCACACTAGGCCGATACGGCACCGATTTTGGTCTGCCGACTGTTGGCGACAACGTTTTCCTTCCCTTAAACCATTGGCCACAGCGTTTTCCGCCCTGTAAACTGCTCGCGTCATCAGTCGGCAGACCAAAATCGCACTCGCGTCGGCGTAGTGTGAATCATCCTTCAGCGGCGGACTATATGCACGCCTTCAGAACGCCTGTCGCTACCCTGAAGCAAGACTTGCGTGAAGACCATGAAGGCTCCTTCGTCCAAACTGCATCGCTTTGCCGCCGAGCGTCCTTGTTCCGATGCTGTGCACGGCTATAGACGCGTTCATTTCAGGCTCACAGGGGTGGTCGTCGAAGAGAGTTCTTTCAACGGGGTTCGCTGTTAATTTCACTGGGGCCCACCCAGACTCGGCAATAGATCACAAACGGACACGCGAGTCAGCTTTGGTGCCTTATCAGATTAGCGGCGCACGGCGCGGGAACATCGTGACTCAGCGTGACCGCGAGTGTCGCGTGCGGTATCTCAATCGGGTGGCCTCCCCTGCGAGCACAGATTGAACTCGTCGAATGCGGTTTCGAAACCGAAGTCATAGAGAAAGGAATTCAATAAGAGGGGACACTCCCATAGGGCCCAGCGGCCGAATTGACTGCAGCGTGCCAAGCGGTCGGTGTCGATCACATACATCACTTCCGGTTTCGGTTTTGGGCGCGCGTATTTTGAACGCAAGCTAGCACGCCGGCTGCGCCCCCCCCCCCCCCCTCTTTTCCTTCTTTTTTTTTTTGATCTTCGTGCAGAATCGGTGTATTTAGTAAAAATGATTGCGAACGATCTCGTAAAGTCCCATCGAATCTGTGCCACGTGCAATTTCACAAAGTAGACGCAAGACCTTTTGTGCAATGAGGAAATATTTATTTTGCTCTATATAAAAGCTCGTTCCGCGCTTTTTGTGCGTTCATCCAACGTTGTTACACCAGCAGGTAAGGCAGTAGTTCCTGTATGGAGCTCCACCGGACGGTACCAGCTGAAAAAAAAGTAAATTACAAGCATGTTACATTTGCAAGCACGTAACAGCATGTTACAAGCATGAGTAATTTTGGTATTTAGACATAGGAATACTGCGAGGCGAAACGTGCGAAAGCGGTGAATGGGCGGCATTACACACAAAAGCAATTCGCTTTTACATACATGGCGTAGAAAATGCCCGAATCATCCCAAACATATATGAAAACATCTGATTTCCAAGCGTTCCCCAATTTCCTGGCATTATTTCCTGCACTTAGGCAGCACAAATACACGAGCGACTTCGCGTTTCCAAAACTTGGCCTCGGGTGACGCGACGGTACGCGACATACACAGAGACGGACGCAACAGGCACTCAAGGCAAATGCGTGGGTGCAATGCCTTTTTTCAGTCCTTTAGAAGACGTAATTTTCGAATTACAAGTTTCTGATATGTTCGTCGTTCGCGCGTTCTGCCAGCGCCAGCAGCACACCCCATGTTATCACTCTTGGCTATCGCCCATCGCGTTTTCAACAGGCGTGAGTACCGAAAGAAAGTATATGTTGTTGCGGAGCCACAAAAAACGTCACAGACAGATTCATTACACGCCAAACTAACTTTATCACCACGGCCGAGCTGCTTATCGCTAACTGCGTCACAGCGCGCTGTGCGGCCAGCGTGCCTCAAAAGTACCCCAGAAAGTAACGAAATTACTTTTCAGTAATGTCTGGCGTCAGAGAAAGCGGCACAAACTTCTCCTAGCAAGATGCACTAGACTACACACCACGGCTGAGTTCTCGCTAACTGCGACACGGCGCCCTGTGCGGCCAGTGTGGCTCAAAAACCGAAATAAGTTACAATAGTCCCCTAGGAAACGTCGGAAACATGCCTCAGCACGATTCATTTACTCAAATTAACTGCGCCAGGATGGCCGAGCTGTTTTTCGCTAACTGCGTCTTAAGTCTCGGTCCCGTGCCGTAAGCCTAATTGCGTCGTAGACTGTGAAACAAGATTTCTCACCTTGCCGTAGTCCAATACTGCAGTGGTGTCTTGTCCCAGTGCAGAATGAACGCAAGAATACGCCGAGAGCCCAATAAACCAGGTTACATAAGGACTCAGCGTGACCGCGAGTGCCGCGTGCGGTATCTTAATGGGTGACCTCCCCTGCGAGCACATATTGAACTCGCCGAATGCGGTTTCGAAACCAAAGTCCCGGTATGCCAGAGGACGGCAGCTATATGACGGCAGTCTCGACGTGAGCTACTGTTTGGTCGACGCTTGCATGGTCCGCAAACTTTACCTGAGAATTGCAGGAGAGCATATGTGAGTACTTGTAATGGTACTATGGGCTGGAGCCTTGTTAAGACACTGCGTGCCATGGGGATATTGCAATGCGCATATTGAAGTGTGTTAAAGTGATATTATTTGAGGGTAAAGTAAGGAATGCGTGTGGCCTACGAACACGCGATTGTTGGCAGGGGCAACACATGGGAAGGGGAGATACGCTCGTTATGGGCAACGCTGAGTGTAGTAGCTCTGTGAGCCTGCTTTGTGAGCCGACGTTGTTAGTCGATTATTATTCATTTACTACCAACAGTCAGGGTAGCTGCATATAATAATTGGGGTCATGTATTAAAGGAAATCAGCAACTTCCTAATACAATGTGCAGTAAAACTGACGACTTGAATACAAAGCAATGTGACTAACTTGTAGAGAAATGTTACTTTGTCAATTGTAAGATTTCTTGAAATTTGTGAAATAAGGCATTGAGGCACCTTGAGGGGTTGGACACTGTAACGGGACGCTGTGGAATTAACGGGAAATACCGTTTCCAAAATGCAACATCTTGTGCCGCCTTAAAATGAATTTACAGTGGTCTGTATACTTTTGCATGAATGTGCTCAATGAGCGCTAAAATGCGAGAAACCGCGTGCACGCGTGGCGTCAAGCATTGAGAGTTTGAGGCGCACACGTGACGTCACGCTCCATATTACCAGTGCGGGAATTTTAGAAATAGTTCGAGACGCTGATTGTCCGTCGAATAACGGAATAACGTTTTCATATCTCGTTGCTTTGCTCCATCTTGGGTTAAGGAAAGTGACCTCTCGAATGATGTCATATGTTAACTTCTTATATTGTCACGCGGTATTGCGCTCAACTGTTCGGCATGACGTGGCGGGGTGGATAACGGGGTACAAAACGCTCCAGTACCGTATATATCCACGCTTTCGTAGTTCTTTAATTACTGTGTTCTGTTATTGTGTTCACCATATCTGTCTGTCTGGCCAGTCTATCTGTATATCTGTCCGTCTCTTTGGTCGGTCTGCCTTTCCTTCATTCCTTCCTTCCTTTCTTCCTTCCTTCCGGAAGGAAGGAAGGAAGGAAGGAAGGGCGATACACTAAAATGAAAGACCGTGCAATCCTTTTAACCCGCAGAAGTCGTTGGCTGTCGGCGTTCTCGACGTCTCCTCCTCTTGTGGTCGGCCTGCCGTCGTACGCAGACAGCGTCGAGCGCCTGGACGCGTTCTACGCGTCGTTCCCGACGCCTCGCGGGTCGTTCTTCGAAGACTGGCTCTCCGCAGCGAAGGCCTGGCGGCAGCGCATTTCGCCCAACGACTCGCACTTTGACCCGCTCGATGGTGACGTCGAGGTGGCCGCCGACGGCACGCTGCTCATTCCCGCGGCCCTGCTCACGGTTCCTTTCTACTCGTCGGACGGGACTGCGGCGGCCAACCTTGGGGGACTCGGCCACCTCATCGCAAGGCGCCTCGTCATCAGGTGTGAGCGAACGTGTTGGGCTGCGTATGTCTCTAGCTGTGTCCACGGCTATGTCTACATATGTGTATGTCTGCGTAAGTCTTGCGTCTTTTCAGACTTACCGAGCCTGCTCTCTTGGCGGAGCGACAGTTTTGCTATGGCAGAAGCGTAGTTTGCTAATACACACAGACGTGCGCAGGGATCTTCATTATCAAAAGATGTTGTTTCCCGTAATGTTTACAAATTTGCGGTCACGATTCGGGGGAAAACCCGCTCGTTGGCAACATGACTGGCCCAATGAAAGTCCCATATGGAGCAGCAAACAGCGGGCAAAACACACATTCAACAAATAACAATAATAATTAAGAAAATAATCAACTAAGCAGAGGTATCAAACCTAATTATGAAGTTTTAGGCTAGTATTTTTACTGCGGGTATGAAAAGATCATAAGCGAAAATCGGCAACGACAGCTTGCCTCAAAATTTAATAGGACTGCAACATTTCAGAACGTTATACAATCAAAACACGACAGTGCATGGTTATAGTGTAAACAACGAAATATAAAAAAATGCATAGATACATAAATAGAATATAAGAAAGAAAATGCGGCATCGCTTTGTAGTAAGCACACTGGAAACACTTGGAGGTGAAATTATAATGAGCTGTAGTACCTATGTTTTGCAGATGAACAATTAACATCTTAACTTAGCATGAACAATTAACATCTTAACTTAATTAACTTAGCGGCTGTGGTGTTGCGCTGCTAAGCACGAGGTCGCGGGATCGAATCCAGTCCGCAGCGGCCGCAATTTGATGAGGGCGAACTACAAGGACGCCCCTGTCCCGTGCATCGGAGGCACGTTAAAGATCCCCTGGTGGTCAAAATTAATCAGAAGTCCCCCACTACGGCGGGCCTCATAATCAAGTCGTGGTTCTGGCATGTGAAATCCCAGAATTCAGTGTGGAGAGGCTATTAAGCAAAGCCGGGAGAGTGAAGCGAAGCATACGAGTGTCATAATTTGCTCTTACGTTTGGTACTTGCCATTGTTCTGGAAGTATTATGCTTTAATTTACAAAGTGTCGATTTAAAGATGCTTTAGTTCGTGAATTTACTATGTCGTTTTTATTTCTTTTTGGTGATCCACTAGGCACTAATGGAAAAGGTGCTGTACTTTAAGTATACCCAGCGTTATAAAGTTCTAGCGGGGAAGTCGTATGACTTTTTTGCAAATTATTAGTACATTTTCTTTTCTGGAGTCGGATAATAAATTAATGTTCGTAAATGAACAACTTTATTTTCTCTGAAGGGACACCAAAGCAAAACACTAGTTCAGTTTAGACTGATAAAGCATTCACTGAAAAACTCCGTTGTTGTTAATTTCGATATAATAGGTTGATAATTAGAATAAAAAATGAAGGTCAAAGTTTCGGTTTCTGAACTTCGCGCCGTTACCGGAATCCCGGATCAGCGTGACGTCAAAGATTTCGAAGTATTTTTTTTTTTTCGTATTTGGGCCGCGTTCGCTCAGTAATGCTTCCTTGCCATATTTAGTCTTTGATCCTTTATAGTCGACCTTTACTGCAAGGGAATCAACTAGGCCTTAGCAGACTCTGTCAGAATCCATGACGTCCCGGTGTGCTGGTGCGCTAACTTGACGGCGGTGTCGCCACCCGTCTCTCATTAAACCGGCCATATGTCTGAAGCAGTATCTATTGATCGTGTTTATGAGGGGGTGTCATCTAGCGTATAGATGTTGGAATCTGCGCCCAAAACTATTGTGTTTTTCAGCGAACACTTTCAAAATGTTTGAAAGGCTGCCTGTGGCAGATAACACAATTCTAGTGCATGAGCTGGTCTCTACTCGAAGAGGCGGACATTACTTGCACAATAAATTGAAACGCATACTCGACTAATCAACAAAAATTCGCTAGTTAAGTTTTTAACTAAATACCCCATGGTTCATATTCCAATTTACAAATTATAGCCGTGGAATCTGCAAGGCGCATCCACTTGGAACGAATTCTCAGGATGACACCGGTTGCGAGATATTAATTACCGAACTTTGCGGATAAATGCAATGCCGCTCCATTTACTTTCTTGATTGATGATGATTGATTAGTGTGGTTTATTGGCACAAGTCCAAGATGTGGCCAAAGAGCGCCAAGGCAATGATCAGTGGTACATGAATAGCGAATTACGAGGTGGGGGCAAAACATTAGATGTGGCATGGCTGTAAAGGGGCCTAAAAATAGTCGCTGTAAAGTGCGTAAAATCTACAGGTAATAATATTGTGGCAATGACTAATGAGGTATACTATGGACGTCAAAAATACATTGCGAAAGAATGATACTATATACAAATATGGCAGATGCAAGGATTGGCAAGAAGCACTAGTGCCTCACCTGAGCCCTTGAAAGAGTTACTTTCTTAACAAAACGTCGTTTTATGCATTGAATCACAATGGATGGACCACATCCATGTCATCAATCAGGTAATCAAGAAATCTGCGGAGTACAATAAACCTCTATATATGGCTTTCATAGATTATGAAAATGCATTTGATTCAGAAGAGATACCAGCAACCATAGAGGCATCGCGTAATCAGTGAGTACGGGAGGCATGGGTGAATGTTTTGGGAAATATCTACAAAGATTCCACAGCTTCATTTCTTCTCTACAAGAAAACTAGAAAGTTACCTATCAAGAAAAGGGTCAGGCAAGGAGACACAATCTCTCCAATGCTATTCACTGCATGTTTGGCAGATGTATTCAAGTTCTTAAACTGGGAAGGCTTAGGAGTGAGGATCAACGGCGAATATCTCCGCAACCTTCGGTTTGCAGATGACATTGTCTTTTTGAGCAACAATGGGGGCGAATTGCAGCAAATTATTGAGGACCTAAACGGAGAAAGTGTAAGAGTGGGGTTGAAGATTAATATGCAGAAGACAAAGGTAATGTTCAGTAGCCTGGCAAGGGAACAAGAATTCAGGATCACCAGTGAGCCTCTAGAGTCTCTGAAGGAGTACGTTTATCTAGGTCAATTACTCACAGGGGACCTGATCATGAGGAAGAAATTTATAGAAGAATAAAATTAGATTGGAGTGCATACGGCAGGTATTGCCAAATCATCACTGGGAGCTTACCATTGTCGCTTAAAAGAAAAGTGTACAGTCATTGCATTCTACCGGTGCTGTGGGGCAGAAACTTGGAGGTTAACAAATAAGTTCGAGAACAAGTTAAGGACCGCACAAAGAGCGATGGAATGAAAAATGCTAGGCCTAACGTTTTAAGAGACAGGAAGAGAGCGATGTGGAAGGAGCGATGCAAACGGGGATAGCCGATATTCTATAATTGACATTAGGAGTGTAGCGCCCACCGACGATGCAACGCGGGGCGCTCTGCTTGGTGCTCTTAGCTGTCAAGTAAATAAAAATTGGCCACATATCTGCTTGCTTCGCTGCCAATGACGTTGAAAGACGATCGTCTTCTGCGCCCCTGATACGTAACACCCTCGCTTTTCCCCCTACTAAGTGGTTCATTTGGAAAGGAAGGGGTTGGCGCTATCTTCTGCAGCCCTTGAGGGAGCACGGCTCAGCGCCACTTTTCCCCCTCCCATCCCTCCCGCTCTTCGCCTTCCCTCTCACTCCTCCCATAATGGATGCAATAGAGGTTTTGCTGAATTCAATTCAAATTTGATGATGATGATGATGATTTATTGGCATCCCCTTTGAAACGGGGTGGCGACAAATAGTCACCTAGCCTGCTTGATTTAATCAGGTATACTACACATGTTCTTTATCTCGCATTTTTGTATACCTTTTTCAAAAATTTAGCTTGTACCGCTGCCTATGATTTTAAGAGATCAGGTCGTATCGATCTTTTCCCTGCTTTTTTTCCACCAGTACTCTAATCGTCTCTTGCTGATCTCTACGGCTGATCTGTTTATGTTTCCTTCCACTTTAAACCCAAGCGCTTCTGGGAGTTGCACGTTACCTACGGTTCTCGCTGGGTGGATCCCGTCGCATTCCATTAGGATGTGCTGAGTGGTCTCTGGATCTTTACTGCAGCATACACATGTCTCATCTAGTTCCGAATATTTGTTCCGATATGTTTTCGTCCTTAGGCAACCGGCTCGAGCCTCAAATAGCAAGGCACTGCCCTTTGTGTTATCGTACAGATTTTCCCTTCTATTTCCCGCCCTGCTCTCGCGCCATCTGTTGGGACCTTTTATTACTGTTGGCTATAGCCGGCTACAGAGCCGCGGCTTCAGTCGGCTTGTTTTTAACGCGTAGCGTCTCTTCGACGCCATTTCTAACGCGTTGATTTTTCACTTACTAATGTAGAAACCAGTCCAATGTGTATTCTTAATTAAATGAACGCTGCGGATCACGGTTATGTACATATATTTTGCCTCAGATGGGCCTGAGGTTTCCTTTGCGCTGTATGATGTTGACTAGTATGAGCCCGGGTGACCAGTGCTAGTAGCTTGGTTGGTTTTGGCCGGGCGGTTGAATCGAGTGACAGACAGACAGACAAAATTTTTTGCGTGTAGGTAGCCCAAGAACGACTACCTTCTTTAAAAGTGAAAAAGCGCAGCGCGTGCTCGAGGCGCAAGCTCGGAACGCGCAGTGTTGTTCTAGGAGCTTCAGACGCTGGTCGTCGCAGCCTCTGCTCTGTCATTCGGCTCGGCACGCCGCCTTCGCCTTTCTGAGTAGGAACGACGGCACGGCTCGTTCGCCGCCGTCACGTCCTCCTACAGGAGAAGAAAAAATGGAGCTGGGCAGGCCATGAAATGCGTAGGATGGATAACCGGGGGACCATTAGAGTTACAGAATGGGTGCGAAGGGAAGGGTAGCACAGTGAAAACTAGATGGGGTGATGAAGTTAGGAAATTTGCAGGCGCAAGTTTGAATCAGATAGAGGAAGACAAGGGTAACTGGAGATCGCAAAGAGAGGCCTTCGTCCTGCAGTGAACATAGATATAGGCTGATGATGATGATCTCTATCTCTGCCACTTGACCGGCTTGCTACACTTCACCATTCACTTGTTTTTCAACTTTGACACTCCCAATGCCAACGCATTAAAAGGTAAATGCAACCAATGGAAAGCACTCCAGCGGACGTGGAACAACGTGTTCGCACTACACACCGTGCAGATATTTCGTGGCTGGTGCCGCCAGCGTCCCCGCCGAGTGTCGTCCTCCGCCGGGCTCGCCGACCGCCGGCGTGTTCGAGAACCTCCTGGCCTACGAGTGCGTCGTCGGGTCGGCGTTCGATGCGAGTAACGCGAGCAGAGATCCGCGGCTGCCCCGACTCCCGTCTCTGAGCCCAGCCAGGATGGTCTACACGGCGGGCTGCCTCAAGGTACATCTACGCCTTGCCAACTCAGAGCGCGCGCTGCTTTGCCGTGCATTCTGCGTGGCGTCATCTGGGCGACCGCTTTTTTTGCCTCCCCAAATCCCGCACCCGTGGCCAGCAGCCCCGTATTTGAAGCATAAAATGGTGCGCTAAACAGAAAACACTCTTGCGTGTCGAAACACCAGTGCCGATGCGTCATTAGGATGCAATAAATTTCAAACTTCCTGTTTTGGTATCTGGGTCGGTGTGACCCAGTAAACGTTCTCGAAACTTGCTATGCTCAATCTTCGGACTTTTTTTATAATGCAACGTTTTCCATACTTAACGATAAAAACTTGACTAGGCTCCAGCAGACATCATCGGAATTCATGACGTCACGGCGAGCAGGTGCGGGAAATTAACGGCGGCGGCTCCACCATTCTTCCTTTCTTGCGTCTTTTCTGGCGTATTAAGCCTTCGCGTGACATTAAGAGCGGCGTCCTTTTAAAGTTATTTTGTAAGGGTGATTTGTTAATACAGCTAAAATAATGTTTCTCTTTAGCGTGCCTTTGCACTCTGAGCCTCATACTTTCAGTTCCTTATCTTATATTTGGCCAGGATGGCTCATTCTCCAAAACGAAGGCGGCGGTGAAATGAGTTTACAGGAAGGAAAAAAAAAACGAATGTCTCTAAAAAGGATCGAGAGGAAAAGAGGTAGGAATTGGCAATCACCAACAAATATACATGACATTCGATTGAGTCTCAACTGAAAGTATATAGAATGCAAATAAGACTCGATAGAAATTCAACAGATTTTTAATAACGACTTTCTGTAATGGATGGGGGCGACACAGACCTTTGCTTACGGGGTGATCCGCCCGTCCAGTGTCAATGTTGTCGCTGCGTACTTCGGGCAGCTATAGTACCTATTTCGGGCAAACTGCACCTATTTGTATGCAACTTGAACGATGCTGACGCTCGGAACTACATGCCAGTGTGCCCTTTACGGTGCCTTAGCACTCCCCATGACTTCTCGTACACTGCAATTAGATTGGGGGGCATAGTAGAAAAGGAAGCCACGGAAATCTTTCATGTATTCATTTCCGTGAATGAGGTATATTTATTCTGGCGCTTTCACTTCTCATGAATGGTGTGAGCTCTAGCGGCCGAAAATAGAGCAACAGGAAGGATGTATAGATTAAAACTATCGTGACGTCTGCCATGCCAGCTTTCTGCAACAAAGTCACATTCTAGTCACATTATGACGACCCTTCGCGAGTGCGCCGTGCGTAACTATGCACTTTTTCCGTGGACGCAAAGTTTTAGAAATAGCGGTCGGAAAGCAGGAGTACCGTGCTCTTTTATGCAGGCATGCCGAAAAAAAAAAATTAGAGCAGCATGCAGCGCGCTGTGCAACTTTACCCAAATTTTTTACGAAGAGTATTGTTATGTTGACGTCACTCATAAGTTCGCTCAGGGACTCACAACTGATTTTTGTCAGTTCGCTTTACGTCATGCATTACAAACTACGAAGTTGTTCGCGTAACCTGATTGTGAAATATCTACCGGATGTCTTTTTGTATATTCGGTCTAAGCACCGTTTACGAGTATGCATCGATGTTGTATTATTCAATAAACATCTTGCGTATATGTAGTGCAAAAATCTACCCGGATGCAAATGGCAGACTCCCTGTTCTTCTCTCCTTCTGGTTCTCAATACCGGCTGCGTATTGACGCCTGCGCCTCTTCAACCCAATCTCTTGTCAAATGTCTAGGTTTCCTTAGGTTAGTCAAATTTTTTTCAGCTCCTTTGGCACGTTAGTCTTTATTTTTGTGATTAGAGAAGTGCTCCGATTATGGAGGTAGTACATAATGATGTGCTTCAGACGCATAACGCTTCTCCAGCCAAAACTCCCTATTGCCACTGAATGCAGCGTTCACACCGGCGAGTCGCGAATGTCGCGCGACGATCGACCCATCACAACCAGGCGTCCAGGGAACGAATAACGGGAGCCGATATTAGCATCGGCAGCGACAACCTGCCGATTGGAGGCGTTCACGTCCGCTTCCCACTGTCACCGCCACATCATGTAACCGTCCGCGTGTTCCGACGTCCTGCTCCTGCACCGCTGATTGGTCGCGGAGCTGAAAGTTTGAGCAGCAAGCTGCTCACCCATAAACAGTTGCCTTGCGACCAAAGCGACCCTTTGCGACCAACTTGGTAGCGCGACCTTCGCGACTCCTTCGTGTAGAGTACTGGAATAATAGGTGATGTCCAAATCCACACCCCAGCGACGCCCTTCTCTGGATGGCAAAACCAGATCTTGGAGGCTATGCTTTTAATGCGCCGGAAGCCGTCCCAGACTCTATGTTTTAGGCGTCACCTATTCTAGAACACTATATCACTGTTGTGAATTCTCGACTAGTCCGACTAACGTACTCAATAACTGCGCGGCCACTTTTCTCCAGGACTGCGCCGTGCGGAATGGCGGACCTGCAAGCTGTCGCGCCCCCATGCGGTTACTCGGGGCTTTCGACGAGGCCTTCTCGTGCGCGTCGGCGCAACCGCTGTGTTCACTTTCCTGAGCCTTCGGGTGGCGCTCGCGGTGTCTGAAGGGCGCGATGACGTCGACGGCGCTGCGAGCGATCGAACGACGACATTTTTCGGGATATACGTGACTGTATACTACCTGTTGAGACGGTCGGTACCACGTGCTACAGCCGCGTGGGAACATCGTGTCCCTCTAAGACCCATCGCCTTGCCGACGGCTTTTCGAGCAATAGAACGTGATCTCGAAGACCGTGCTTTTTCATACTGCGGGCGCCGGAAGCGACCACTTCCGACCGCCATAACTTGGATGCCAACCATTTCTCATTGGCAACTTCACCTATATGCAATTTTTGCGAAATAAAAAAATGCAACGTCTTAGCCTTACAGTATACAGTAATGCGGCTAGAAAAAAATCCACGCTATATAAACGAACGAATAATGCACATGTTGGCGGGCATTTATGGCTGGGTAGGCGTCGGATAGCCTTCACAACCGTGATTGAGGCCATTTATCATCCAATGTGCACGGATGTTCACAAGCAGGCGTACAAGCTTCAGCTGAGGCGCCAGCCAAGCTTGCGTGCAAGGAGATCTGTGCTCAATGTTCTGTGCGTGCTAGTGTGTAAATTTCAATGTAGTTTCAACCATTACTTTAAGCAGCAGCTTATAAAAGGCCAGAATGGCAAAAAAACGTCTGCGTATGAATTACAGGGAACAGAATATACGACTCCCTGTGCTATTATTATTATTATTATTATTATTATTATTATTATTATTATTATTATTATTATTATTATTATTATTATTATTATTATTATTATTATTGTTGTTGTTGTTGTTGTTGTCACAGCGACAAATCGCGTACTTTTTTTTCACATTCAAATAACTCAGAGCTGTTAATTTTTTACGATAACCAGGTTTCAGTAAGCAGAACTACATCGGCGGATGACGCGTTGAAGACTGATGACAGTGCTTCACGTTTATTGACAATGCTTCTAATATTGGTAAATAGGAAAGGTACATCACGGTGAGTAGCGGGGCTTTCAGTTAGGATAACTGATTGTCAGAAGCCGGCGTCGATGCAGGTGACGCATCTGTCAAAACGGAAGCACTATTACCAGATTGAAGGACGCAAACACGGTCGGTAGCTGAACAATAAACGTAGCACTTTTTCCCGATGTAGAGCTTACTATACCGGATTGAAAATTGCTTTCCAAAAGATTTGCCGTAATCAAGCAACTTTTTCCTGATAGCTCTTGTCGCTCTGCAAAAGTCTTCGGTCACATCCACTCCAGATTTCTTTAGATTACGTTTTACCGCTAGGATACTATCCCGAAGTTTGAGTGAAATAAATTTAACAATAATAGGTCCAACTCTTCTGAAAAGAGTGCTGAAGAGGTATGGCTTGTTGATGAAAATGGCGATGTTGTCTCGAACACTGCTGATGCCTTTGCGGAACAGAACATTTCTGTGCTGTATATGGTGTAAAAGATGTTTCTACTTCAAATAACCTTCTTTGTCACTCTGGTACCGGTTTGTACGCTATCAGTCAATGAAGACCTTGTTTTGAAGTGCATAAAGCGCCCCAAACCTTCACTTTCTTGTGGCACTGATGGTATCCCTTAATCCGCAGTGCTTGAGACGCCTGGAAACACACTTGTACCCGTTCTCACAAGCATCTTCAATCTTTCCGTAAAAACTAGTACGTTTCTTCGCGCTTCGAAGGTAGCAGGGGTACAGTGCCCGTACACGAATCGGGCGCTAGGAGTGCAAAATTATTTGAATCTGTATTGCATTCCCTGCTCTCTGTTGGTGCTCAGAATATTTTCATAGATGAGCAGCGTGGATTTCTATGAGGGCGCGCCACAGCAACAAACTAGGTCACATTTATGACCCATGCTTCTGGTGTTGTTCAGTGGCGATCAAAAGTTTGGGGACCACGGCACCAGCAAAAAATTAAAATATATTCAAGTGCAGCTCCGCGGCTTGGAATGGGTTGAATACATTGTATTGACCAAAAATGCGCGCGTACGCTTGCGCACTTGATTTCAGCCGGAATGCCCAGGATGCGAAACAAAAATTAAAGATCTCGGCACCTTTTCTCCCCAAACTTTTGATCGCGACTGTACGTAGGGGCCAATTAGGCGCCTTTTACTTTGACTGTACTTGTAAAGATCAGAGGGCGTGTCAAAGGTGGCTTACATTTTGGTTTCTTCGGCAAGCGGGACCCACCGAAAACCTTTGCATAATTCAGTACGCGATAAATGACTGCAGTCACAGGTCTCATCAATAACAGTGTCAATTTGCGGCATTGGAAAAGGAAGAAGTTCGGCTCGGTGGTTGAGAGCTCTGTAGCCAGTATTTGTAAGACCCATCTTCCTTTGGCTCGGTGGTTAATTTTAGGTAACGCCAATTGTGATACGAACAGCATAATTATGTCAGCGGCTCAAGCTCTTGCGGAGTTGCCCTTGGAACTCTATTTTAAGCCGGTTTCTTGGTCTCTAGACATTGTGTAAGGTACCCCTACAGATAAATCTTGTCACTAAAATCGAAGGGCACCTTGTGCCATTTCACCGCTTCGGAACAGCTTTCCTCGCAAAAGGGTTACTACATTGTGATGCCGTCTAAGCACTTGACAATTCGTAGGTTTCCGTCTATCTACTGAAACTTGCGTTTAGATATTCCTTCTTATTCCAAGATTGTCCTGTTTACGAAGAAGGAATATGCCATAAAAAATGGAACAGCTCAGAAGCAAGTGTTACAAGCTTCTGGAACTGGCAAATCTTCTGGCAGTGCACTATTTGTTATATCGTCTTCAGCCCTCCAGTTCCCTGTTTATGCCTAACATTTGAAGCGGTTAGTGTACTTTGCCGACTAGGCGGGTACATTGCCGTAATGTTGCCTTAACTTGTTCACTAGGATTTCCAAATTTTGAATCTGACCTGCAAACTGTATCGGAAGGTGAACTTGTTTATATCGGGACTGATCGACGCAAGATTCTACAGACTAAAAAAAAAAAGACATGTTTTTACTCGAAAGTGATTATACCCATTGAGGAGAAATCAGCAGAGCTAGTACGTTGTAGAACGCGAACGTAGACGGATCGATTTAATATCCACAGAAGGCTCCCGCGAACATGACGCATACGTATGCTTTCTGCACAATTTGTTCTTAGGTATAAATATTAATCACTTTAATAATTAATGGAATTTTTTGTTTCTGCATTCTTGGAGTGATTCGTTTCGCGAGCCAAGAGCGTGCCCTCCGGACAGTCAGCAGCTAATCAGTGGCTTCAGCTGGGACTTAGCAGCGACTTGAGCAGCGGCTTGAGCTTCAATCTTGTCATTCACCCGCTTGCGGAGTTCCTGAAGCCTCGTGAACAGTGGCTCGTACTGGTACGTGGTTGCAGTCATAAGGCCCAGGAACTGAGCCCATGACGTGCCGGTATTGCTCTGGATCAGGGATTGAACCTTCTGCTCGTACTTGTCGTACGACTCGGCGAACGTCTTCAGGATGACCTCCGCCAGGTCTCGCGGGCAGGGAGGGTCGTTCTTAAGGGAGGCTTCAACTGCGTCGCAGATGGCCACCCTGAGGGTATCGTGTTGCACTCTGTCGTTGTACTGCTTGGACGCTACGGACAATGGCAGTAGTTCGGCACCTGGCTCGTTGTAGAAAGGCTCCTCGTTGAGCAGCGACTGTATGGAGACCAGGACGCTGCCTATGCCCTGTGCTGGGCTCCAGGCTGGCCCGGGAAAGGTGCCGAGGATGCTGAGACACACCTGTAAGGATTGTTGCCTATTGTCAAAACCCTTTTTGAGACTCATATTCGAGACCGACTTGAGAGGGAAAGCACAAACGCCATGTATAGGCCGTATAAGAGTAGCAAATATAAGCGAGGAAGTAATCGTGAGCAATGCAAGTCTCCCAATCAGTTGGTAAACTGTCGCAAAACTGTGAATGACGAAACGGACATTTTATTGGGCGACGCTGTGCCCACAAAAGCAATTTGCACTCGAAGCACAACGATAGCGCAGTGTTGCCAGGTTTGACTATATATAGCCAAATTGGGCTACAGAAATTTCACATATTGTCAGAACACGCACGCACACACATATGTAAAATACGTCATTGCGCTCACACACACACACACACACACACGCACGCACACACATCAAGACCGTTATGAAGAATAAAATTTGCCGCGTTCGTGAATTAAAGTACAAAGTGGATGACAGATCTAATTATGTAAAATTTAAAGTACTGACATATCAAGAAATAGTCTTTGTAACTCAAGACAACCACGAACATTGTACCACTGGACTCATTTTTCTGAGGTCGATCACTCTATTTTATAAAACTTGGTTCAAGTGATTTGAAATACGCAGTATATCTTTCTGTATCACTTGAAAAACCTTCGGCAAAACGAACAAGAAAACTGTGGCTCCAATCCACGCTGTGAAGGTGGTTGGACAGCGCAGCTGTAAACGACACCCACAACGATTACCCATTGTGAAGTCACTTGAATTCACACCCGTGGCTCTACAAAGAGTGAAACCAGAGACAAGGGAAATGTACTTAACCACACCCTTTATTACTTCACGACTTTATATTCACGCTGTTCTTCTGGCGTGTTTACTTTCCGTGGTTTACCCATGGTAGCCTGGAATGAACTGAATGAGTTTCTAGACCGTGACGACGCAACTACGTGATTTCTATGCGGTTGAGTACTTTTCCACTCGAAGTAGCTTACGCAACCGCAATATTTACCGGGAAACGCACGCGGGAGAAGAAACGCTGTAGACGACACCCACAACGATTACCCATTGCGACGTCACTTGAATTCACACAAGTAGCTCTACAAAAAGTGAAACCAGAGACACTGGTTTCACGAGGGTTTTGAATGACGTCATCCCCTTTCGAAGCAGCTGCAAACGTAATCTTTACCGTAACGCGTCGGAGGGCGTTTCAATTGTCCACACGCGCCTTATCATCCGTCATGAAAACGAGTACTGCGCTGTATGCTGTATGTCTGATTTCAAAGGAGATATGCTGTTTGTATTGAATTTTTAGCCTGCCGTTTTTTCGCTTACGCCAATGACACGAACATTTCATTTCCTTGGCTGGTAGGGGTATAAAGCTTCGCTGTAAAAAATAGAGAAGGGCGAGATTCAACGGGGGCCGAAGCCACGATTCGGGGCTAACGTTACAGGGGACTCTGATCTGTGCAAGTTCTGTCAGCCATTTCTGGCATCGGGTCAAGCGCACACGTACCATGCCGTTGGCGTAGAGGTTCGGGTTGAAGCGCACTCTACCAGCGTCCGTGGTCATCAGGCGCACTCGAGGTGGCTGAATCGGGTAGTTTGGGGGACACTTGAGAAAGAAGTGGAAGAATCCGCCTTCGTACGGCGTGCCGTCCGGTCCCACCACGAGAGCGTGGATCCTGGTGAGGTCGCTCTCCTCGGGCGAGATGTGAATTCCGGGCAGCGGGTCGGCCTTGATGTCGGCTATCTCCCGCGTCACTCTCAAAAGACACGCGGGCGTCGGGACCTCGTTCACGAAGTCCATCGGGTCCCAGGAACGCTGAAGCTTGCCGTCCTTGCCTAGCCCGCCGCTTGCGGTGGAATTAGCCATTATTTGTTTGGCTACTCGGGCAGCGATCCGCTGCACACGGCTCGAGTAATTGCGATGTTCGGGCGAATGACCCTGGCTATGGCGATGGGGATGCAATGGCTGCCATTTGAAACGGCTGATCACACGAGTGGATCGACCGGGCCCAAGGAGAGAGAGGGGAAAAAAACATTCCGACACTAACCCATTGTGCGATGCATTTCGGCGCTAATGCGATTAGAATTGAAACGTCGGTTTGAATTTGACTCTTCCAGTAATTCTTTCCTTTGGTGCTACCGTACTGGTTACAAACTCGGGAACGTTTGTGAAGCCCTCTATGTCCTTCTGCGCGAGACAAAAAGAACTGTATGCAAAAATTTTTCTAAATATCTATTGTGCTCGCAAAAATCTCTTTGTAATACTCAGATATTTGACAATTCTTATCTGAATCAGTAGGCACTTCAATGATAACAGCATCCCCGACTAGGACGCCCCAGAGCGGCAGTGACCAAGCGCTGCTAGCGTCACCTGGTGGCGTGCCTATTTCTACCGGTGTCGCCATCATTAAACGGGGATTGCACGAGGGGTTCTTGGACTTTCTCTTGGACACTTGTCCTTTCTTCCATGTCGTCGGCCGGCCTGCGGCGTGATCCCCCTTGTACTATGGCGGCGCCTCCGCCGCCGCCCGGGTCGCATAATTGGCGGCGAGGTGAAAAGGCCTTCTACTGCTGCGGGCAATACATCCGAACCTTGCCACTACTACTGCTTCGGACGCCAGGGACTTTGCTGCTACTGAGACGCATCCCTGTTGTACTTGTACTACGGATGCTGCGACGCGTCCAAGTTGCTGCCCATGCTGTCTATGAAGAACCTCCTGCTATATACTGCTGCGACGACATATATTACGGACCTCGGATACTACTATGGAAACGCGTCCCTACTTTCTGCGATCACTTCGGTCTCAGAACGGCTCAGACACTAGCCCGGCGCTAACCCTACTTCGAACGCTGCTGCTGCGACGCGTCCACTACGTCGACGGACCCCAGGTACAGTGTACCCTTCTAGTTCACTGTACCCCCCCCCCCCCCCCCCAGGTATGCCTCTGATGCATGGAGGAAGGAAACCCCAGGAGAGGCCCTGGCCAGCACGAACGTATTGGAGAAGGTGTGGCGGAAGTCACGTGCTGTTTTTCGCAAAGGATCACTGGGACGGGTACACCAAATGTCAACGTTGCTATGGCAACCGCGCTCCTGAAGCATTCGCTGCTGCTCTCGGTCTCTGAAAATGAGATAAGATTTTTCCGCCGGTGTATTTCCCGCAGCACCTTTTGTTCGCGAGAAAAGCTGACTTTGGAGTGTTGTGTGTAAGCTTGAAAGTGGGGTTTTGGGTCTGTGAGTGTGAGTGTCAACCAGCAACACATACACTCTAACAATCACGTCGCGGGTCTTCGTCGTCTTCTTCAACGTGCCACGAAAAAACACGAGCGCGTCTGCTTCACTAAAACTGCTACAGAAGTTTTGTAGGCTTTGTTTTGACGCGCGTCGGCAGCACACACTTCCGGCGGCTCGTAACGATGCAAGTTCAAAGTTCGCGCCCATCTGCTCCGGCGAGCTGCAGAACCCCTGATTGGAGGCGCACAGAGAGGTGGCACACCAACATGGCTGCACTTCCGGCTTCAAAAAAGTGATGTCAGGGCCTCTCTTGTTTTGTTTCCTTCCTTCATGCTCTGATGCAACGCTGCTGCTGTACCCGGGCTTGTCCTTCCTACTATTGCTTCGGACCATGGACGCTGAGCGCTACAGTGCATTTCATTGATGCTGTCGTGAACTTAGACACTGCCAAGACATAGACCGCTCGGACTACTTAAAGTCCCTAGATATTTTTTTTTTACTTTCTTTAAGTAGCGACAAGCTTTGAAGCACCGCCCTCTGTGAGCAACCGGAAGTCGGTCCCTAACTGGAAGTTGCTGCGCAAGAAACAAAGAGTGTCACTCGGTGCTCGTGTAACTAAAAAAGTTGTCGCAGTTTCACCTGAAAGGTGAAGCATCAATTGCGATAGCAAATTTGTAGAGAGATATACGGAGTAATGATATTAGCTTTATCAGCTGTATAAACTTGGACATGCAGCAGCACCGGCAACGCGCCGAACTGTTGTCGACGCCGTCGGCATTTTGCCCGCGTTCGCTCAAAATGCGTGCGGCGTTGGTGACTGTTGCCGGAGCCTCTGATATAAATAGGCACTTGGTGCCGCAGCTAAACGTCGCCTCCCTTCCCTCCCCCTTCCCCCCTCCCCCACGGCCTCTCGCGCATCGGAAGAAGGTGCGTTTGCTCTACATATATGGTGATTGTAAAGGAGGAAAGAGACGCCTACTTCTGCAGCCCTTAAGGAAGCACGGCGCAGAACGCGCGTTTGTTCTCCGCCGTGCGTTCACTCCCCGTGAAAGAGCGCGTCCCTCGCGCCCTTTCACTCGCACATACAGCGTTCGGCGGCGCGCGGCCACGATTTCATCTCCATTGACGTCATACGGAACCTCACGGCGACGGCGACGGCGACGGCGACGCCGACGGCAGAAATCTGCTTTTGAGTGTCCATATAATTGCTATCGCAATAAAACGGCGAGGGCCTAGATACAACACCCTTTTTCTTTTTTCAAGTGATTTGCACAAGAAACAACACCTGATATGTATGCCATGATCCGTCGCGTCCCCTAGGTTTTGGACTAACGAGGTTCAAATTTAGCACCTTCGTGAAAGAAATCCGTGGCATGTTCTATCGTCTTTCGATCAATTTCATAGCTTTCGTGCATTCCCATTATTTAACTAGGTTCATTTCTTCGGTTCTTTGTAGCTCAAAACGCGCTAGCAGCCTATATAAATCAGCGTCCATTTACAAGTGTCCCCATCCAGCGAGATATTGCGATATCAAATTGTTCTAATTACTGGGTTAAGACATGTTTAGCAGGTAGATAACGGCATGGGGATCAGTGAATGGTGTAAACTTGGTACTTTCTACGTGCGTGCGGTTGTACTACACTGCTTTTAGGACTACAAATGCCTCCTCCTATGTTGCTGGGCTATCGACCTCAGATGGATTCACTGTGTAGTATCCATCTACATGACGCTGTTCACGGTCAGGCGTTTCACGCTGTTTTTTAGGGGCGAAGCACCTTAGGGCCGAGCCTTGTCCCTCGTCGTCCGTTGTACGTCCGTAGGTCTGGTTTGCATGAAGGCCGCTAGGGGCGCTGCGGTGCACAAGGGCTATATAAGCGCTGTATATACTGTACACATGGACAGTGTATATATATATATATATATATATATATATATATATATATATATATATATATATATATATATATGCACGCGAAGCTCCGCCTTCCGGAGAACCCTTCCGGCGTTTTGCTGTCGCTTCCCGCGCTCTCGCAGCCTCTGGGTCCGCTTGCCGGCGTCGCCGTGCTGCTGCACTAATCACAAGGCAGTCTTAATGAAGGGAAAACGAAGTCCGCACCTCAATACCATATACGACCAATAAAACAATATTCTATATACTGTACACATGTATTGTCACTCATTTGCATGTTCGAGTGGGCAATGTACGTACGGGGGATTCACGGTTACCCGAATGATCCCCCGGTGCTTCGTCCACTCATCATCATTCACTTCGTGGATATGCGGTGTTTTTTTTTTATTCAAAACTGCACCAGAATCGCTGTGTGAGGTGCCTGTAATAAGCCAAAACGCCAATAAGATATCTGGTACGCGCAAAATAGGGTCCGGACAAAGTTTTGCACCAACTCGCAATAAGCCCATCTCCCATTTATCAATCCACTTGAACGGGACTTCCTTTTGCGTAACACTTGGGGGCATCTTGCTGCTGCTGTTGCGAGGTACATTATAAAATGCCTGCCATGGTCTGCCAACCCCCAAAACAAACGCAGTCAATGGACTCATCGTTTTACTAATCCTGTGAACAGATTCTCGTTTTTGGCTTTTTGTTGTCCCATAAAAAACCCTGCACAGAAACACAACCTTCATATGGAAAGAAAGAGTTTTTCTCAAAGTTCACCTTCGGGTCCTCTAATCTCACTGCGTGTAATATCACATATATATGTCGTTTTGATGTTCTGACTCTGTTTTCGAGAACACAAATTTCGCCTATGTATCAATTACAAAATACTCTAAGGGCTTAGAAACT
Organism: Dermacentor silvarum; assembly: GCF_013339745.2. NCBI lineage: Eukaryota > Metazoa > Arthropoda > Arachnida > Ixodida > Ixodidae > Dermacentor > Dermacentor silvarum. Next base: position 81,888,300 of record NC_051164.1, read on the forward strand.
TTCAAAATCTGGAGATGTGTCCCTTAAACCGAATGGAAGCGAATGGAAGCGGACTACATAGCATTGATGCGAGTGGCAGCACGAATGTCAAATCGTTCCCTGCTGCTGCTGCCGCCGCGCTTACTTACTCCAGCGTTTTGACACCGCCTATCCGCGGTCATCGAGTGAGACATGTTCATGTTTATTTTCGTGCGTGCCTGAGACCAAGCTTGTTAATTTAGTTAGTATGCCTATGTTTACGAGTTCGTACGTCCGATAAAACTACTATCAATACCTCGTACAGCTGTCCACTACATTGCTATCGCAATCTATGCTTGGCCTTTCGGGCGAAACAGTGTCTTTTTATTTCTTCTTGGTTTTGCCACCTGTTTGCCAAATGATACAGAACGATACACCGCATGTTTCACGACACTTGAACCAAACTTCAAAGATAGAGTGATATACCTCACAAAAATAAGATCAGTGGCTCAACGTTCACGGTTTTCATGAGTTACACAGACTATTCCTTGATATGTCAGGACTTTAAGTTTTGCATAATTAAACTTACAATCCGTTCTCTACTTATTGATAGCTTTCACGTGACGTCACGCACCCACCTTATCACCGTTTTGGGGCACCAACATGGCGACTACGAGCACTTCAGTCCAATCGATCTTATTGAAAGCTTTCACGTGACGTTACGGACCCAGCTTATCATCGTGTTGGTGCACCAACATGGCGGCTACAATGACGTCAGTGCAAGCCATCTATAGTTCAGGAACGAGGTAAATTTCGGTCTTAATAACGGTCTTCAGGGGCAAGCGGGCTTCGTTCTTTCGAAACATGACTGAGAGCGCTGCCATTCAAAGGCGAAAGAGCGCAACGACGTATTATATACAATCTACTCTCCTTACAACGGACCTTCATATTCCGGGAGAAATGTCCGTTTTAGCCGAAGTTCGTAATATCCCAAACGGGTCACTTCCGAAACTTTGGTCGCGATGTCTAACACCGTTATTGCAAAGAGTGAGTGACGAAAATAAAAAGGAAGTTTCAGTTTCGCTCGTAAGGCGATCCATCGATTTAGATAGCAGATTACTAGACAGCTGTATCGAAGTAAGGATCGACCGTAGTTTTATCGTCCGTATAAAGTTGTAAACATTTGCTTACCAACTATATTCATAATCACGGTGTCATGCGCGCACAAGTAAACATGAGCACATCTCGCTCGATGACCGCAGAAAGTCGCCATCAAAACGCTCCAGTCAGGAAGTGCGGCAGCAGCAGCGATCCAACTAAACGTCCAAAGCATAGCGCATACGAAGCTACCGACACTGAGTGCACTTTGTCCCTTCAAGTTAAGGTCGCTTTCAAGATACGGCACCCACGCGGCTCGGTAGCAGCCGCCGGAGGTGAACGCCCTCTCCCTCTCCTCTCCCCCCCCCCTCGCCACGTGCCTAGCGCTCGAAAGAGACGGCGCGCTTCCGCCCCGCCTTCCTCCGTCGTGCTCGTGTGAGATTGAGCCACGATCGTCGGCTGACCATCGCAAGTCTGTTGTCAGCCTGGGTCGACACGGCAAAAGCGTCGGCTGACCACCGCAAGTCTGTTGTCAGCCTGGGTCGACACGGCAAAAGTACGCCTTATACGCCTGACTTTAAAAAATTGCTGCTAATTTCGTCCGCTGTAGCCAATAGTCCGCTGTAGCGCGGTTCGTTAAAAGAACGTCGTTGCATTACTAAAATAGGAAAAGCAAACCAAGGTTGAATTATGGTCCGTTATATCCGAAAGTCTGTTGTACGCGGGTCCCTAGAAATGAGCGTAGACGACATATATATAGTGGGATTTAATTAGAACCAGCAACCAACGACCAACTGCTTGGGAGACTTGCATTGCTCAATATTACTTCTCATCTTTGTTGCTACTCTTCTTCTTAGGCATTTGTGCTTTCCCCTATTAAACCAGCCTCGAATAGGAGTCTCAAAAATGGTTCTACAAATATGTAATATTCCTTATAGGTGTGTCTCAGCATTCTCGGCACATTTCCCGGACCAGCCTGGAGCCCAGCACAGGGCATAGGCAGCGTTCTGGTCTCGATACAATCGCTGCTCAACGAGCAGCCTTTCTACAACGAGCCAGGTATGGCACAAGGGGAATCGCAGATGGCGTCCCAGGTGTACAACAACAGAGTGCAACACGACACCGTCAGGGTGGCCATCTGCGACGCAGTGGGAGCCTCACTTCAGAACGAACCCCCCCTGCCCGCGAGACCTGGCGGAGGTCATCCTGAAGACGTTCGCCGAGTCGTACGACAAGTACGAGCAGAATGTTCAATCCCCGATCCAGAACAATACTGGCCCGTCATGGGCTCAGTACCTGGGCCTTATGACTGCAACCACGTACCAGTACGATCCACTGTTCACGAGGCTTCAGGAACTCCGCAAGCGGGTGAATGACAAGATTGAAGCTCAAGCCGCTGCTCAAGTCGCTGCTAAGTCCCAGCTGAAGCCACTGATTAGCTGCTGACTGTCCGGAGGGCACGCTCTTGGCTCGCGAAACGAAGCACTCCAAGAATGCAGAAACAAAAATTCCAGTACTTATATAAAGTCATTAAGTTAGGTAAGAACAAATTGCGCAGAAAGCGTACATATGTATCATGTTCGCGAGAACCTTCCGTATAAATTAAATTCAGTTTTCCGTCGACGTTTGCGTTCTATATATAACGTATATACTAGCGCTGCTGATTTCTCCTCATTGGGTAATCACTTTCGAGTAAAAACTAAGGTGTTTTTTTTTTTAATCTGCAGAATGTTGCGTCGGTCAGTCCCAATATAAACAAGTTCACCTTCCGATACAGTTCGGACGTTTGTTTGAAACGTTGGAAATCCTTGTAAACAAGTTAAGGCAACATTACGGCAGTGTACCCATCTAGTCTGCAAAATACACTAACAGTTTCAAATTTTAGGCATAAAAATGGAGTTGGAGGGTAGAAGACGATTTAACAAACAGTGCACTGCCAGAAAATTGCCTGTTCCAGAAGCTTGTACCACTTGCTTCTGAGCTGTTCCACTTTTTATCCCATATTCGTTCTTTCTACACTTATTTCATTTAGCTTTGAATTAGGACAAGCTCAAAACTAGTAACCTTATTCCAGCTTAACTATACCAGGGTTCGGGTGATGCAAAGGAATGCAGATGGTGAGCCTTTGCGCGCAGATCAAGCTGCACATGCGAAAGCACAAAACGCACTCTGGAATCAATGGAAGAGGGACTTGCACTTAAATTGCGGAGGAAAGGCACCGCAGGTGCAGTTATGCTGGAAGTGACAAACATGGTGCCAATGCTGTGCTCAAAACGTCTGGAACATTCACTCCATCATGCTCTGATCTCTTAACGAGAATATGAAAGAGTGGTTACCGACACTACACTTTCGTGGGAAATCTACACGGGGCATCAAAGCGTTAAAATAAATTACAGGCTCAAAAGCTTTGTGTTGCAAAAGTACTGGCATTCGTGGGCGCCTGTTCGGACTTTTACCTGTCAAGACCTAATATAAAGGCCTAACATAAACACTCAGGATTACCATATACTGGGATAAGAAGTATTACCTAAACGCAAGTTTCAGTTGGTAGACGGAAGCCCACTCCTGCAATTCGGGACATCGCCTTTAGTTCACAGCTTTTACACGACGTGGCGTACGGACTTTCAAGATTCAAAATTCGTGGGATGACACACGAAGTTTACTGGACAAAAACAGAGGACATATAATAATAATAATAATAATAATAATAATAATAATAATAATAATAATAATAATAATAATAATAATAATAATAATAATTGGCCGCATATCCGCTTGCTTCGCTGCAAATGACGTCGATACGCCCCTGATACGTAACACCATCTCTTCTTCTCCCTCCCACCCCTCACGTTCTTCCTCTCCTCTCTCACTCCTCCCATATGATGGATGCAATGGAGGTTCTGCTGAATTCAATTCAAATTTCCCGCGTTCGCCCTGCTCTTGCGCCATCTTTTGGGACCTTTGATGACTGTTGGCTTAAGCCGGCTACAGAGCCGCGGCTTTAGTCAGCTTGTTTTTAACGCGTAGCGTCTCTACGACACCATTTCTGATGCGTTGATTTTTCATTTACTAACGTTAAAACCAGTCTCATGTGGTTCTTAATTAAATGAACGCTGCGGATCACGGTTATGTGCATATATTTTGCCTCAAATAGGCCTGCGTTTTCCTTTGCGCTGTATAATGTTGACGTGTATACCCCGTGCCACCAGTGCTAGTAGCTTGGTTGGTTTTGGCCGGGCGGTTGAATCGGTTTTGGTCGGGCGGTGGAATCGAATGACAGACAGACAAAATTTTTCGCGTTTATAGTAGGATACAACTTAAAAAAAACAGCAGTTGGCAACAAAGGCACACGGACCGCGCGGGATTGTTACTCCACCAGCCAATCACAGAAACAGACCAAATTGTTGTCATGCTACCTTTTCAAAATGGCGTCGTCCTTAATACGACTGTACTTGTCGTACGTTCCACGATAATAGACGAGTGAAAACGTATAAATACGCGCTTATAATTTTATTTTTGTGGTTACCGCCTTATTTAGCTAACAGGGAAAGTTTGTACTAATACGAACTATTTGCAGCCTCGCGGAGGAACAGTGGCTGGCGGTTATGAGGGCGCGGGCGAAGCTTCACTGCAGGTTTAAATTGCTTAAGTTGTATCCGACTATAGGTAGCCCAAGAAAGATTATCGTATTTTAAAAAAAGCCGGCAGATCCCACGCCCTGTGGGAATCGATGTTATGCGAAGCAGTGTGCGGGGAGCCTACCAAGTTAACGAAACGACCATGAGAGCACCAAGACGTAGGCGGCTTTTTCATGACCTACATGACACGCATATCATGACATTCACGTTATCAGTCCTCAGGAGTCCCTTTAGCAACGCCTAGGAGACCTTGATATAATCTCGACCGGGTGAGGTGGGTCGTCACCGCAAGAATCAGGAGACGGCGATGAAGGCGGGCATCGTGATGATGAAGAAAATAGAAAAGACTGTATTCACTTCATTGGTACATGGTTTTGACTCTATCCGAGTCTCGAGCGGTTCTGCCTAACACGGGGGGCCAGGACGGCCTTAATTAACCCCTCGTGGTCTTGTGGTAGCCGATGTCTCCTTCGGGGAACTTGTGGAAGTGTCAGTCCTCTGTCGGGTTGTCAAGTTGACGACCTCTTCCCCCTCGGGTAGAGCACTGCACGGGCTCGGGCTTACCCGAAAGCCCGGGCCCGGCCTGGCCCGTAGGCCGCGCCGGGCCGAGTAGAACAGTGTTTTCACGAGCTCTGGCCGGGCTCGGGCACGGCGTGTGCTTTTTGACCCGGGCCCGGGCCGGGCTCGGGTTTTTTGACGCGGGCCCGGGCCGGGCTCGGGCTTTCTGGTGGTGTGCATGTAACGTGCAGCGAGTTATTCTCGGGCGTCTCAACTCTGAAAAACATTATTTTTCGGTCTCGGGCCGGGTTCGGGCCGGTTTCGAGTCGGGTTCGGGACGGGCTCGGGCCTAAGGTAAAGGGGTGGCGGGCCGGGCCGGGCCGGGCCGGACGGGTAACGTAGATTATTTCCGGGCCCGGGCCGGGCCCGGGCCGGGCCCGGGTCTTGCCATAAAAGTTTTGATCGGGCTCGGGCGGGCCGCCCAACGTAAAAACGGGCTCGGGTCGGGCCCGGGCTGAAAAAATCGGCCCGTGCAGTGCTCTACCCTCGGGTCCTCTCCTTTGGTAGCTCGCCTTTGTGTCTGCTCAGGTCGTAGAGGTGTGACGCTTTCTCGGGGATGAAAGGGATTATCTCGTCACGGGAAAAGCGCTCGGGCTTGTTTCCCACATTTGAGAGGTACAGTTTCCAGGAAGATCATAACCGCCTCTTGGGGATGAAGATAATTGCCCCGACACGGGAACGTGCGCGGGTTTGGTTTCTCACAACTGAGATGCAGAGTTCCAAGCCGATCATTACAACCTTAAGGCGAAAGTCTTAGCCATGCTCATGACTATGACTTCAACCATTGACCTTTAGCCTTTTCCTTCACTCAGTACCACATCCGAACCCATTCCATTGGTTTTGGAGTGTTAATCTTTTTTCACTGAGTCATTGCCATTTTTGCTGAGTCATGGTCATGACTATGGCTTCTACCACCATCCTTTAGTGTTTCCTGCACTTGGTATCCATGTCCGAACCCATTTCAGTGGTTTTTGAATGTTAATCTTTTTTTTTCAGAGTCACTGTCATTTTTGCTGAGTCATGCTCATGACTATGACTTCTATTATCATCCTTTAGTGTTTCCTTCACTGAGTACCCACGCCAGAACCAATTTCAGTGGTTTGAGTGTTAATCTTTTTTTTTGCTGAGTCATTGTCATTTTCGCTTAGCCATGCTGATGACTGACTTCTACCATTATCCTTTAGTGTTTCCTTCACTTAGTACTCCCATCAGGACCCATTTAAATGGTTCTTGAGTGTTAATGTTTTTTCGCTACGTCATTGTCATTTTAGGCGGCTGTTTTATGACCTACATGGCACGCATGCCATGACATTTATGTCATGACCTATCATTTAGGTACGTCATACAGTGTTGTCATACTATGCCAATTTTGGTACCTACCAAGTTAACGATACGGCCATGAGAGCACCAAGACGTAGGCAGCTGTTTCATGACCTACATGACACACATGTCATGATATCCATGTCATGACCTATCATTTATGTTCGTCATACACTCTTGTCATAGTTAGCCAATTTTGGTAAATGCCAAGTTAACGATACGACCATGAGAGCACCAAGACGTAGGCGGCTAGATAGATACTGTCAAAGTGGCAAATGTTCGCCAAGAAATGCTTCGCATTTAAAAGCTAGCAACGCCAACAGCTTTCACCGCCGAGCGCGGCTGAACTGGTAACGGCCGCGCGTAGATAACGAGCGGCCAGCTAGTCGCCTGTGAATCAGCAGTTTCGCTGCAATGGACCTCTCCAGAAATTCACGCGCGCCCTCTGTGGCTTGCGCAAGGCACTGTGGGAAGCCGGAGAGCACCGCTGGCGTGTCGTCTGCTCACCTCGTTAGAAGCTCGCGGGCGTGCGGGCGTGCGGGCGGACGAGTGCAGTGATTTTGCAGAAACAGCGCTTTTTTTGTGACTTTGCTTCAAACTTTGCTGACAGAAGAATCGTGCCAAAGCAACATGGATAACAGCCAGCAGGCAGTAAGTGTTGTACGTTCATTGATAATATAATAAGTAGCGATATGTACTAGATAAAGTGCTCGTTCAATAGGAAACTTTAGGCGGCTGCGAGTGCATTTGCGTGCTTTGATCATGTGGTCCCCTACGCTTCGTTTATCGTGCTTCCTGGTGTGCGTATTATTTTCTCATTCGTTTTATTGCAAACCTATGGATGCGTAGATACTTTGTGGCCCGGCAAAACGTTGTACATAAGATGTTGGCGCGCGCTAAACAGAACTATGTTTCGCACGTCACACTGCCACTGCGAAAAGTGCACCGAGGGTTTGAGGCCGACTGTCTTGTGCACATCGAGAAACTAATACGGCTGTATCGAATGGTGCGCGTGTTAACTACTTCTCACGCGCGACGCTGCAAGTAGTAGAGGAACCCATCAACACATGCGCAGGTTGGACGCAATGCGTTGGCGGGTACAGAACGCGTATATCGCAAACGTGTGGCGATAATATATGCCGCTGCATTTCTTGCATTTCGTTCCAAGCAACGTAAAACAAGCGTTTCAGTAACACCCCTTCGAAACTGTGAACAGAACATTTTTACAAGAATTCTGAACCTGATTTATACCGTGTGCAAACAGGAAACAACACATGTTACTGCGGCGTTTTACGTGCGAAAACCGCCTAATGATTATGAGGTGCACCGCAGTGAAGGGCTCAGGAAATTGCGACCACATTGGGTTTTCTAACGTGCACCGACAACGCGCGGTACATGACCTCTAGCGTTTCGCCTACATCGAAATGCGGCCACAGCTCTCTCTCTCTCTCTCTCTCTCTCTCTATATATATATATATATATATATATATATATATATATATATACATACAGGGTGTCCCAGTTAAAATAAGCCAATGTTTTAAAAAAGGACAGAGTGTGCTAGGAGGCTCAAACCAACTGAGTGGTGTTGAGGCACGCGTGTCCTAGTCTGCGTCATTTTATTGCGATAGCAATTATATGGGCACTTGAACCGAATTTCTGCCGTCGGCGTCGCCGTCGCCGTCGCCGTGAGGTTCCCTACAGATAAAATCTTCGCCGCGCGCCGTATGCCCGAGAGGAAGCGTGCGGGGACGCGCGCTATCACGGAGAGCGAACGCACTCAATCTCCCACGCGCAAGCAAGGAAGCAGGAAGCCAGCGCCGGAGGGAGCAAGGGGGGGGGGGCACTTCTCTGCCAACAACCGCGCTCGTCGCTCGCTCGCACCGTCTCTTATCTCCACACGGCATTCGCCGCTCAGTTTCCGTTGAAGCGATAGACCGCACGTACCTTCGCCCGCTGCGGCGTATGCCTGCTGCCAGCGTTTTGACAGTCGTTGTCTGCTGTCATTCAGTGTGATCTCTTCGTGTTTGTGCGCGCTCACACCACGCTTGTTCATTCAGTTCGTAATAGTCGGGCCACATTTTACAACGCACGCTACACACGCAATGCTGCCCGGATCGGCAGTGCACCGCTACAGGTGTGTCCCTTCGCACGCGCTGCCCACGGGAAGCGCTTCTCATCAACACCACCGTTTCACACGCGCCTTCTCGTGGTCGTCGAGTCTCTCTTCATGTCGGTCTACTTACGCCGCAGCACACCTGCTTACTTAATCAGCTCATGCTACCAAAGCCGCTCACCTTACTTCGTATGACATTGCTGTGTTGCTATCGCATTCATTGCTTCGCCCTTAGGGCGAAACTGTGACATTTTTTTTTCATGTTGCAAAGTCAATTAGTATGAACTAATTGCCTAACTTTTTGTATATTGGCTTCACCAAGAAAGTGCCAGTACGAAAGTTGTAGATCACATTTAAAAATGACCTACTGAAGTGTCTGCAACTAAGCACCATTGATGGAGCTTCTTGTAATTGCCTTTAAAGAAAGCCCGCGAAATACAAAAACAAGCGCGTGATAGCCCCACTATTGCAGCGCCCCCAGATGACCGATCAGTAAAGGACATTGTTTGCCTGCCTTTTTTTCGAGACTCACTCGCGTCGATATCGCGATAGGGCGCACAGAGCGAGCGGCGGTGATAAAGGTGTGTCGCGCTTCGACGTGACGTGGCATAAACTTATCATTCTCTACACTTGTGGAATGAAGCCCGAACGCACAAGGCAAGAAAAAAAAAAAGAAGGAACCTCGGGCTTGAGTAAATGTTGACCGCCCAACTGTTTAATCGGGAAGGCAAATGCAATTGTCATGTTCTTTCTTCTTTTCGTCCGCGATCATATCTTACTAGCGATAGTTGCTGGCGCGTACTTTGCGGCCACCGGTAACGCCAAGCCCGTCCCGGAAGCGGATTTCGTTTCTTGATATGCTGATTTCGTTTCTTGATCGGTCGTTTAGGAGCGTTGAAACAGTGGCGCCATCACGCGCTTGTTTTTGTATATCGCCGGCTTTCTTTAAGGGAAATTACAAGAAGCTTCATCAATGGTACTTAGTTGCAAACACATCAGTCGATCAACTTTAAATGTGATCTACAACTTTCGTATTGGCACTTACTTGGTTAAGCCAATATTGAAGAAGTTAGGCAATTAGTTTATACTAATTAATTGACTCTGCAAAACGATAAAAACACCGCAGACTAGGATCGCAATCTATGCCACCATAGGCGCCGACTACGGGGGTGAGGGGGGGGGGGGGCGATTATCTGGCGAATATCTCGGCAACTTTTGGTTTGCAGATGACATTGTCCTATTCAGCAACAATGGGGACGAATTACAGCAAATGACTGAGGGCCTTAACCAAGAAAGTGTAAGAGTGGGGTTGAAGATTATTATGCAGAAGACAAAGATAATGTTCAGTAGCCTGGCAAGGGAACAAGAATTCAGGATCGCCAGTCAGCCTCTAGAGTCTGTAAAGAAGTACGTTTATCTATGTCAATTACTCACAGGGGACCCTGATCACAAGAAAGAAATTTACAGAAGAATAAAATTGGGTGGGAGTGCATACGGCAGGCATTACCAAATCCTGACTGGGAGCTTACCACTGTCGTTGAAAAGAAAAGTGTACAATCATTGCATTCTACCGGTGCTAACATATGGGGCAGAAGCTTGGAGATTAACAAAGAAGCTCGGGAACAAGTTAAGGACCGCACAAAGAGCGATAGAACGAAAATTGTTAGGCCTAACGTTAAGAGACAGGAGGAGAGCGGTGTGGATCAGAGAACAAACGGGGATAGCCGATATTCTAGTTGACATTAAGCGGAAAAAGTGGAGCTGGGCAGGCCATGTAATGCGTAGGATGGATAACCGGTGGACCATTAGGGTTACAGAATGGATACCAAGAGAAGGTAAGCGCAGTCGAGGACGGCAGAAAACTAGGTGGGGTGATGATGTTAAGAAATTCGCAGGCGTAAGTTGGAACCAGCTAGCGCAAGACAGGGGTAGTTGGAGATCACAGGGAGAGGCCTTCGTCCTGCAGTGGACATAAATATAGGCTGCTGCTGATGATTATGATGATGATGATTATGGTGATGATTATGATGATGAAGAGACCCCTAGTATTTTTTTCAACAACGACATCAGGTGAACCTAATATGACGAATGAAAAAAGGAACGATAAATACGAGGGTTTATTAATTATTTGTAAGGCTCCGAATTAAGTGAGGAGCGAGAAAATTTCAGGACAAATAGCAGTGAACATGCCCCGCATTTCTACAAAATCTAAATTTATTTTGTATAACGAGCGTTCTCTCAGGAAATTGGGTAAGACATAGCCGGGAATGGCTGCGTGTCACTTTCAAGCACTTGCTAAATGAGTTCTTCTCTACAAAGGCAGTATTTTATGTACGTGCGTTTAACTTAGTACAAAAACTTTGATAGCGTCTTAGGCATCAGATATAATCTATTATAAAACGCGCTCTACAAGGGCCATCTTGGGCCTTGATCTTAAAAATGCTTTTGATAATGCCAACCACGCAACCATATTGGAAAACATCGAACGAATAGGACTAGGGCAACGGACGTATAACTACATCAAGAGCTTCCTATCAGATAGGAAATCAGTCATCTCCGTCGGAGGGCTCACGTCGCCGAGATCGACATCGAGGAGGCCGGTACGCGGCAAGACTCTGTCATCTTCCCGATGCTGTTCAATCTCGTCTTGATGGGACTCCCCGAAAAACTAAAGCACACAGAGTCCCTCAATCACACAATCTACGCGGACGATATTACTATCTGGGTCCGTGATGGTATCGACGGATCAATATAACTCCAGACCACAATAAACACAGTAGAGGAACACCAAATAGGAACAGGCCTCACATGCTCTGCAGATAAAATCCGAACTTCTTTTATACCGCCCCAGACTTAGGGGCAAGCCTCCCTATGAATACGACAGAAACGAGGCTCATCAGGAAATCAAGCTACACACCAAGAACGGGCGGACTATCCCAATAGTCAACCAGCTCAAGGTGCTGGGTCTAGCAATCGAGAACAAAGGTGCAAACGGGGAAACCATAAGGAAGTTAGACACAAAGGTATCGAACACCATGAGATTAATCAAACGAACTACTAACAAGCGCCAGGGTATGAAGGAAGAAAGTATCATACGTCTCATACAATCATTCGTAATCAGTCAGATCACATACATAGCAGCCTTCCACAATTGGTTTGCAGCTGAAAAGACCAAAATTAACATCCTTATTTTTAAAAGGCATACAAACTAGCACTAGGGATTCCAATCAGTACGAGCATGGATCTCTTTCTAAAGTTAGGACTCCACAACACACTGGATGAACTCAGAAACGCAAAAAAAAAAAAAAAAAACACATCTCAGGCTGAACGACAAACCAAAACGAAAACATGACGGTATATACTACGCAAGCTAGGAATTGATTACCACAATCAATACGGGGAAAAGAGGGCGATAACGAGAGAAATTCGTGACAAACTCCTAGTAACAAATATACCCAAGAACATGCATCCAGTTTACAACAAGGGCAGACGCACGAGTAGAGCAGAGAAAATGATCCATAGCTATGGGTCAGACGACAGAGCAACCTTCGTAGACGCGGCTGAATACCCACACATAAATAGCTACGTGGCAGTAGTCGTAGATCACATCAAAACCCCCTTACAAGCGTGTCAATTAATACCAAACATTCCGAGACAGCAGAGGAGGTAGCCATTGCACTATAATTGGTCTCTGCGAATGCTCAATACATCATTAGCAATTCTCAGGCGGCCATTAGAAACTATACTAGGGTTAGGATCTCTCCTGAGGCGTGGCACATCAGCAGAGTCAGTGAAGGAAAATTGTCCAACGCAGAGAATAACGGCAGGCAATTGCTCTGGTTCCCAGCGCATACGACTCCAGGCATTCCCGCAATCAACCCCAACGAGGTAGCATACCGCGAAGCTCGAGCTCTTACTTGCCGAGCTGAGCAAGGAGGGACATCCATCGGTCAGGAGAACGCGGAGGAGGATATCTGGAGAGAAAAATACGGATTACCAAGATTTAGCGACATTACCAAATTCTATCAAAATCGGAGGCGAATATTACCACCGCCTCACACTTTACTGAACAGAGCTGAGTCCGTTGCTTGAAGGCGATTACAAACAGAAACCTATATGAGTCCCGTGCAATTAAAGACTGTCTACCCCGAGATATACGCGAGCGATATATGCAAGCTATGCAAGTCTGCTAGAGCCACCCTTCAACACATGTTGTATAGATGTAAAATATATCAAGATAAAATGGCAGTCTCCCCGGAAAATCTGCGGGCGGGGTGGTCGGCCGTGCTGCTCAGCTCAAAATTCCAAGACCAACTTTGGGCCGTCCAGCTAGCCATGGAGGCCGTGCGGCAGCCACAGCTCCCGGTGGCCATCTAGGCGGCCCCAGGCCCGGGCGTCCCACTCGCCGGATTTCAACTAAAGTCATGTCACTCACTCGTTCGCCCAAGTTCGCTGAAGTTGATGTGTGTTCACTACGGCACTGGCAATTCATACAGAGTGTTTATGCTAACTCCGTGCCAAGCCTCAAAGGTTCCACGCTTGCGCTACAAAAATACAAGGAACTAATTGTTGTTCACTATCCTCTTAAGCAACTCAAGGTATTCACCACGAGCTTATGTTAGTAACATTAATTAATTAACCCACTGTCAATGCATTGCTTAAGTCGCAAAATCTTCAGTAGATAAATTGTAGAGCCCATTGAGAGAGATTCAAATAATTTCTGTCCGTAATGATAGCTGCTGTCGTTTTATTTTATTTTTTTCGTACTGCACAGAAAACGTACGAGGTTTAAAAGAGTAGCACGTAACTAGGCAGTTGCGCGCAATGACATTAGTGCCCTCATGCATGCTATTAACAAATGATCGATGTTGCGGTGTAGCCGAAAGCATGAATGAACAAGCAAGAATGATAGGCGATGACCACATCCGTCGTATACGATGCATCGCCATCTGCCGCCAAAACCCCGTCGCTCTTTACTCAGTCTGCCAACAGCAAGTACTTTGACAGAGCTGCCACGATTGCCATGCGTTATTCATAAGATATCCCGTGGCTCAACAGTGTAGCAGTCCGGAAAGCAACCAAGGCTACAGACGGATTCGATGCAGCACACAGGCACGGGTTTTATTGACGTTTCCGGCGAGACGAAGCCACTCTATGCGCTCCAGCACTGGTCCAGCGGGACGCACTTCTTGTCAGACTTTCGTCGGTACAAGCCTGGCCGACAGAAACATCCCAGTATCCCTTCCAATGTACAGAGTTCGATGCCGGACGGTCGTCGTGTCGTGACCTTTCTTTCTGGGCAATTAAGCTTGCTGCACCTTCCCACCATTCGGTACATTTCGTCCTTGGGACATGACGGTGCTGCAAGGAAGATGCGAGCGTTTGTGAGGTCGTCTTTTGATCGGGCCCCAAAAGGTGAACGACCTAGAGAAGCAAACATCTCTAACCGAAACGGCAATAGAAAGGGCAACCAAGTGCCGATGCTAACGAAGACAAGGTAAATCGATGGTTCAAACGATTCGCGGATTATGTTTTGCTAATATCTCTGTACTCGGTCTCTTCCTGTGTTATCTTTATGTACATTATTCACTCATTTTGTATCTTATTTGTATTGTATTTAACGTAGAATCAGCAATGCCTTGTCTTCTTTACAGTCGGCATTTGGTTCACCCCTTCTATTTATTTTATTTTTTATTTTTTTGCCAAGAGGCCAGGTAGACCAATCCCGGAGATACTGCATTCTATTGTGCAATGGGGTTAATTTTCGACTATATATATTGGCGCTAATGACGCCCATGTGTTTATTTAGCGTACTTCGTGACTAATTATCGCTTCTTGTCTCGTTGAGACCTACATTTTGATACATTTTGTGACTAGTTACGACGCTCGGGAGGCGCGATACGGACGTTATTTTTTTTTTCTGTAAGTGCTTACAAGATAATCACATCCCGTATGCGCCAAACCCGTGTGAAGTCGCCAAAGCAGACCTTGTCTTCAAAACAAGTTGAAGACGAGCGCACAGGTTGCTCGCGTACTTCCATCTAATAGGTCGCGAGGAGAGCTATGAACGAGAATCCTTTGACGTGGGCTAAAGCTAGTACATATCGAAGTCCAAACAGCACGAAAAAATGAGACGAAAGATGAACAATGACGACAAAGCGTTGAACTGCGTGTGGCGCGTGCAGTATCAAGTTGCTGTGAATACCTGGCTCTACATTGCGAAGAATACGGATGCTCTCCGGAACCGAGTGACACAACCCTTCTAAGAAAGTGGGCAAATCAGAGAGCACGCGCTATCTACGTAGCATACAGGATAGAAAAGGAATGAAAAAAGGCACAGTATGCCTTTTTTGATAAAGTGATACAATTTTCAGATGTTTGTCCAGTGACGTAGTAAGCTCATCTGAGGGTGGCAGCCACATCGAGAGCGATGAATAATGGAGTGAATTTTTTTATGGTTGTGGGCCCATATCCTCGAGGGTTCATAAGTGTTTTGTCATTCTGGCCTTAATAAACGTAGCCTCAGTTAACACTAAAGGTGGTGGGTTCGACTCCCACCAATGGTTGTGGGGGCTCGTAGCCTTTTCGGACCATGGCGTGGTCACGCCAACGCCGGCCTTAATTACCTTCGCCAATGGTGGCGGTGGGTAATTAAGCCCTTTCGAACCATGGCGTGGTCATGCTAACGCTGGTCTTAATAAACGTAGCTTCAGTTAACACTAAAGGTAGTGGGTTCGACTCCCACCAATTGGGGGGGGGGGGGGGGGGGGGGTGAGCGTAGCCTTTTCAGAGCATGGCGTGCTGACGCCAAGGCGGGCCTCAATTACCTTCGCCACTGGTCGTGGTTCTTAGCCTTTTCAGACCCTGGCGGTGTCACACCGACGCTGTATTTTCCGCTTTATGGGGCATGTAATGCTTTCGCATGAAGAAGTGTGGGTCTTACACGTGCAAATAAGGACCATATAAAGCCAGCAGGCAATGCGAAGCTTGTGGATTCGGCCCCCCACAGGCGACAAGTTATATTCTTCATCCACTTTCATTTCCCCCTTCATCCACTTCATCCACTTTAATTTCCATTTTCTACATTTCAGTTTCAACCACAGATAATTAGCTTTATAAAGCCAGTACTTTATATGGTCGGGATCAAAAAAAAAAAATCGAGCCCCTCTGTTTCCCTTCTTCACGAGCAAATAAGGTAATTTACTCGTACTTCTGCTGACAGATGTTTGACAGTGCAAGGTATTGCGGCAGAAGTAATGTGCAGTCTTTTTTTTTTTAAATTGCGCGTCCTGTACTCACCGGCAAGCACTACATTTAGTACGCAGAGTACGAAGATCGCGATAGGCCCAACGTTCATCCTGCTGCGCTGATCCAATCGACGCGACGTCCTGGTTGGTTTCCAGCAACCTGCAGACTCGTTGTGCTTTTCCTAACTCCACAACCTCCTTATTTCTAACGTGTCCTGCTGCAGCAGGACACGTTAGAAATCATTGGCATGCCAATGATTTTAGCCCCAGTTTTCTACACTCGTTAAGGCTGGCATGACACGACATCTCAAAACAATGGAGCCTGTTTAACTGGTTAATGCCCTATTGTTTTTCTTCCCTTTATATTCTACGTTCACGTCTCTATACTCATCATGAAAGTCTCGCCTACGCGTCAAGCAGCTTGCTAGCGTTTATTTCTTGCCGAACGAGGACCGAATATGCGTATGCCAGTTTTTGACCGCATTCTGTCGTTGAACGAGACGAATGGGAGCAGGGACAATACAGAGGCAGTTATCATGACAACTTATGACATTTGCAAGGCGCAGTCGTAAAAAAACAGCAGCGAAAGTTGTTCCAAATCCCGTCGAAGAGCTCGTCCATCTATTAACCTGTGTACCGCGGCGCGTAGAGCTCGATGGCCCTCAGTACTTTCTCACAGTTATTATGCGTCCCTAGGCACGGACGCAGTAGACAATTCGTTAGTAGTTCACCTCTTTGTACGTGGAAGCAGAGATACCTGAATCCCAAACACCTGAAAAATGGAAGCCGAGCACAGGTATATATAAAAAACTGTATCGTAAGCAACTCTGGAGGCAATCTCCACTTGCTAGAATCAATAGTCATGTTCACCGGCAGTTAAGCTATACGCTAAAATGCTATAAATGGCTCTTTTTGTGTGAGCGCAGGCTTCATCATCATCATCATCATCATCATCATCATCATCATCATCAGCCTATTCATGTCCACTGCAGGACGAAGGCCTCTCCCTCTGATCTCCACTTGCCCCTCTCTTGCGCTAGCTGATTACAACTTGCGTCTGCAAATTTCCTAACTTCATAACCCACTAACTTCATCAACCGTAAACGCGGAAAAAACAATACATGGATGGAGATGCCACCTTCAATTTCTCGCACCACCTTCTCGTGACGTCACGCATTCTGATGGCCTTTGCTGGGGGTTACTTTACTGTTTATCGATAAACAGCACTTACATTGCCGTCTAAAAATACCAACGACACCGTTTAAAAAGATGAGGCTGGGGCCGCGATTTAGTAGCGATGCCTTTTTGGATGCCTTGTCGCGCATTTTTTTTTTTTTTTTTTTGCACTTCGTAAGTGGTCAGAGTGACGCTCCAACGTCATTATTCATTAGGTCAGCCGGCCTTCAACGGTGGCTGACAAGCATGTAATAGAATCCAGCGGAAGACATCCTGGTAGAATATAAACAAACTGTACCTCTCAGCCTGGTAATATCTTCGCACATTTCTTCTCATATCATGCATTAACTTCTTAAAGCGTAAACTTTCTTGGCGAGCTCCCCAGCCCTGTCACCAGAAACGTGTAATGCTTTTTTGTATCTACACCAAAATGCGTAATTTGCAAAGTTAATACATTTAATCATTATGATAGTGTAAATGTAGATGATTAATAGTTCTTAAGCGATAATTAAGGAACAATTTAAGGCAAGAAAATAAAATTTTAAGAAATGTCGCAGTTTCGCCTGAAAGGCGAAGCATGAATTGCGATAGCAAATTAGTAGACAGCTATACGGAGTAATGATAGTAGTTTTATCGGCCATATAAACTTGGAAACATTCGCTTACTAACTGAATTAATAAGCACGGTGTCAGCGAGCACAAACAAACACGAACACATCACATGCGATGACCGTGGACACTCGCTGTCAGAACGCTGGCGTGAGCCAGAGCGGCAGCAGCAGCGAGCGAAATGACCTTCGTTCGGTCTATCGCTTCAGCGGGAACGGAGCGGCGAAAGCACAGCGCGCACAAAGGTTGGAGTCGTCTGCAGATCGCTTTCAAGATACAGCGCGCGACCGCGCGTCGCCATAGAGAAAGAGCTGGGCCGACTTGAAATTCAACTATGGCGCGGCCGTTCTCCACTCCCGGTTAGATACACCCTTTGTAACAATTGATTCGTAGCTCCTGCACATGTGGGAAGTGAAGCAAGCCTTGCTCAAGAAATGGCTAACAGCCCGTTACAATCACAAACTCCGAATAAGAATCGCTAAATTGGACTCTCAGAATGCACGAAACGCTATCAAATTAGCGCCACAGCAATGGACTCAGATTTCCGAAAGAGCGCATAATCATCATAGCACTAAAAATACCTGGCAATTGCTCCAGTACCTCCTCGACCCCACCACTACTAGGACGCATAATAACAACCAGATCAATAAACTGCTACATGAACATGCAGCGGACCTGCCGACAATGTTCAGTAACCTGGCTTCCAAACATATGCCCCCTCCTACGCAAATCCCCATGCCCGAGTATGCTGGTGAACCCAATGAGGAACTTTGCAGCCCCATCACAGAAGCGGAGGTTCGACATTCCCTCAACCAAGTGCGAACCACAACGGCACCACGCCTAGACTCTGTGACCAATAAGATGCTTCGTAACCTCGATGAGCAATCCATACGCAAACTCACCAAGTATTACAACCACTGTCTCGAAGAGGGCGAGATATCACAGCAATGGAAAGCAGCCATGGTGATCTTCATTTCCAAGCCGATTAAGCCAATTCACATCGATAAATTCTGTCCCATCTCTCTCACTTCATTCATAGGGAAGATCTTGGAGCACGCAATCCACCTACGCCTCTCCAAATACATCGAAGATAATCACTTGTTCCCCTCGGAAATGACTGGCTTTCGCAAGTCTCTTTCTTGTCAGGCTGTCATGCTAAGGCTCAAACAAGACATTATCAAACTGAGCGACGCACGTGACACAAAAACGTTGCTCGGCCTCGACCTCAAGGAAGCCTTTAATAATGTGTCCCACTTGGCCATTATACGTGAACTTAGCAGTATAAACTACGGAGAGCGAATATACCGCTATATATGCTGCTTCCTCACGAAGCGCACTGCAACGCTCCAATTAGGCAGCGAACAATCCGGTCAAATAAGTTTAGGAAGCACTGCAACGTCCCAAGGGGCAGTACTCTCCCGCTCCTCTTCAATTTGGCTGTGCGACCTTTAGCTTTCACTCTCAAGGAGATTCCTGACTTCCGATTCGCACTGTACGCAGACGATATTACGCTGTGGATGACCGGACGTTCTGACGGGCACATCCAAAACACCCTCCAAGAAGCTATTGACCAGATCGAACAAGTAAGTTACGATTTGAATCTCATGTGCTCCCTTAGAAAATCAGAGCTTCTCCTTCTGCCCCTCACGAGACGCTTCAGTACGTCGCCCACGAATATCCAACTCACAGTTGAAAGGCACTCCATACCCTAGATAGACGGGATAAGGGTGCTAGCACTGTACCTTTAATGCAACCGAGCAAAACAGCGTACCTTCCAAGCATTACAAACAACAGTAAACTCACCAAGTATTACAACCACTGTCTCGAAGAGGGCGAGATATCACAACAATGGAAAGCAGCCATGGTGATCTTCATTTCCAAGCCGATTAAGCCAATTCACATCGATAAATTCTGTCCCATCTCTCTCACTTCATGCATAGGGAAGATCTTGGAGCACGCAATCCACCTACGCCTCTCCAAATACATCGAAGATAATCACTTGTTCCTCTCGGAAGCACTGCAACGTCCCAAGGGGCAGTACTCTCCCCCTCCTCTTCAATTTGGCTGTGCGACCTTTAGCTTTCACTCTCAAGGAGATTCCTGACTTCCGATTCGCACTGTACGCAGACGATATTACGCTGTGGATGACCGGACGTTCTGACGCTACGCCTCATAGGAAGATCTACAATAAACACGGAGGGCTTCGAGAGGAGGAGCTAATTCAGCTCATCCAGGCTTTTGTCCTAAGCAAAATCACCTTCCCATTACCATATCTCTCACTCTCTAGGAAGGAAGCGGTTACTGTAAATTGTTTGATCTGCAAGATACACAAAGTCGCTCCTTGGTGTTCCGATTAGAGAATCCACACAAAGGGTGATGGCCACAGCCACAATTAATACCCTTCAAGAATTAACCGAAGCACATCTATCATCGCAATACCACAGACTCACCCCCACTGAAGCTGGGTATGAGATCCTCAGACAACTTCACTACACTCCACCATTCAACGAGAACAAGCGACATCAACTTTCTCCGAACATACACGGCCAATACCACATCCAACCCCTGTCCAGAAACATGCACCCCGAATTTCACGTCAAACGCCGGAAACTTCCAGCCGAGGCGTTATAACGCAGCTATGGACAGGCAGAAGGAGTCTACTATGTGGGCGCCGCAGCCTATACCACTAAAACATCGTTATGCTCTAGCGATCGTAGACAAGCAGGGCAACACTGTTCATTCGACATCAGTCAAGACCACCTCGGCGGGCGACGCGGAAGAGGCCGCGCTTGCACACGCATCGGGGCTACCTCATTGCGATGTCATCATCAGTGACTCGAAGACTGCTATCCGGAGCTTCAGTAGCGGCTACATTACTAACCTCGCGCACTCTCTACTTGTCGCTCACCCAACAGAAAACTACATCGCTCTCATCTGGACTCCAGCACATCAAGGACTACCAGGCAACGAAATGGCTAATCCCTCAGCTCGAGGATGCACGGACCGAGTGGCCGCAAATGTGGGCCTTCATCTAGACCCCAAGTGACTCCCAACAACACACCAATAAAAACACGCTCATCACATTCCATGAGATTTGCCCACATTACAAACACCAAAGCCTAACGTATCCACCTCTCTCTGTGTCTGCACGCGCCAGAGAGAAATATTGTGGCGCCAACTACAAACTCGCACTTTTCTTACCACGTGAACTTTGCACTTATTCTTTCCCGTCACATACCCTACACCCAAGTGTCGCTTCTGCCCTGTCCAGACAGAAGATCTCTCCCATATATCATGTGGCAATGCCCCATGAAATCCCACCCGCACCCTCAAACCATTAATTAGTAGCGAGGAGCTCTGGGAGACTGCCCAGAACAGCTCCGATCCCACCCTACAGGACCGAGTCCTGATGTGGGCTGAGGAGGTAGCGGAGGCCTACCACGACTGGTAGGCAGACGTCTAGCCACATAAGGTGGTGGGACTGGATCACATAGACCTCCCTCTCTCCCCCCCCCCCGGCCCCTCCCCTTGTTTTCAAAAAGGAAATCAAAGTTCATTCATTCATTCATTCATTCATTCATTCATTCATTCATTCACTTATCTTTTGTCGTCGTAACGGGGAGGCCGCGTTTATGGCGGCATGAGCCATTGCTTAAGGGGGTAAGAGCCATTCATTGTCTTACGTAATGGACAGATTTAATTTTTAAGCATCTCAAGCGGCAATGGCGGGCGAATGCGGCGAACTACGCCGCCGAGCAAACTCGAGACATCGAACGCAAGCAACAACCGCGGACTGCGGACATACCGTCAGTGACGTCGTTCTCTCCGTCGCAGCCGAATGTGTGTGTGAGAACAGAAGACTCGGAACAAGCAAACATTTTTATTCGTCGGGCAACTAAGATGATGATGATGATGATGTACCTCTGCAACTAAGCTGATGTTGCGGCCATGATGTCGAGCTTTTTATTGCGATAGCAATTATATAGACACTTCAACCGGATTTCTGCCGTCGCCGTCGTCGTCGCCGTCGCCGTGAGGTTCCCTATAGATAAAATCTTCGCCGCGCGCCGTATGCCCGAGCGGAAGCGTGCGGGGACGAGCGCTATCACGGAGAGCGAACGCACTCAATCACCCACGCGCAAGCAAGGAAGCGGGAAGCCAGCGCCGGAGGGAGCGCGGGCTTCCCGCGCTCCCTTCTACTTCTACTCTGCCGACAACCGCGCTCGTCGCTCGCTCGCACCGTCTCTTATCTCCACACGGTTCTGACCTTTATGCGCCGTGCATTCGCCGCTCAGTTCCCGTTGAAGCGATAGACCGCACGTACCTTCGCCCGCTGCGGCGTATGGGCTCGCTGCCAGCGTTTTGACAGTCGTTGTCTGCAGTCATTCAGTGTGATCTATTCATGTTTGTTTGTGCGCGCTCACACCACGCTTGTTCATTCAGTTAGTAATAGTCGGGCCACATTTTCCAACGCACGCTACACATGCAATGCTGCCCGGATCGGCAGTGCAGCACTACAGGTGTGTCCCTTCGCACGCGCTGCCCACTGGAAGCGCTTCTCATCAACACCACCGTTTCACACGCGCCTTCTAGTGGTCATCGAGTCTCTCTTCATGTCGGTCTACTTACGCCGCAGCACACCTGCTTACTTAATCAGTTCATGTTTACTACAATTCATATTGCTACCAAAGCTGCTCACCTTACTTCGTATGACATTGCTGTGTTGCTATCGCATTCATTGCTTCACCCTTAGGGCGAAACTGTGACATTTTCTTCTTTCGCGGACGCGAAGCACACTGTCCACTACACGCAAACGTGTAGAGCTCGGCAGTTTGAAGAGCCAACACTCTGTAAGCGCTTTCTTTCAACATCACTCTAAGTCGTTGCAGAGCCGATTTTGAGTCACTGGAGACTGTCCATACTTGAGGAGGATGTCGCGAAATATATTGAACGGCCTCTCTGATTGCCACTAGCTCCGTAGATGTTGTAGTCGTCTTGTTACACAGACGAAACCGGCGAATGACTTGATGCGCAGGCATGACGAAAGCCGCACCAGACACATACGTCTGTATACACATTCACCGAGGAGCCATATTCTTTCGACATATGTTCAAGTGTTAAATGTCTGAGGCCGACGGTAGGTATTCGCGATTTTTTAGAAATTCCGGGAATAGATAGACGTACCCGTATTTTGGACATTACCCATGGGGGCATATGTGGAAGGTCAGCAGGGGCAAAGTATGATGGTATGGCAGATTCTTGGCATTTAATGGCTCTTGAAAAAGTGGAGTCCGGCACTATGTCGGGAAGTGTCGATAAGGGGTGGCATCCATGACGGCACAGCAGTCGCTGGAATACTCGAAGAGGTTCGCATCGTAGATAGACGCGAGCCTCCTCGTGACGCGAGCCTCCTCAATTGTTCCGTAGGTTGAGGTGCAACGTGGAACACGACATGTTTTCAGCATCTGTGTCTGGGCACTTTCCAGCGTACGCAAACATGGCCGGCTCATACTTGATAAAACTGGCAGGCTATACCGAATGTAGCCTGGTACAGCCGGAGTAGCGAATGCTCAGATGCACCTCACTTCATACCGGCCAGAAAGCGAAAAACTTGAGCAAGCCCAGTTAATTGTTCCTTTAACATTGCCACATGCTTCGACCATGAAACACCGCGGTCAATGACAACGCCGAGGTATCTGTGGTGGGTCACATATGGGATGGCATTGCCATTGATCATAATTGTATACCAACACATAAGCTTCCGTATGAACGCTATCGCAGCGCACTTATCTGGGGCCAGTTGCAGTCCTTGGCACTGCAGGTAATGAGACGTTAAAGAAATAGCTCGCTGCAATCTTGCACGAATTTGCGGTCGCGTGACTGCGGACGCCCATATGCTTATGTCGTCTGCGTGGGTACTGTTGCGTACTGTATCAGGAATTATTTCTGCAAGGCCAATAAGGGCAACATTGAAGAGAGTCGGGCTGAGCACTCCTCCTCGAGGCACTCCACGGACCACAACGTGTCTTCTCGTTTCGCCATCATTCGTGGACATGAATACTGTACGACCATCTAGGTAATTTTCAATCCACATGTAGAGACGGCCGCCGATGCCCAGGGCATCAAGAATGATGCCCTGGGCATCGTGCAGTACATTACAATCAAATGCAGTACATTGTCATAGGCTCCTTTTATATCTAAAAAAAAAAAAACCGCAGAGAGCTGAGTTTTTTACGCGTTGCCAACAGAAAGGGGAGTCGATGCAAGCGTTTCTCGTCGACATGCAGCGCATATAGCGGACAACTGCAACTTTGGCAGTGCATTAGACCGAATGTTAAAGGATCGGATTATTTGTGGCCTGCGCTCAAATAGCCTGCGCAAGCAGCTACTGACGAAAGAAGGGTTGACGCTAGAAGACGCCGAAGCTATAGCCATTTCAGCGGAAGCAGAGGACAACGATGCAAGAGAGATGAGCGTAGAATTGCCAACGTTGCTAAATGTGCAAGCCCGTCATCGCTCATCTCAAGATAACCACAACTAAAGTCCCTTTATAAGAAAAGTACCGCCTTCCTTTGATCAACGCCGCTTCGCTCTCTCCTGTATCTCGCATTGGACGATGATAGCGCACGCTTTGACTTCTTTATATATATATATATATATATATATATATATATATATATATATATATATATATATATTCCCTTGATCCCTTGAAAAAGGTCGGTCCACCGACCGAAACTGTTGGGAAAATAATAAACCTAAGATAACCGCGAAGTTGTGCTTCTGATTTTCATATATATATATATATATATATATATTTTTATATTTTTTTGCGCCTCAGATCCATGTTGAAAGTACCTCTGCGCAGCCGCAGTCTCCGGCGGCGGCGCGTGCCCGGCCTGAAAGTTTCAACGTGGACTTTCTATGGCCGCTACCGTCGACTTGCTTTCGCAAGCTAACAATAAAGAAAATAGCAAGCGCTTTAGGAGAGGAGACGGCGGAGGAAAGAGTAGATGGCGGTACTTTTTCTATATAGGGACTTTAACCACAACAGAAGTGTAGCGCTGACGCGTGGAAGATGCGGAAGCACGAGGCATGGCGATAACGCCTGCCGCTAGACGAAGGCACGCTGTTTTCGTTGTGGGCAGCGCGGGCACTTGGCTAGGCTGTGCTGTGGCGCTCCGATATCAGACGGGCAGAGTGCGAAACGGGCACAGAGTGTAGAAGCATTGACGGTCATGCAAAGCATGTCAAACCATGACGATAGTAGCGAATTAAGCCAGTGCGGCACACGTTTTAGCCGTAATCTCTCAAAAGAAAAACGGATTGGAGCCACTGTTATGCCAAGTACACACTAGCGGCAAAACGCGCGCGGCGCGCCGCCGGCGGCAAGACGCGCGCCGCGAAAGCAGCCGCGAAACGGGTTTTTCTTGCCGCGGCATGGATCGCTCCTGGACCGATTTTTTGCGGTTTGCCGCGTGCCGCGGATGAAGGAGACCAATGAGAGCGGCCCGCTTCCGTGACGTGCGCGCGGGAAATGGTGCCATGCGGACCCGCCCGACCGCTTGTTTCTCGTTTCGCACTATCATCTGCACGCGTCAGCTCCCGGATAGTTCGAGAAGGGGAGAGGAGTCTAGTCTGTCACGTGATTGCCGCAGCGGCGCGCCGCCGGTGCGGTAATCACAAAATTAAAAAAATTAATCAGGAGCCCTTCACTACGGCGTGCCTCATAATCATAACTGGTTTTGGTACCTAAAATTCCCGAATATACAAGAATTTGTCAATCCACTTGAGCTGGACTTCCTTCTGCGTAAAACGTGAGAGGCATCTTGTTTCTGCTGTTGTGAATTTCATTACAGAATGCCTGCAATGCCCTGCCAACCCCAAGAATAAAGGTAATCAGTGGTAGAGCACTGCACGGGCCTGATTTTTCGGCCCGAGCCCGGCCCGGGCCCGTAATACGAAGCCCGAGCCCGGCCCGGGTCCGGGCGTACATGACCGAGACCAGCCCGGGCCCGGGCGTTCATTACTAAGCTTAGCTAGGGCCCGCGTGGGCATGACCAGGCCCGGCCTGTAAGAAAAAAAAATTTTTTTTTTACTTGCAGATTGTACTGTGTCTGTCAGCCTCTCCTTTTCGAGCTTTAATCAGCTGCAGTATATAAGCAATAAAAGGTCGAAATCTTTGTTTCTCCCACGGGAACATCAGTAATCTGGCCCGTTGCCTGTGCTACTATTTTTCTGGTGGTGCGCATGCACTTACCTTGATTTTTACGATATGGTTCTATGATGTCATTTAGCATGCAAATATACAAGGCGTGTTTCATTTTAGCTGAACCAAATTTTTAAAGATTGCCTGTGGCAGATAGCACAGTTATAATCCTTGATCAGTTTATAAACTACTCGATGAGGCGGCCATTACTTCCACGAGAAATCAAAACGCCTAATTCAAGAATTAACAATATACGCTAATTATTGTTTTAATTAATTATTTTATGGCACATATTTCAATCTGCGAATTATAGCCGAAGAGTTCGCAAGGCGTATCCACTTGGAACGAATTCTCAGGACTAAACCAGTTTCGATATAATAATTTTCAGTGTTCGACGAAATCAATCAATTCAAATCAATTTATTGTCCAGTTTACATGCTGGACCGTCATTTTGGACTAAAAGCTACATATGTAGTTTGACGTGACACAAAAGACCAGGCAAGGCAATAGTACAGCAAACAGTGTGCACACATGCACAATAATTAACATATATTTCCAGCTATCGCTGGAATTCCTCATAGACGAAATAGCTATGAACGGAAAGACAAAGAATATTTGCGTCATAGCGAATTAACAGAATTAGAAAAAGTTTTAACAGAATGCATTTTAAACACTACAATAACAATACTAGCTATACAAAATAACGCAACACCAGCTATAGAACATAGCATGAGACTGAATTTTACAAGATCAACATTTGCTAAGAAAACGAAACAGGATTTACATTATATACTTAGAACCATACACAAAAGCAGAATAATAATCACATCAGATACATTACAAGCGACCAAAGTGTCAGCTGAGTTCTTTCTTACTGAAATTACCGCCATTTTTGTATCTGTTCAAAGTGAATGGTAGGTAATGTATTAACGACTGATGCTTATAGAGTGTTCTGAAGTATGGAATTGACCATATCTCAGGATTTCTTGTGTTCGCATTAATGCGACGACGCTCTAAGGAGGCTAATTGTTTTATGTAGTTCCAAACTAATTCTGACATGAATGGCCTAATGGATGGTCAAAACGCCTAACTGAATATTTAACATAATTACGCGAATTAACCTTTTAATTAATTATTTTACGGCACATCTTTCAATCTACGAATTATAGCCTCTGAGTTTGCAAGGTGTATCCACTTGGAATGAATTCTCAGGACCTGAACCAGTTTCGAGATATTAATTTTCAAAGTGTCCGACCAAATGCATGGGCGTTCCAGTTAACTTTTTGAGGAAAACGCTGTTTTATGCATTGAAGCACAAAAGTAACTGGCCTTAGCGCTAAAATAATGCCATAGTATCGACACTGGTAATAGTGCGATCGAAAAAGCGGTAACATGGAAATGGTTTGAGGAGTGGTTCACAAAAACGAACAATGTTCGTTTTTGCGGAAAGAAAAAAAAATTAGCGTAGCTTGCACTGGCGGCGCAATGCTAAAGAGACAGCGGAGATGATGGGCACCTAGCTAGTCCTGGCTTTTGGGCTAGACTAAGCACTACCAAGTCATCCCCAGCATTTCCCGGAATTTATTTACTATTCATTGATTATCGATTAGCTATTGATTGGCTATCGATTGTCTATTGCAAGATATTGGCCACGTATTTGGGATAGGCTAAGCACTACCAAGGTATCCGAATTGATTGGTTATTGATCCATTATCGATTAGCTATTGATTGGCTGTCGATTGGCTATCGTAAGGTATTGGCCACGTATTTGGGCAGGCTAAGCACTACCAAGTCATCCCCAGCATTTCCGGGAATTTATTGATTATTGGTCGCTTATCGACTAGCTATTGATTGGCTATCAATTGCCTATCGATAGGCAATTATTCCCCATCATTCTTAGCTAGACTTATCCAGGCTCAGCTTCGCTAGTTCACAGGTGTATGTGCCTTTGCACTTAGAACCTTTTTACACTGCTGCCAGGATCGGCCCACATTTTTTGATTCAGCGGACACATTGGGCCCGGATGAAACAGCTCCGCTGTTAAAAATGAGAACTTAATCTGTTTACTATTTTCTTTGATAAGATATAGTCATCTGATAAGGTATACAGAGAGCGGTGTGGATCTGAGAACAAACGGGGATAACCGATATTCTAGTTAACATTAAGCGGAAAAAATGGAGCTGGGCAGGCCATGTAATGCGTAGGATGGATAACCGATGGACCATTAGAGCTACAGAATGGATAACAAGAGAAGGGAAGCGCAGTCGATGACGGCAGAAAACTAGGTGGGGTGAAGAAGTTAGGAAATTCGCAGGCGCAAATTGGAATCAGCTAGCGCAAGACAGGGTTAATTGGAGATCGCAGGGAGAGGCCTTCGTCCTGCAGTGGACATAAATATAGGCTGATGATGGTGCTGACAGTCATCTTGCACGTGTCACTTCAGCTTGGCACAGAATGCATTGCACCATGCAATTCATAACGGTCGCGTGTGCTCGAAGGCCTACTTAGGCCCTTCAATGAGCGGGCCCGATTCTGGCCCTGGCCCGTGGCTTCAAGCCCGAGAGCGGCCCGGGCCCGCGGCTTTAAGCCCGGGCCCGGCCCGAGCCCGCCGACAAACGCTTCGGACGGCCCGGGCCCGTGCAGTGCTCTAATCAGTGGACATATGGCTTCACTAATTTAGATATCCTGTGAACAGAATATTAATTTGTGCTCCTTGTAGTCCCATCAAGAACCCTGCCCAGAAACACAACCTTACTATGGAAAAAGGCGCTTTTCTCAAAGTTCACCCTTAGGTCCTCTAGGCACACTGCGTCTAATATCCCAGATAGGTCGTTTTGATATTCTCACTCGATTTTCGAGAACACACAAATTTCGCCTGTGTATAAGTTACAAAATACTCCGAGGGCTTCGAAACGTTCATAACCCGCAGATGTGTCCTTCCAGCCGAACGGAAATCGACTGTACTTGTAAAGATCAGAGGGCGTAGCAAAGGCGGCATGCAGTTTTTCTTTCGGTAAGCGGGACCTACCGAAAACCCTTGTATAATTCAATACGTGATAAGCGACTGCAGTCACCAGTCTCGATAATCAATAACTGTCAATTTTTGCCATTGGAAAATGAATAAGTTTGGTTCGGGCGGTATAGAACTCTAGAGAACTCTAGAGTCAGTACTTCTAAAACCCATCTTCCGTTGGCTCGTGGGTAACTTTAGGCAATCAGAATTGTGATACTGACGGCATAATTATGTCAGCGGCTCAAACTCTTGCAAACTCGCTCTTGTAACTGTTAAGCCAGTTTCTTGCTCTGTGGACCTCGTGTTAGGTGCCCTACACATTTTCGTCACTGAGATCAAAGGGAACCTTGTGCCATTTAATTGCTTCGGAATAACTTCACTCGCAAAAAGGTTACATTACATTGTGATGCCTCTTAAACACTTCACAATTCGTACAGGCTTCCGTCTATCGAGTGAAACTTGGGTTTAGGGATTCCTTCTGATCATCCCAGTATACGGTCACTTTGAGTGTGCTTATATAAGGCCTTTATATTAGGTCTTGACCGGCAAAAGACGAAACTGACGTCCTCTAACGCCAGTACTTTTGCAACACAAATCTTTTGAGCCTGTAATTGTTTTAATGCTTTGACGTCCCTGTAGAATTCTTTTGAAACTGTAGTGTCCGGTTACCATTCTTTCATATTCTCAATGAGAGTTCAGAGCATGATGGAGAGGATATTCCAAACCTTGCGAACACAATATTGCCGCCATGTCTGTCACTTCCGTCATAATTTCATTTCACCTGCTGTGCCTTTCCTCAGCAAATGTGGTACAAAGCCCTCTTGCTTTTATTATAGAATGCATTTCGCGCTTTCGCATCTGCAGCTTGATCTGCGTGCCATGGTTCACCCACCTGCAAAGCTTTGCATCACCCGAACTCTGGTTCGCTGAAATAAGCTGAAATAAGGTTAACACTTTTGAGATTGTCGTAATTCAAAACGAAATAAAAACAGTTCACAAAGAACAAATATGGCGTAAAAATGTAATAGCTCACAAGCAAGTGCTACAAGCTCCTCGAAGTGGCAGCTGTCTTCTGGCAGTGCACTACTTTTCATTTCGTGTTCAACCCTCCAGGTCCCTGTTTATGCCTGAAATTTCTAGCTGTTACAGTGCCTTTTGCTGCTAGACTAGACCGGTACGTTGCTTTAACGTTGCCTTCACTTGTTCACAAAGATTTCCAAACTTTCAAACTGACGCGAAAACTGTCGAAAGGTGAACTTATCTTGTTTATCGGTACTGATCAACGTAGGATTCTACGTAGACTAAAAAAAGTTTTTACTCGAAACTGATTGCCCATTGAGGAGAAATCAGCTGCGCTATAGTGCGTTGTAGAGCGCAATCGTCGACAGAAACATGTCTGAATTTAATTTAGGCGGAGGGTTCCCGCGAACATGATATACATGTGTGCTTTCTGCACGAAGTTTTCTTACGCAACTTAATGACTAAAAATATAATCGAAAATTTTTGTTTTCTGCGTTCTGCAAGTACTTTGTTTCGCGAGCCTAGAGCGCGAACTCCCGACAGTCAGCACCTAATCAGTAGTTTGAGCTGGGGCTTGAGCAGCGGCTTGAGCTTCAATCTTCTCATTCACCAGCTTGCGGAGATCCTGAAGCCTCTTGAGCAGTGGCTCATATTTGTACGTGGTTGTAAAGCCCAGGTACTGAGCCCATGACGTGCCGGTATTGTTCAGGATCAGGGATTGAACCTTCTGCTCGTACTTGTTGTACGACTCGGCAAACGTCTTCAGGATGACCTCCGCCAGGTCTCGCGGGCAGGGAGGGTCGTTCTTAAGGGATGCTCCCACTGCGTCGCAGATGGCCACCCTGACGGTGTCGTGTTGCACTCTGTCGTTGTACTGCTGGGACTCTACCCGCCATCCCAGTTGTGCCATACCTGGCTCGTTGTAGAAAGGCTGCTCGTTGAGCAGCGATTGTATCGAGACCAGGACGCTGCCTATGCCCTGTGCTGGGCTCCAGGCTGGTCCGGGAAATGTGCCGAGGATGCTGAGACACACCTGTAAACAATTTTACATATCTTTAGAACCCTTTTAGAGACTCATCTGCGAGACTAGTTTATTAGGGGAAAGCGCAAATGCCTCAGGAGAAGAGTAGCAAAGATGCGAAGTAATCCTAAGCAATGCAAGTCGCCTAAGCAGTTGGTCGTTTTTTTTTCCGGCTCTGATGACACACACACACACACACACACACACACACACACACACACACACACACACACACACACACACACACACACACACACACACACACACACACACACACACACACACACACACACACACACACACACACACACACACACACACACATGCATACGTACCTTCATACATGGATATATATACAGGGTGTTTCAGCGAACAGTTTCAAAAATTCTTAAAGGTAGCCTGTGGCAGATAGCACAATTCTAGTTCATATAAGCTGGTCTACTCGAAGAGGCGGACATTACTTGCACAAGAAACTGAAATGCATAATCGAATAATTAACAGAAATTCACTAATGAAGTTTATAACTAATTACCTGATATATATATATATATATATATATATACATATACGTCATTGCGCCCATACGCCTTTGGATGGGCCGCTTGCCCATAAAGACTGTTATGAAGCCCAACTTTTGCCACGTTCCTGAATTATAAGTAGAAAACGAATTACAGGTTAAACTATGCAAAATTTAAACTTGTGACATCAATAAATACTCTGCGTAACTTCAGACAACCATGAAAATTGTACCGTTGGTGCTATTTTTCTGAATTAGATCACTCTACTTTTAAAGTTTGGTTCAAGTGACGTGAAAGACGTGGTATATCTTTCTGTATAATTTGGCAAACATTTGACAAAACCAAGAAAACAAATTTGAAGGACGCTTAAGCTTCGCCTTAAAGATTGGAACGCGTTGGCATTCAAAGATCCTTGACTGTTTCTCACACTTCCCGGCAACAGCAGCTTATGTAACCGTAATGTTTACTGGGAAACGCTGGCGGTGAACGCTATGCACGAAGGCGCGCTTTCTGGTAGCAACGCGGCCTCTTTCTTGGGCCGGCCTTCTTTTATTGTTTGCATCTTTAATATTTCAGCCTGAGAAGATTTAGAATAAGAGGCATGCGCTGTCGGTGTTTTGTTTCATGACAATTGTTTGTGGGCTGTCACTCTCAAAATTCTGAAGAATAACTTTGTAAAGAATGCAAGACAAAGTGTGAGCAACTTCTGTGGTAAAATAAAAAAATGTCACAGTTTCGCCCTAAGGGCGAAGCAATGAATGCGATAGCAACACAGCAATGTCATACGAAGTAAGGTGAGCGGCTTTGGTAGCAACAACACGCAGAACTGTTGTCGACGCCATCGGCGTTTTGCCCGCGTTAGCTCAAAATGCGTGCGGCGTTGGTGACTGTTGCTGGAGCCTCTGATATAAATAGGCACTTGGTGCCGCAGCTAAACGTCGGCTCCCTTCCCTCCCCCTCCCCCACGGCCTCTCGCGCGTCTGAAGAAGGCGCGTTTGCCCTACATATATGGTGATTGTAAAGGAGAAAAGAGACGCCTACTTCTGCAGCCCTTAAGCGAGCACGGCGCAGAACGCGCGTTTGTTCTCCGCCGTGCGTTCACTCCCCGTGAAAGACGCGCCCCTCGCGCTCTTTGACTCGCACATACAGCGTTCGGCGCGCGGCGACGATTTCATCTCCAAATGACGTCATACGGAACCTCACGGCGACGGCGACGGCGATGGCGACGCCGACGGCAGAAATCTGCTTTTGAGTGTCCATATAATTGCTATCGCAATAATATTTGGAGGGTCTGCCTGGTTGCGGATGACTCTCTCGGCCGCGATCGCCAAAGCCGACGCCGGATTTTCTGCGACACGGGGTCCTAAACGCTATCGCGTTAAAACTGTCAGTCCTTCCACTGTGGTGGTGATGGAAGACCAGTGAAGCTGTATTGTGGTGGAAATTATGTATTCTCAATTATGACTATTAAGATGTGATGGTGTAATTGGTTATTTGAACTATTGAAGAATGAGAAATATATATGAGCCGGTGGTTTTCATTTATTTAGTGACCACATGGACCATGGCCTTATGGTCGCTACGGCACACCGCCATAGGGTGTATGGCACGTTCTTCATAAACACATCAGCAACGCCACGCGCGTTCGGTGCGAACGCGGGCAAAACGCCGCCGCCGTCGACAACGGTTCTGCGCGTTGTTTGTGTGACCGCAAACAACCGCTGTCAAAACGCTGGCTTGAGCAAGCGCGCCAGCAGCAGTGAGCGAAGGTTCACGCGGTCTATCGCTTCAACGGAAACTGAGCGGCGAAAGTACACCGCATACAAAGGCAAGAGCTGTGTTGCAGATCGCTTTCAAGATACGGTGCGCGCGACCGCCCGGCGCGGGGCAAAGTACAAGTTTCTCGCAGAGCAGAAGCCGCAACCCCTCCCTCCCGCGCTCCCTTCCCGCTGTCCTCCTTTCCCGTGGGAGATTTATTTATTTATTTATTTATTTATTTATTTATTTATTTATTTATTTATTTATTTATTTATTTATTTATTTATTTATTTATTAACTTATTTACACAATACTGCAGGCAGCAATGCTGCCCAAGCAGGAGAGGGTTTACAAAAGATTGTTTTTTTTTGCAGTTTTTCAAATGAAACATAAGATGTGCATTCAACAACAAATTCCGGTGATTCCATTCTTCACTCGTGAGTGGAAAAAATGATTTCTGAAAGATTTTAGTGCGGGAAAGTATGACTGGACTACTTTAGAATGAAAAATACGTGACGACCTGTGTGGAACATGCGTAATATATGTGGCATTTGCTAAACCTGTTTGATTGTGAAACAATGAGTAAAAAAAATTCAGCCTGGCGATTTTACGGCGCACATGGAGCGGATCCAGTCCAAGTTGGCCTAACATACCAGAAATTGATGATGATGTTTTGTAATCGGAGCAAATAAACCTTGCAGCCAGACGCTGAATTCGTTCAAGTTTATCAATTTCCTTTTTACAGTACGGGTCCCACACTATGGAAGCATACTCTAGGACTGGGCGAACGAGGGAAAGATAAGCTTGCAGCTTGACAGATGGTGACTTCTTTAGCTTTCTACGTAGAAAGCAAAGCTTTTTGAATGCTTTATTGCATATGTTGTCAATATGGGCGTCCCATTTGAGGTTACTGTTAATTGTTATGCCTAAGTGTTTAACAGAGGTAATAGATTCAAGGCTCCGATTGCCAATGTGGTAAGTATAAAGTAGCGGTTTTCGTTTCAATGTTATTGTCATTTACACTGTTTTGGAAAAGTTTATTTGCATTCCTCTGTCGTCGCACCAGTCCGCAAGTTTACAAAGACTAGTGTTAAGTGTATCCTGGCATGAAGAACTTCTGACAGCAGAATAAATGACACAATCATCAGCAAACAATTTCACCTTGACATTAGGATCCACATTTTTAGCAATATCATTTACATAGATAAGAAACAGCAGGGGTCCCAACACTGACCCCTGTGGTACACCGGATAAGACACCGGATTGAGTCGCCAGTTCCCCTTGCGCCCGGTCGCAAGATACGCATTTGGTGCCGCAGATATAATTCGCCTCCCCTCCCTCCCTCCCGTCCCCCCACGGCATTTGCTCTCCGCCGTGCGTTCGCGTTTGCTCGCCGCCGTGCGATCCGCCGACGACGTTCCACGTCACGATTGAGTGCCAAAAACTACCAACGGATATCCCCATTCTAAAATCCCCCCAACCAACATATGCGCAGTGGGAGGCGATCCTGCGTCGCTCCGAGCCTCAGGTCTGGCTGGCCCTGATTCGACGAGCAAGAGCGGTGGCGGCAGCCATTGCGGCCCTGGACTAAGGGCCCCAACAACATTAATCTTTTCACGTTATAAATAAGTTCATTTCTTCTTCTTCCGCCGTGCGTTCGCTCCCCGTGAAAGCGTGCATCCCTCGCGCGCTTTCAATCGCACATACAGCATACGGCCAATAAGTTTTTTTTCTACATCTTGGACGCGACCATCGAAGACTGAGCCCTTAACAGCTTCGCTGTAAAAATAGAGAGGGGGTAGTTCTGATATTCAACTGGGGCGCAAGCCACGATCACCGCTAACGTTACAGGGGACTCTGAGCTCTGCTTGTGTTCTTCACATGTTTCTGGAAAAAGGACATGTGTACCTTGCCGTTGGCGTAGAGGTTCGGGTTGAAGCGCACTCTGCCGGCGTCCGTGGTCATCAGGCGCACTCGGGGCGGCTGAACCGGGTAGTTTGGCGGACACTTGAGAAAGAAGTGGAAGAAGCCGCCCTCGTACGGCGTGCCCTCCGGTCCCACCACGAGAGCGTGGATCCTGGTGAGGTCGCTCTCCTCGGGCGAGATGTGGATGCCGGGCAGCGGGTCGGCCTTGATGTCGGCTATGTCCCGCGTCACTCTCATCAGACACGCAGGCGTCGGGACCTCGTTCACGAAGTCCATCGGGTCCCAGGAATTCTGAAGCCTGCCGTCCTTGCCCAGACCGCCTCTTGCCGTGGAATTCGCCATTCTTTGTTTGGCTGCTCGGGCGGCGACCCGCTGCACACGGCTCGACTAACTGCGATGTCCGGTCGAATGGTCGTGGCGGTGGTGATGGGGATGCCGCCGCTGCCCTATGAAGCGGCCGATCGCGCGAGCGGATCGATCGGGCCCCATAAAATCAAAGAACAAATTCCGACACGCACCCATCTTGCAATGAGTGTCGACGCTAATGTAATTAGCATTGAAGAAATCAAGCGACACAGCATATTGCCTAACTCTTCACTTGTGTGTAGCCAACTTTTTCGATTTCTGTGTCCCACGTCGTCTTCACGTCTGTGTAGCCCATCGCTTCGCGCTCATTGCACGCTCTGGTTCCATTATGCTCACTTCTTTCTCCACAGTCGGCTGCTTTTGATGGCGAACACAACAACAACAACAACTTTTTCACTTCTCCGTAGCTGACTCAACTCAGGGCAGGGAAGTATTGGCGAGGTTAGGCTTCACACTGAGGCCCCAGTATTGCGGAGAGCAGACGGCACAGATAGACCGAAATGTTCGATCGCACATCGCGGTGGCCCCAATTCCCAAGAACATGCACCCCGAGTACCATCCCGGACGACGCAGAGCAAGGGCAAAGACTCTTCACAAACGTTTCGGCATGGGACCGGGAGTGTATTACACGGATGCTAGTCGAACCAGCTCCGACACGTTCACCGTAGTCTCTACGTGTCAGAACAACGTTACAACGGCATCCTTCAAAACCTCATCGGCATGCGTGGCAGAGGCTGCAGCCATCGCCTTGGCCATTCAGGACGCCGAGCACCAATCCAATTCGGCTGTCATA
This sequence comes from Dermacentor silvarum, assembly GCF_013339745.2. NCBI lineage: Eukaryota > Metazoa > Arthropoda > Arachnida > Ixodida > Ixodidae > Dermacentor > Dermacentor silvarum. Next base: position 81,924,642 of record NC_051164.1, read on the forward strand.
TTATCCGACTCACAAGCAGCTTGCCGCCTGTTTCTAAATGAGATGGCACCCCAGTCACTAATCAAAATTTTGGGCAATCGACTAAATGTCACCGCACTATCATATGGTGTCCAGCACACGAGGGACTGGCAGGGAACGCGAGGGCAGACCCTATTGCTCGAGGATTAAACGTCCGAGCAACAGCAGGGCCCAGCGACGACCTTCCACTGAATTCTCGTGGCATCCTTTTACAGCAAAGGCAGCAGCGGAGACGTTTTGGACATCCTCACTCGAATTTGAACAGCCAACAGGAGAGGGACTGGTGTCGTATTCAGACGAATACATAACCCAACCTGCACCAAATACACAGAATACACCCCACGAGGTTCATTGACGAGTGCCCGTGGTGCACAGAAATACCCACACTAAAAAACATCACATGGGAGTGTCCTAAGAGGCCTCCGCACATAGACAGCCCAATAATACTGAAACATCCACTCATGAGGAATGGGCAGTGGGAGGCATGGCTTGCGGACGAGGGCCGGGAGAGCCAATTGGCTCTTCTGGACCAAGCCCAGCGAGCCGCTCGTGCCAGTGGAGCCCTGGAATAGGGGCCCCAACCAGCGTGCCTTCTTTTATTTATTTATTTTCAATAAAGGTTTTACTCACTCACTCCGTAGCTGACTTATCCTGTGTTTGGTTGCGGACTCCTTCGCTTCTTGCGTCGTGTTCTGTTTGTACATCCTGGCACCTCTATCCACTGGCACATACCTAGTATTCCAACTTGACGTGTAAGATGGTGGAAACGCACGGAGTTACCCGAAAATAACATGACGCTCCCAACAAATGCTAATCGCATTTAAAAAAAGTAAGAAAATCGCACAGTTCTCGAAACAGTCCCTATCACACTGTCACGTGAAACGCGGGAACGCGCTTATTAGTTGTTTTGCTCATATCGATGTTGATTCCTTCCTTATAGCACATACCGACGAGAAGGTTGGCTACACAATGAGTAGCTGTAAATAACAAAATTTTGGGGGGAGAAATCAAGGGACATACTTGATGCGGAAATATAATAATAATAATAATAATAATAATAATAATAATAATAATAATAATAATAATAATAATTGAAAAATCGCAGCAAAGGCGCCACCCCCTAGTAATTCTCGCGGTTTCTGTGATTTTAGTGTACTTCAAATTGCCCTGTGCCCAAATTGTCGAGCTCCAAAACGATAAAAAATTATTAGCCCTTCTCCTGTCGAGGAAATGGGAGTAAGCGAAGCTTGTCGTGTGTTTCTTCGGTGTTCCTCCGAACGAATTGCACTGACGAGTACAACGTTGTGCTCGAACCACAACCCGTCACACGCACTGCAGCTGGCTACGACGTTCCGGTTGAGAAACTCGCGTTGAAACCTCGCCGTCGCACCGGGAAATTTGGCGCTAGCGTTATTGTCGAGTTGTTCACCACCTTTGTCGGGTTCCTGGAGGGCTAGACGACGCTGACATGAGGCCTCAACGTCGCGTTCCCGCACCTCGGGGTCCGCGGCTCTTCGATGACGTATGGCCTGAGCCTCTGAAGCCCTCACGCTAGAATCGGCACGTCGACGACGAGGCCTTTCCCAAGCGCGTTCATTCTGGATGGATTTCCACGAAATTTCTTCAAAATTAAATCTGTCCGTTACGTGAGACAATGAATGACTCATACCCCCGTAAACGCGGCCTCGCCATTACGAGGACAAAAGAGAAGGGAAATTCTACGCTGGAATTATTAGCGGCAGCGCGGAAAAAGTCGCGTTTGCTCTCTATATATAGTGATTGTAAAGGAGGAAAAGACGCTTAACCTGATCAAACCTGACGTCTTGTACAGGCCTATTTTCAGCATATCTTGCTTTTTTCGAAGTCACCAGAGGGGAGAGTGACGGCCTTCCTCGCTTTTGCCCCGTTGGCCGGCTGTCGGCTCGTGCAAGTGCTTCAGTAATATGGAGGGTGAAGTCCAGTAAGTCCAGTTGCTTGCCAGGCATCAGTCCTCGTGCAGCTGCATCACTTCTATACTCCAGCCATGGGTTCACAACTGAGGCATTGATAACGTGAAATATCTGACTCAGGCTGCTCAAACTCATCACCGCTGTCTGAAGATCCGTCGATTTCTCCCTCCACATGAGACAAGTTTCCATTATCAAGTTCACGGAAAATTGCATCCGTGCATTCTTTCAGATGCCTAGAACGCAAGTTCTGGCGGGAATAGAATGAATCTGTCGGTATACACGGTGTAGCGCCCACCGACGCCGCAACGCTGAGCGCTCTGGTCGGCACTCTCAGCCGGTGCCTTGGCGCCGGCTGTCAAAGAAGTGAAAAATAAGGAAGCGCAGCGCGTGCTTGAGGATCAAGCTCGGCACGCGCAGTGTCGTTCCAGAAGCTTGCCACGCTGGTCGTCGCAGCCGCCGTTCGGCTCGCCGCCTTCGCCCTTCTGAGTAGGAACGACGGCACGGCTCGTACAGCCGTCGTACTACCCTCTTTCAGTGGCTGACCGCACGGTGTGCGAATCGCTGCCTGCGTTCCCACCGCCAGCGCTACCCGCATCTCGTCCTGTGCCCGTCAGCCACCATCAGACAAGCCTTCCTCCCTCGACTTGCCCGACGAGGCCTTTCCCAAGCGCGTTCATTCTGGATGGATTTCCACGAAATTTCTTCAAAATTAAATCTGTCCGTTACGTGAGACAATGAATGACTCATACCCCGTAAACGCGGCCTCGCCATTACGAGGACAAAAGAGAAGGGAAATTCTACGCTGGAATTATTAGCGGCAGCGCGGAAAAGTCGCGTTTGCTCTCTATATATAGTGATTGTAAAGGAGGAAAAAAGACGCTTAATTCTGCAGCCCTTCAGGGAGCACGGCGCAGAACACGCGTTTGCTCTCCGACGTGCGTTCGCTCCCCGTGAAAGCGCGCGTCCCCTCGCGCCCTTTCACTCGCACGTACAGTGTCCAGAGCGCGGCGACAATTTCATCGCCGTTGACGTCATACGGAACCTCACGGCGACGACGACGGCGACGCCGATGGCACAAATCCGCTTTGGAGTATCCATATAATTGCTATCACAATAAAAAGTTGGCGGTTCGTATTCGTGGCCCATGGAGCACCTTTTATTTTCACGTGGCTTGGGTTTTTTCATACGCCAACACCAACAAAACCGACGCCGACTCGAGTCAGAGTTTTTTGTGGTCACACTTACAACGTCACCGACGCTTGTGAGGCTATACAAGCTTCGCTTGAATAAACTTCCGTTGTAGAAAACCCGACATATGACGATAACGGAGTTCAAGGAATAATTTGCACAATGAAGTGAAACGGTGAATTAAGTAAGTGGTCAATCGTTTCTTCTTCCTTACTAAAATAGTAAGGGCTATAAATCGAGATGCCGGATCGATAACAGCAAAATTTATGGCTGAGACTCTACATTGGAAGCTGGTCAAGTTAACCTCGCACTGCCGTAGGAAGCATTGATCTACACGCCACCGGTAGTAACGTAAATGGTGGAAGTTGACGAACAATAGCAGGGTGGATGATGTAGCACACTTTGAGAGGAAGCTTTAGCTCGGGGCCAACACCGATTTACATACTGAAATACACGCGCAACGCGGAAATGCTCTCATCAGACAACTGTTGGACCTATTCGATAGAAATTTGTGGCATTTAGGAGCAAAACAAATCACTTTAGCAACTGTTGGAAGCAGATGCTTGCTTTATCGCCTGAAATGCTCTACGATAATTATCGGAAATCGGCATTAAAAAGAAATCCAGCACAGGAATTACAAATCCACAACGGAATACCAAAAAACCGACATCGTAGTTATCTTACTTGCATGTGTTAGAACATCTAAAGCGAACAAATATGATGACTGTTTACGTGATTTCTTTTTATATTTACGAGAGATTTGCAAACTTCATACTGATAAATCACTGTAAAATTATCGACTGGTCTATATATCAATTTATTCTGCTTTCATTGTTATAGTGGTGCAGTGTTAAGCATTCTGATACCATTTTTACTTATACGTTACAGAGTTATGAACTTGATACTCGATTTTCTTTAAATGTTGCGATTTTCAAGAGTTTTATTTTTAAAGAAAATGATGGATTAATAGAACATCTTTTAACGATACTGGCGACAGATTTCAGCCTTTTTTTTTTTTTTAATACGACGAACCTTGTAAAATCCGGGACAGTCTATGCTGAACAAAACAATTTCTCCTTTTTAACGTATCTAAATAAGAGCTCCTGAGGTAAATTTAAGTTTTCCCTTAACGATAGGAGCTGCCTAAAATTGGCGTTCGCGAGCACAGAAGGTGGCAGAACATGTAGCATATATCCAAGCAGGGAATACGACGCCAGACGAGCTCGTTCACTGCAGATTGCCTCTTGTGCCGGTATCAATTCGAAGCGAACTTGACACACATTATTCGGCAACAATGCACACAAACAAGTGGGATGTGACAGAAGATTCAGGAGTATCGAAGCGCGCACAAACTGTGAAGGAGTCGATCACAGTGATTATTAGCATTAACATCCTGTGGACACAATTTATTCGAGGCCAAGACAATAGCGAGGAATTCAGTTACAAAAGCTGATGTACAGTCTGGGAAACGTGAACGGCAAAATACAACTCGAGGTGAGTATAGGAGAAAAAAAAAAACGGCAGAATCTATCTCTCGGTGAATGGCGACGTTAATGTGATTAGCAATAAGGCAATTTAGAGACAAACCCTAGCGGCCACCGCAGACACACGAAGTGGCAATCCCGCTGCCAACCACAATGTCTAAGGTGACCACGACACAGCATACAAGTTGTGATCACTGCATCCCCGTTGAAACTGTTGAATGGTATTCTGGCTGCAACGCGGAGCTGCCTTGCGGATGGCACGCTGTCGCCTGAATATATTTCTTTAAAGCTGCATAATGCTTGTGTCATCTTGGCACATCCAGTGCGGAGGTTTGGCCACGAATGCGCAAGTACTAGTATCAAATGTATAGTGTCACATACTGGGTGGCCCATTGGACCATGAACTATTCCGAGTGACCCACGCTGGCGGAGACATCCCAGAAAGTGCGTTCATTATACTAAGAATCCTAATAACACTATAATCGTTAATGTGAAGCGTCCCGCATAAAACGAAACATCTGGTATATTACCGCCTCGACGCCCATGGCACTCACCGTTCTCGTGGGGGAGCATACTCGTAATATGTTGCCCCTGCGATCGCGGGAGGCGGTGGGCGTATGCTTCGTACTTTAGTTCACTGCCGATGGGCATTAGTGGCCCGAGTTGGCTCAATTGTAACGACACACTGGTCAATCAGGGCAAGCGTTCGGTTTTCAGTCAGACAGGTGGGGGTCCATCAACTGTGGTAGTTGCTGGCGCCGGTAACCCGCCCTAGAAACCTGTCGTCTAAAATCTACGTATATGGTTGGACTTTAACGCGTAGTCGAAACAGCCTATAATGTAGTGGTAACCTCGGGCCAGTATAGTTTGCTGACTTTCATCCGGTTCTCGGTATGAGAATGTGGCAACTAAACTGGTATTCGGGAATTCCATAAACGCTGTCCCATTCTCGGAATATAATTACATTTTCACGTAATCTCGACTCCACGTTTCCCGTGAGACCTGGAAGAGTCACCGCTTCACTTTTACTGCTACTGACCTGCATCGTTTTTCTAATCAGTTTTAAATATTGTCACGGCGTCACCAAACTCGTGGGTCAAGCGAACTTGTAAGCAGGAACAGTAACAAGAACTGACGGCTTGTAATACCACGCGCTAGTGGCTTCTTCTTCTTCTTGCTCTCTATATGTTTTTCACAAGTGCCGATGTGTCTCGTTATCGTCGTCGTGTCTGCCGTACGACAGACGCTGCATTTGCCTCCCTTCTAAGGGAAGCATCGCCCCGATCCGCAACTTAAGCGTATGCATGTACGAGACACTAAAACGTGAGTCACTTGGAAAAAGTACGGCTTCATGCGCACCACAGGCACTACTTCGGGTGGGTGCTCTTGGCGCCGCGAACAAGTTTCACCGTCTGGCACGACCTCGTAGTTCACGTCGTTCAGGTGTCGGATGATCCTGTGTATGGTCCAGAATATCGCTTATCAGCTTTTCAAAAAGTCTCCGACGCCGAATGGGTATCCGGACGCACACTCTCTCGCCGGGTGTGTATAGGCGGCGAATTTGTGCTCACGATTATACCGCATTGCGTCCTTGTCTTGCTGGTGGCGGATGCGTACACGTGCAAGCTGTCTGGCTTCTTCGGCACGTTGGGTAAATTCTTCGGCATCTGCGTGGATGTCGTCGTACTCGTGTGGCAACGTTGCATTCAACGTAGTCCTGGTTTCGCGACCGTGTACCAATCTGAACGTTGTCATATGAGTCGTTTCCTGTTTAGTGGTGTTATATGCGAAGGTTACTAAAGGCAATATCTATAGTCCCAGTTCTTATGTTCCACCTCAAAGTACATGCAAAGAATGTCTGCGAGTGTCTTGTTCAAACGATCCGTTAGTCCATTCATCTGGGGATTATAAACTGTCGTTTTCCGGTGGGCTGTGCCGCTGAGTTTGAGAACTGCATCTCGAAGATCGGCCGTGAACGCGGTTCCTGTGTCAGTAATTACTACCGTTGGGGCACCGTGCCTAAGGACGATGTTTCTGACGAAAAATCAAGCAGCTTCATCTGCTGTTCCCCGCTGGGCAGCGTTTTACACCGCCTGCAAGTTTGTATGCGGCGGCTGCGCGCGGCCGTGCAGCCGTATATCGAGAGCGATCTGCGTTGGGGGCACAGTCTAGGTGCGTCGGCGGCTCGTAGCCTTGTGCGTGCTGTGTGTTCTCGGCACTCCGTTTGCGTTGAAGCGATAGACTGCACGAAGGTCACTTGGCTCGCTGCTGCTGCCGCGTTTCTTCACGCCAGCGTTTTGCCAGCTATAGTGTCCGCGGTCATCGAGTGTGATGTGTTTGTGTTTGTTTTGCGCGCTGACACCATGCTTGTTAATTTAGTTAGCAAGCGAACGTTTACAAGTTGATACGGCCGATAAAAGTACTATCCTTAATTCGTATGGCTCTCTGCTAATTTGCTATCGCAATCGATGCTTCGCCTTTGGGGCGAAACTGCGACTTTTTATGATTGGTAAGGATATATCATATGTTATGATGATAATTATGGTGACTATTGTATCGAACCCCCGAATCCCCCCCCGTCGGTGCGCCACTGCCTGGCCGAGTCTCGAAGCATAACTTCTCAACAACTTGGCCGAGCCGAGATAAAGCTAGGTGGGGTTGCTAGCTTCGCTGTTTGCCCAGTCTTCGCACCACTAGTGTGAAGCTGCCATTAATTTTTTTTTTCTCTCTCTCTTTTTAACAGAACTAAGTGCAGTTCTGCATGAGCAGGGTATTCTTAATTCATCCTCGGGGGTACACGAAAGATCTCGACGACAGAGTTGAACTACCAGTTGTGTCTGCGTTTGGAAGTTTACAGCATTTCATTGTTTTCGAAGTGAATTCAGATTCACCCGTCACTACAGATTCATTTCAATATCAACATCATTGAGGCAAACGTTGGGAACTAAGTGACAAAGATTTGGGGAACACGAAGGAGTGCACTCCCCTCCCCCCCGCCCCCCTCTTTTTCCTGTTTTCTTTTCAGCGCATCCAGCAGCGCCAGACTTATGCACATGCTTTGGCTGGGAGAAGCACATAAACATCATTACGTGCACTTAGTGCTAGTCATAGTCTCTCCAGACTGTGAACTGCGTCATGTGTAGGAGTCTATAGTACAAAGCGTGTGCAATGTTACATGCTTGATCGACAGAGCTTTTCTGATGTTGTTGACCGCCTAGACAGCCTGTCTATTTCAGAGGACCTTATATTTGGGACCTCGGTGTGACTATAAATCTAGTTTTCGGACCACCTAGGCCTTACTTGGCTTGCCTCTTCCCTCTACCGTCTTCATCAGACACGTTGTTCCTCTTTCAATCCGTTTCCCTTCCCCAAGCACAGAGTAGCTCGCTAGAGGAATGTACAAAATGCCCGACCTCTCTGCCTTTCTTTTCGTTGAAATTCGCTCTCTTTCTCTCCCTTTCAGATGCTCTCAATTACTGCCTCCGCAAGCTCACAAGTATGGCAACCAGGCTCGTAAGTGAACTCACAACCACGCTCACAACTGCAATCACAACCACGCTCGCAGGTATGCAGGTATGACTGTTATCAGCGCAAAGAAGCAACCGACACATTCGATGTGGCTCATAGTGCCGATTTTATTTGCGTTTTTGCCGAGGAGCTGTATTTTATACCTGCCTGCAGCCGCTCTAGGTGCTTCAGCACTGGTCCATCGGGACGCACTTCCTGTCAGACTTTCTTTCGTACAAGCCGCTCCGGCAGAAACATCCGGTCATCAGTGCCAAGGGACAAAGCATCACTAGCTTGGCGGGATCGGCCGGACGTGGAGTTGGCTTTGTTTCGGGGCATATGGGCTCCTCGCAGAATCCAAGACTTTTATACTCTCTGTCCTTGCGGCATGACGGTGCTGCAACGGGTGTGTGAAGGTTAATGAGGTGGTTTACCGAATGAACGCCAAGACGAACGAACATGCTTGCGTACGGCGAGCAACTTTGCGTGTGATGCGAGCGCGTTTCTGACGACAGCAGCAAGGCAAAAAAAAAAAAAAATAAAGATGACGGCGATAGTATTGGACGGTGATAGTATTGGACGGTGATGGTACGACAACTTGCTTGTTGTACTCGAGAGAATAAACTCAAATTCGCAGGATACGACGTGCATGTGTAAAGGCTCTAACATGTCATGTATCGTCGTAGCGTGTGTCTCATGTTCCAAGCAATAACAATATTATCTAATCCCGTCATTAATCAGACAGTTACGCCCGGAACTATATTCCTCTGCGCAAGGATATTACCTGTGTATGCCTCGTGGAGTATAATTACTCGTCTTATAAAAATGTGTTGAGTCATCTCGCAGCGATTGAGAGAACCCCAAACGATGATAGTCATCTATGCACTTATAAATGCTTCTCGCATAAAATCGATTGCCACAGTGCTTTGGATCTGCATAACCTTCCCTGTTCTTTTTTTTTCTTTTTTTTTTTGTTGACAATGGCTTAAATTCTAATGTCCGTTCCTTTTTCAGTAAACTTAGGCTTGAAGAAGGCGCTTGTCTGATCTACTGCTTCTCTTAGCTAGAGTACGGAATGTTTGTGCAATTATTCAACAGCACACGGCAACACATTTGTACGGCAACTTAAGTCAGTATAGAGCCTAGCTTACTACCGGTTGAGGGATCGACTTCCATCTCCACAAACGGTGCAGAGTTGCAGAACGTGCTTCGTCGCATATACCCGATTTCTCGGGACAGATGCTGTTTCGTAACAAAGTCCTTGGGCATTCGATGACGCGACGTTTTCCGCTGTCCTTCCACGCCAACTGTGGCTGCTCATCCTTTCAGTCACGATTCATCATTAATTTATCTTAAGGTCACCATATTTATATATTTTATCGGGAATACGGCACAATCTTTGCAGAAGAGATTTTAGACCTGTAGCATGAATATTAAGGTTAGGTCAGACCAGTTGCCCGTAATTAACAATTGATTGCGGATATTGAATTGTAATACTGAGCGTTATATTATCAAAAGAACTGAAATGTTTTTTCATGAGAAGATGCGCTGGTTTTTATTGAATTGAGGACTCAAGTAAAAAAAAAAAAGAAACGAATTAACAGCAGGTATACAAAGTAACAAGTCAAACTTCACCTCAAACCTTGTAATGCACTCCAAAATACAATTTTTTGTTTACATTACTATCACTACTAATACGACCCAAGACATTATTTATGGTTATCGTGACATTATTTATGGTTACTTGTACATTACGAGTTATGTTCAAGGCTAGTCGGTACGCTGAAAAGTAAGTTGCGTCTCTACAGGGAGACACCGTGAATAACAAGAGCTGATTTCTTGTGCAATAAACGTGCGAGACCGTTTCTTCCAGCACACCTTGCTTGCTCGAAAGGCTTATTTCGTGGGGTAGGCGGGAGCCTAAACTCCTCAGAAGTACTAGATTTGTGTTTAGTTACTGGTGCTTTTTCTGTATGCCGATGTAGCCGAATTATCGAGAACAAGAAATCGCATACGGAATCGGTGATTGTTACGTTAGCAGAAGCAGTTCGTCCATCTGAAATTAAAGCATGGTCCATAATATAAAGAGCAGAGCCGCTTTCTCCATGACCACTAAAGTGCTTGAAATAATGACACTGCCGGCATAGCAAAAAAAGGTACAGGTCAGTTGCTCGATGCAGACTATCCTTAGATAATCACGAAAACACAGACTAAGTGTTGGGAAGCAAAATGTCTGTGTAATGAAGCTCACCCTGCAGACTACTCCAACTGTTCTGTGAAGGAACGAGAATACTTGAAGTGAAGGAACGCAGGTGCTGCTCACGTAGGGAAGTAGTTACTGAGGTTCAGGGAAGAGCCCAGGTCTATGCAGGCATAACAACCCGTCACATCACTGGCATAGATGTTTCTCTATCTGCCATAGCAGATGCAGCAGAGAATGCTACTGAAAAGGCTGTGGAACGTCTTGCGACCACTCTGAGTCCTTGGCACAAATGCCCTCTAGTCAGATGGCGCTGTTCATTGGTGCAGCCTCTACCCAAGTTCATGTCTCCCAAGTTTCGGATGTTCTAAACCTAACTCAAAAGCAATCATCATCCAATCAGCTAGCTGACTATCCTTGCGAAGGACCTTCGACTCATGTGGAGCACACGGAACCAGAATCCCAACGGAAGATTATGAAAACTTCCAGGATGTGGACATGGAACTGAAGACACACACGCGCCAGTGCTGCTCCCCTATAAATGTCTCATAAGACGAAAACTGAAAAATATGTAAAAGAGAACCTCTTCAAGAATGACTTCTTGAAAGAGAGCATTTAGGATGAGGTAGTTACCGTTCTGTCTTCAGTATAGGCACTCTAAAAATCTTAGTGGAATTTCCTTTCGATTGCTTCTGCTGCAACAGGTTTATCATATAAGCCTTCTCATTGGCTTTCAAATGGTCTACAAATTTGACTAAAAATTATTGGTTATATTGTTGAGATCGACCTGCCAAGTGTTGTGGTGTTGCTTTCTTGGTTTCAACTAAATTCAATCACAAGGCCACGCTATCGTATCAGTGAATCGATATCAATATCGTATCGTAAAATTTTAGCATTAGACATGACACTCCCACACTGCTCCCCTTTTCTTGCGATTGCAATTATGTGGACACTTCAAGTGGATTTCTGCCGTCGCCGTGAGGTTCTGTATAAAGTCCAAGGGCGATAAAATCGTTGCCGCGTGCTGTATCCACGAGTGAAAGCGCGCGGGGGGACACGCGCTATCACGGAGAGCGAACGCGCGGCAGAAAGCAAACGCGACTTCAGTCACGCGAAAGGCCGTGGGGGTATGGGAGGGAGGGAAGGAGGGAGGTGAGCTGATGCTGTGCTGCGGCACCAAATGCGTATCTTGCAACCGGGCGCAAGGGGAACTGGCCACTCAATCTCCCACACGAAAGGAGGAAAGCGGGAAGGCAGCGCGGGAGGGAAGGGGGGGGGGGACAGCTTCTACTCTGCCAACAACGGCGCTTGTACTTTTCCCGGCTGCGGCGGTCGCCCGCACCGTCTCTTAAAATCAATCTCCACACGGCTCTGACCTTTGTATGCGCTGTGCATTCGCCGCTCAGTTTCCATTGAAGCGATAGACCGCACGAACCTTCGCTCGCTGCGGCGGCTGCGCTTGCTGCCAGCGTTTTGACAGTGGTTGTCTGCGGTCATCGAGTGTGATCTATTCATGTTTGCTTGTGCGCGCTGACACCACGTTTGTTGATTCAGTTAGTAAGCGAATGTGTCCAAGTTTATGCAGCCAATAAAGCTACTATCTCTACTCTGAATAGCTCTCTACTAATTTGCTATCGCAATTGATACTTCGCCTTTCGGCCAAAACTGCGACATTTTTTTTCCTTAGTTAACTTATATTTCCCAGCAGGAGCGCAGGATACCCGATCTCTAGACAGCGCTTTAGTTTCCTGCAGAAAAGCCATAGTACTCGCTGGTGACTGACTCTCGCAATGTGTTTCGGGGCTTTGTAACTGATTTAGGTGGAAAACGCTTGTAGGAATGGGCTCGATAATCATCTTTCCTAAATTCAAAAGTTGCTACGTTTGTTCACAGCCATACTCAATCAATGATAGATCGCACACTTTCCAGCTCTTCCTCATGGAATACTATAGACTGTGCTACAAGCAGCGACCACATTCCTAGTATACTTGGGAGATTGATTTCCCTTTGATTTCTGTCAGAAACAAAATTGAAACATCAGTAAATTATGAGAAATATAAAGACGAATTCGACGATGCTTTCATGCACAAATATGCAAGAAGATATTAGGGCTATGAGCCCCTGTGCAGTTTTAAAACGGTCCTTGAAGAATGCAGCGTTTAACCTCCGATACAGGTCTACGTATATTTCAGTCCGTGATGAAATGCAGAATGCACACGGGCTCACCGAAAACGAAGAGATGCAAGAAAACAAATTTTTTGTAATCAATGTCTAAAAAATTGGAGGGATTACCAACTTGTTGCTGCATCTGTCAAGCCTACGGTTTCTAAAGCCATATATGAGTATGATATGAACAAAATCGTTGTCTAAATCTAAAAAGCCCTTTTTAGATTTTTGCGCTATCAAAAGATGATTCCGGTTCCAGCAAATATTAATTCTTTTGTACTTTCGCCACGTGAACTGTCCGAATTATTAGAAAATATCTGGGAGGGACTAGAAAACAGGTTCACTTCAATCATTCCACCGTACCTACTGAAACCGTTACCCTGCAGTCCCAGAGAATGTGATTTAAAAAGGCTATGGACCCACATAATGAGCAGTGTGGGTCTGTCAAGTCGGGGTAAAAGTGTGTGTATATTTGTTGGTTGGGAAAGGAGTGCGTTTAGAGTCCGCGGCAGATGACTTGTTGTCCTTTGGTGAGCTTGGGATGAGTAAGGAAATTGAATCAAAAGACCACTTCTTTTTATTATTCCGACGATATTCAATCCAGAGAAAGATATTACTCGAAGCTCAACTCTACAAAATTAAGTTAGGATTAAGCATAAATATCATTCGGGGCCTCGTCACTAGGCTAAAGCCACAGAGACATTTGTTGCACAGTGTTTGATTCTTTAACTGTAACAAAATGATTACCCTGCTAACTATCGTAGCTTTATTCTACCTAACTTGCTGCTGCAAAATGTGGTGGTAGATATTATAGTCTGTTACTGCATTAAAGCTGCTGTATCTACAAATCACCTATTACCAGTCAGTTTAAAAGCTGCCTGAATTACGCCATACCAAAACTTCATGCAAATAATGCAAGCTCACATGTGCAGTAAAACTTGACGTAATAGCATCGCAGTATTGCATAAACTTAAGGCGTTAATTATCAGGTCACTGTGTTTGTGATAAATTCCAAGTCTGAAAAATCGAACCAACGTCATACAGTCTGAATTGCTTTAATTGCAGACATGGTCATGGAAACACACAGGCACACACATCACTCACACATTTCGGCTATAGCTACACTTGCAATGTGTCTGCCAGATCACCGATTTTCTGAATATTGACAGTCAGTTTATGTTCCAGAACAACGCAGTTACAAAACGTTAGGCCTCGCATCTAGCGTGCAAGCCTCAGGTGGAAATAACCGAATAGATGACCTGCATTACAATACTTTATTTCCCCGCTGACCGCACTTGGCATTCGCTGATTTGTAATGGTTGCACAAGGTTCTTACTGGTTACGAATGCGAATGTGGCAAGTGTTACCACTCGACTTCTTTTAAGCATCTTCCCCTGGTGGTGCAATAACACAATAGAACAGTGGACGTCATCGTTAGTATAAGATCGTAAGCCGCACACGATCAAGTGTGCTTAAATCATAGGCTCTGGTTTTGCTGTATTGTGCACTTTTTCTGACGCCTTTGTTTGTGAAGTATGACATGCTATTTACTGCTACACTCAAGTTATATGTCAACGCTCAGTTAAAAAGCAATTCGGCCGGCCACTGCCATCATATCGAGTGGACAACCTAATGGAACGCAGTTGTGTTGACTGACAATGTTTAGCGACCTAAAATGCACAGATATTTCTTTTAAATCACACAAAAAAATAAGAACTCAGGTACTTTACTACTGTCTAACTACAATGCGAATCCTGCTGGAGGCGGTTTACTTGTGACCAGCCTATCTACGACTCGCTTCTGTTCATCATACAAAGCCATCAACAGCACAACCTTTAAGAGGTCAAAAAACATAGCTCTTGCTGCTGTGTGCAAAGCAGTTGTTCGTTTATTGTCTGACACACATTTGGCACCAAACTCTTGCTTTCTCTTGTGAAAAAAAAAAATAGAATGAATATGGAGGCTGGATATGGAGGTATTTCATTTCATGTGCTTTTCGAGACACTGTCTCCTTTTCTGGAGCACATGTGCGGGAAAAAGAAGCTGTTTCAGGTAACTGTTTAAGATGTCTCCAAGTGGCTCCTCTCCTCGTGATATCCTATTCCTTAACGAGCTGTAGTTGTTCCGGAGTTACTCTGTTACAGCCATCATACACGACTGCACTTGAAGCAAGTCTCCATGAACAGAATGGAATACCATCATTGCACATTGCTCAGACAGGCAGAGCACGCTTACAGAGCTTCAGCTAACAGGGCATGTGCTTTGCTGCGAATGTAGGCTATGAGGTCTATGGAGGCAGTAGCTAGTTTTTCAATGCGCACAGCAGTTCGAAGAGAGTTAGAAGACAAAAAAAAAGAGTGAGGGGGGAGGGGATCGTATAGCAGGGCAGGGACCACAAGGATAATTTGACAGTTAAGAGGCGACACTGGTCGTTCCATCCAGGCTCTACCAGATCCCGCTGGACCTGCCACCTGGTGGGTTGTGGACGCGGATTCCGCTCCTTGTGCCTTGGCTGTCATCGATCTGTGCTCCTGCAAAGATAATGAGGTGAAATGTCTTTGTAAATTTATGAACTTGCCTGTGTGTGTTTCTTTTGTATAGTCATGTGTTTCTCGCAGGCATTTTCTTATTTACTATGAAATTAATACACCCATGAATAAAAAAAAACATAAGTGAGATTACTGCAGCCTGAACAAAATAAGAAATGTATTCGTGGACCTTGGAGTGTCAGCTGATTTGTGTTTCAGAACTACTTGCCGTAGCGGCTTTGTGGATATGACGTTAGACTGTTGAGTACAAGGTCGCGGGTTTGATTATCGGCCGCTGCGGCCGCATTCCTATGGAGGTGGAATGCAAGAAGCTCGTGTACTGTGCATAAAAAAAACCAGGCTGTCAAAATTAATCCGGAGATGTCCACTACGTCATCCTTTATAAACCACTGTGGAGTTTCGATACGTTAAACCCCACACTGTTTTTTTTTAAATTGAGAACAACTACTGCTAAAATGTACTCGCGTTTAACTTGATTTGTTCGCCTTTCAAATTTACGCCGATAATTTGCAATCTTGCCAAAAATATGGAAAATCTGCCGGCTGTCCTGAAAACCGACTTCACGCTGCAATAATGGTATGTTGCCAATTTTTTTACATCCTGTTATGGAGAGTTGCGCTGTAACCTAGGTGGAAGCACAAACAAGTATTTCTCGTAGCGCTCAGGTAATAGCCACATGCTTCGCGAGCGTTTATATTGCGAAAGTTGGCACGGTTGAGCTTTTATTACAAGTCCGCACCAGCACGATTGCTGTGGGTCGTTGTCGTAATAGATATCCGGTAATAGTCATCAAGACCGCATGTCAGAGATCAGATATGCCGTCTTCAGTGACAACAATACGAAGCCCACAGTAACGCCGAGAAGAGCACAGGCAACTCATTGATTGTAGCGGAGGCTGCGGGTTCGGCTCCCACCGTCCGCCTGTTGTCTTCCACTTCCATCTTACTTCTTACTTCATTAATAACGTGAAGCTGATAAAAAATATAACCCTGGTTTGATTATGAGAGGTATTCAGCCTCATTGGCACGACAAATTCCAAGGATATAGCATAAATAGAGCACGATCTGAGGACTCTCCTTTGTAATTCTATATTTCATTTCCTTTTTTTTATGTGTTCCCTACACTTATCTTGACTGCACTGTCAAGTGTAGGGAACAGAGTCCTATTGCCTCAGTCCTGCAAGAGCGCTCTTGCCACATGCTGACTCGTGCATAGCTTGAAAGTGCAACTTCTTTGTTGACACCGCTTAGCATATCTCGATATGGATGGCACTCTAGCGAACTGACATTTGGACACTGAGGTTACTCCAAAACAGGCTATTTGCTTTCCGTTCCGAAAACGTTTCTGCAAATAATGTTGGCATAAAAACTACACGTCTTACTGCGCTTACTAATGCTCTAGCTATATCGTCGTCACTGCTCTGCATTTTTTTAGGGGCTGATCCCGAAGGTAGTGCAGTCTTCAACACCAGCTTGGATCACCGTGTTATTCGCAATCGGTACGCGCAGACTTCACGGCGGTGCCACCAGATGGCGTGTCCAGAGGGAAGTGCGAGAGAGAAGCCCGGCTGTAATACAGACGCTTCATACACGCTGCGTTTCGGCTATAGGCATACTTGGATAGTCACCGTAGATGTGTTCTGCCCGAATGTTATTGCTTTTTTTTTTTAAGATAGCAGTAAGCTGCCAGTCGCAACATATAAGGGCGCCTTATTCTCACCGGACAGGCTGAAGCTTGAGTCCTGGAGGTTGCGACCTCCGCTGCGAGTGGGTCCGCGGGTGTGGAACTCTGACGGGCTGAAGGGACTCTCCTGTCCCCTCAGGGGCATCGTCTGATTCTTCAGCGGAGTAGCACCGTCACCTCCGTTCATCATCTGGTCCCCCGTGGGTCCGTCGTAGCCGTCACGGTCCACCTTGAGGTGCTGGCTGGCCTGCGTGTCGTTGTTACCGCGTGACATTAGACAGTTCTATAGCTCAGCATCGCGCTTACGCTTCACTCTAAACCCACTAAAATTCGTTATAAAAAACCCTGGTGCTTCAATCGTTCAGCAGCTGTGAGAATGATGGTTAGTAACATGGATTTGTGTGCTCTTGACGCTTGTGGATTCAGACGTTTTCGTGGCTTTGTTTACTATTTATCTGCCTCTATCGGCCTAACTTTCCAAGCAATGCTACTTTTCTAACGGCAGAAGACTCTCAGAACACGCATTGTCGGTGCGAATTGTTGCACTTCTAGCGCATATTTTTGTGGAGAATGATCAGTTTCCAAAGTCGCAGAGATGTTTGAAACAAGAAGGACGAAGGTTAAGCAAATCCCGTGTTACTAACCATCGTTGTTACACTGTCTGAATCACCATGCTTGTACACTAGCGCCCTCTAGGAATTTCTGTAGGAAACTCCATAGTCTATTCCGCTCACATTTCATGGGCACAGGCAGTGAATGGCAAAGAAGCCGAGGGGACGCGCTATCACTCTCTTCCCAGTCGGCTTGGCAACAGTCCGAAGGGCTGTGTACAGCTTTCCAGAGTCGACATGCATAAGCGTCGATAGCTAAAAAGCGTGTTCCCACTGAGCGGATGGGTACAACTTGCACACACGCGCTACGAAGTTACGTGTGTGGGCCACGAAACGATTTCAGTAAGAATGACTGTTTTGCATGTTGAGCCATGTTCACAGAGCAAGATGCTTCGTCCTTACGTTCTTGCACCAGTTTGTTAACTTAGTCTTAGCTTACTTCACGTATCTGTTACCAGCCGTGAGCAAACATTACCCGAAAAAAAGGTCTGCAACCACGTCTCCTTTGCCACGAAAGTCCTTGGGACCTTTTATTGAAAGCTGTTGACAGCGTTTGGGGGTTCCAACTGTTCGAGTAAAAATTTGAGCTTGTTATAAGCATACCGCTTATACAAATTACAAGCCAGCGACAGCATATCCCCATTTTGATTAGTGCATTCAGAAATGACAGAAATGCTTGGAGACTGGTCGCGTAGATGGGTTCTGACAGGAAACTACTGGGTTCACGAAGAAAAGTTCACCACTTTGCATTTACTTACCCGCTCCCTCTCAAACAGACTGCTGAAGGTGTGTGGTGAGAATGGTGGCAGGCCAATGAAGCGCCCGGACCCTTGACTCACTTTGAGCTGCACAAAAATGATGCGTCGTTTGATGTGATAACATTCGTGTAATAATCATGTTACTGGCAAGTGAAGGAAGAAGGAAAAAACGCAGTCTGGCACTACAGTGGCCATGCCAAGCCAATTTTTGGCTTGGCATAACAATCTTGGTCGCATGCTCAACAGCCCAGTGCTAAAACAGCAACATTGTTGAGAGAAGCACATTCGTACAGCCTGGAGAAGAACAGTTTTGTAGAACAGGCGAACCGAACGTGTCTTGCATATTTCAGTATCATTCCTTCAGCATGTCTGTAAAACTCTTTGTGCAGGGAGTACTAGTCGGAGAGAGGGTTCATCATAACCAATCTTCACCATGTCTCATTTTATCTAAGAAACACTGGGCTTGTTTCCGAGAATGTTGAGCACCTAAATTTATGAAAAGCATAGTTAAAAAAAAAGAAGCTGGTGCAGTATTGTGCGTATGATGCTGCATGCACAGCAGCCGGCTGCGAGTCACGAATTGGGTGGGGTCACCCATAGGCTCTAGTGTATTCCTGTCTGCGAAAATCACTGCGTGCCACTATCCTAATCAAGTAAGCACCTTCTACGCCATTTATTCCCAGCAGGTTGCGAAGGCTTTTTTTTTTCTTTTTAAAGAAATTTGCAATCAATTTGAAAGGACATCATTTTACTGGCTGTTGAAAACTTGCGGGCAGCTGTGATGTGTGTTCGAGGCTAGCTATGATGCGTCGCAAAGTTGCTGGCGATAAAGCATATGCTGAGATGCCATCTTTGAAGAATATTTCGCGTATCTAAACATATCTGCAGTTAAATAAACTTTACAGAATCAGCCTTGTTCCTTTGGAGACGTACCCTTTCGCTGAGATAACAAAACGCGATCTCATGAACAAAGCTGTGAGCTATGAGCTTAAGCCCATGCACTTAAAGACCAAGTGCACCGAAATTTGGGATTGAAAAAGTCTATAGTTTAGGATAGTGTACATATAGAAGGGCCTCCATGCAATTTGTTATGTTTGAAATAAGAGTGGAAACGTCGCGAAAGGCTTGCTAAAGTACACGTCATTGATGCCAAAATTTAAAAAAAAACACACCATTACCTTACGCCAGAAATGACGCATGTCTAAGAAGACACGGCTCAACCTCCAAGATTAGGCACCACCAGCGGTGCGTTGAAATCGCGGAGGCCCCGCTATTGCTATCCACCAAGTGCATGCGTAAACTGTCTAGGTTAGGGTGCCTCAATGTCCTTCTCACTGCGGGCAAGGAGGGCATCGAGGAACCCTAGTCTAGGTGCGCTTTAAAAGCTGATAATAAGCAGACTAGACAATTACCAACCCTTCAGCTTTCTGAAGATCGGTTCAGTAGCTTATGCATTACCAATTTCGCCAACGTAAAATTTTGCTGCAGTTGGCATTTATTGTAAAGAACAGCTCAGTATGGACAAGCGCTTGTCTGCTCAAATTGGCGCGACAGAGGCGATAGTTTCGGAATCCCAGCTCACCTGGCCATCATCCATGACTACGTGTCCTCCAGAGATGACGTACTGTGGTCCACCACGGACGTGCATTCCTTCGAAGATGTTGAAGTCGGCCGCAGAATTGTGGGACTTCTTGGATATTACCGTCAACTTCTTCGGATCCCAAATGACAATGTCTGCATCTGAGCCGGCTTGGATGCGTCCCTGGAGAACAACATAAAGAAGTAAATACCAGTGATCGCCTCATGGAAACACGCCAAATTATACCACAATCCTTCATAGTGAACTTGTTTCATCGCTGACAGACACATATACAAGAAGCACAAGCCTAGAAATGCAAAATTTCCAAGAATTCTGAATGGCCTGAAAAACTTTTTTCGTTTGTTGTTCTTTTTTTCGAAAAAATTGGCAATGAAACAGGTTTCACAGTGTCCTCTACAAATAGTGCAGCGAGTCGATTTTGTACTCTTACTGGTAAAAGATATGAACAGACTGTCAATACCTTTCATCTGCTCAACTAATCCGCTTGATTAAAAACACAAGATTAGGCGATCTGCTGCAGTCAACGTGACACCAAAACAAACTTTCTACACACACAGTGTAAATTTTTCGAAACACAAGCACGTAAAAGGAAAAAGTAGCGCGCTAATTAATCTGCGTGAATATCGCTGCTTTCGCTTAGAAACAACTTGGTTGCTTTTGGTCCGCTTTTGGCACAAAGCTTCCTCAAAGTTTACGTTATTTTTGGAGGCCGGAAATGTTCAAAACGTTTTTAGGTGCTCGAAAAAAAGTCAAAAAGAAACGTTTTTCTTTTTTTTCTCACAATTTTTTTTTCTTCCGACCACTCGCAACTCTAGGAGCCGAGTACTGTCATCTAGCGGACCAAAGAAAAGAATTCCTTGGGCAAGGAAGTTTACTTTAGCCACGAAATCATAACCGCAGAAATGGGCAACGTTCTGGTTCCAGTGTCCTCACTCGAGGCAACGTCAGTCGGGCAACGTTCTGGTTCCAGTGTCCTCACTCGAGGCAACGTCAGTCTTCCCGACGACATCCACAGAATCCTATTGCCGAACGCTTGGTGTGTTACGTGCCTCCTTGTGACCGTGTCGGTCAGCGCTAAAGCGAGCTCGTTATGAATAACTAGCTCGTCCAAATTACCACCCTGACACAATCTGTCATTGGCCATAGCATAAATGCCCGAGTTTTAAAGCGCTAGCTTGGAAGAACGCAGCACAATAAAAATGGGCAAAGTACAGGGCCCGAGCACTGAATTTTATGGCGGCCAACCACGCCTTTACATTTACATGTGCACCGAGCCACAGTGCATTTGTATACATAGACTGCCTCGATGGAACCCTAAGAGGCAACCATTCCACGCAGTCTCTTGGAACAGCTGTGTGCACACAAATGCTGTAAACACCAAAACCACAAGCCATCAACCATAAACAAAATCCATGAACAATGAGAAAAGACAACAAATTCAAGGCAGCACCTCTCGTACATGTAAACTGATAAAACTGTGTGACCAACAAACTTGTAACACGCGAGAAAGTGAATGGAGCTGAACGAGCCCTTCAAGATACTCCATCTTAGGGTCACTGAGTAAGATAGACGGCTTGCTAGTGCATGTATCACCCACTTCATTGGTACAAGAAAAAAGAGGCTTCGACAATTTTGCAGCTCAGTTTTACACCTTCCCTTCTTTAAAAACTGGGTGTTCTGGAAAACACACTGTAAAATAATTTACATCGTTAAAAGTTCAAGGATGTGAATTGGTCCACAACTCGCAACCTTGCATTAAAAAAACACGTTTATGGGTGTGCGTTATAGGCCGATTTACACACTTATTCAGTTCTAAGGGTACAACTTATTTTACAGTGCAGGCACACAGCAGCATCGCTTAAAGTGGTCTGATAAAAAGCTTCCCATTATTTTTTTTCGTTGTTATTTTTTCTTTTCTTTTTTTGTGCACATTCAAACTGTCTTCTTTCAATCGCGCCGTGTTCTGCGGTGTCTAAAATGGCTGACAGTCCTTGTTTCGGGCGCGTACGTGGCGCACCGGACACTTTTGGGGTGCGCTTTGTGCATTTGCTGCGAAACTTATCATGCCAACACTGACGACAAACTGTGGCGTCACATGCTTTTCACTGTGATGAGCTTGCATTGTCTATAGGAAGCACAATGAGCCTGATGACCTACGAGACAAGACCTGGTGCGAGCCTGAAATATAGGGTCACTCATAGATCCCTGTGACGTCACACACATAGCAGAGCACGGAATTTTTAAAAGGAAATCGAACTTGTATGTTATTTTCCCATAAAGTTACATTTTAAAGTTTTTTCATGTGGTTTTTACAAGTTCTCTGTTAAAGCTTTCATGACTACTTGGTTGATAGTCCTGTTTCACGATCACATCCCCAAAAATAAAAAAAGGGCCTGGTAATGCTTGCTTGTTTACTTTTTTTTAACGTGATAACCCCCTTTCAGAGCCCTTCCAAAAAATAAAAAGACACTAAAAGTAATTTGCTTACCTTTTTAGGATAGATGTTGAACAACTTGGCAGCGTTCGTGCTGGTGACAGCAACGAAACGGCAGGCGTCCATCTTGCCAGTCATCTAAAAGAAAAATGAGGAAATCGATGTGTTTGGAAAACGATCTATTCGATTCTTCTTCGCGTAGGTGCGATTCGGGCTTTACATCCTTTGAGACGACATCGCTGAGCTACTGCATCCGAGAACACCATTTCATGCGTCACCATACGACTTGCGCGTCCCACAGACGCCATTTCTGTCGTAAACCCCTGAAATTCATGGACATCATTACATGTCATGGGGCACCATTACATCATGCGCACCATTACATGGGTGTCATTCCATTACTTTCCATTTTAATGACCCTTTTAGTGTTCACCTCATCCGGCCAGTTCTCCCGATTTCGGAACTTACCAGTTACGAGCTCCTAAATGGGAACGGAAACAAGACAAAAGTTCAGATCAAGATGGAGGCTTGAAGTGATTCAGAGTGGTAGAACAAGAAAATGTCGCTAGAGTCGAAAGTTTGGCTCTAGCGACAGTCCCTGTTCTACCACTGCTGATCAAGTGGCAACGGGTCACCCAATTAAGCGAGAGAGGTAGACGAATTCTGACATCACGTGCAGCCGTCCAACGAAAGCATGTGAGTGTAAGACCGTCTCTCATGCAAATGAGAGCATTCCGTGCGCAGAGTGTCCATCTAGGCTGGATTCATTTAGGCACACAAATAGCAGTCGTAATACGTGCAACAACTGCTGTTCGCCAGGGTGCTATAGAAATGTGAGAAGGTTCGGCTTCCAAGTCTGACAATGTACATTTAGAAAGAGACATAAGAATATAAGTAAAGACACTTTTTTTTGCGCCAGAGACTCCCTCCAGTGTTTTGCAAGAGATCCAACAAATTTCACACGGGGCAGCGGAACTTCTTTATGAAAATTTTTCCCTGTGGTAGTGAAGTGATGGGAAACTGATTCTAAATGTTCTAACATCATATTGTTGCTTCAGTATACAAGCACTTGTAAGTTATATTTAGGTGCTTCTCTACAGGCAAAAAGAAATTCAGGTAACATTTTTTTTAATCTGTTCAGCATTTTATCATGTACTACTTCCCCGCTTGCGAAATCTCTTGAAGGGACGCTACAGGAACCCAACATCAAATCAGTAACGACTCAGCAATGTAATGATCAAAATTCTATATTCACGTTATGTTGGTGGGAGAGGTTCAATCATTACAGAAGAAATGAAGACCAAAATGGCACGAAACTTTTCCAATTTCGTGCCAGAACCTCGGCGTTGCGATGTCACAAGTTTCAAAGCATTTTCTTGAACTTGAGGGTGGAAATGAGCATAAAATTGACATGAACAAGGAAGGTTACAGGATATGTGCGAACAGTCACAACTGAGTTCTGAGTGAGCACGCTGTCCTGTCCTGTCCCTGTCAATGTCAACTTTGTGATTTTTTTCCTACCCTCTAAATATGTACAAAGCCTTCCAACAACGCACATTGCTTGAATGTTGCCTGTTTTGGCACAGATTAATTCTCGCTCAAGACTTGCTAGGCTGACTACATTGCGTTCTAAAAATGTAAATGCTTATCCATAGATAAATCCTACATTGCGTTCTAAAAATAAGAAAGAGTCAACCAAGCAAGTCTTGAGCGAGAATTAATCTGCACCAAAACAGGCAACATTCAAGCAATGTGCTGTTGTTGGAAGGCTTAACATTTAACCACCACTTGCCGCGATAGCTTATTAGCTACCCCGGAAATCAAATCTCTAGCTTATAATCACATTAGATTATGAGCTAGAGTTTGCAGTTTCAATATCTGCAGCTTTCTTTTTTCTCCGCCTTCGGCTCTGCGCGCCGCTGTTAGTATGGTAGAAATGCTGGAAAGAGGGGTTTGTGTTCGAGTTTCCTCGTAACAGAATTATGTTTTCTCATACATTCAAATTACAATCTGACACTAGCATGTCTGTAGGTTGTGCTTAAGTCGTACTTTATGATTTTTCTGACGAATTTTACTTTGAGAAATTGAATTTTGTACACTAACGCCTTGCACCACGTGGAGGGCCTGTTTCATCGGAGAGCCAAAATCATCCAGGCTTCGAGATGATTTTCTCCGCCACCGATGCCTGTGCACCCACGCCGACACCGACGCCGGATTTTCTGTGACACGTAGCGACACGGGCCCTTAACGCTCTCTCGCGTTAAAAAAATCGATAAATCAATCAATCAAATGCTCGTATGCTTAGATTGTCTAAAATAATGCGATGTCCCCCACTATACAGCCTGCGATATACTTCGTAGTTTGAGCACATGCAACGCCAGAATTACATTTTTAAGCAATTGACTAGAGTCGTGTATCAGGCCAGTGCTTACCACTCCTTTCTCCCAGATAACCAGCATCCTTTCCTCCACGCCATTGACTCCGTGCGGGATCTTGGTGAAGTCATTGGCCCCGACGGCCCTCTGTGCTGTTGTGTAGGTGCAGTGCTGGGAACCGGTGACGTGGAGGTCTCCGCTGGAAATAAATTCAGTTCCTTTTGCGCTTAAGAGTTGCATAGTTTCATTCGTGCGGCATACTTTCAGTTTTCACTACCACAGTGGAACGATCTTGCAGACGCAGATGGCTGTTACCACTAGGTGGGCGAAGCAGCTAGTACGTTCAGCAGAATACGCATTTGTAGCAACTTATGATAAATGGCCAATGCAGAGGAGCATATACAGGGTGTTTCACTTAACTTGGGCCAAACATTAAACATATACAAACCCCATGTAGCTGGACAGAACAAAGGTTATGCTGTTTGCAGTCACTAGGAAATACGCAGATTATTTTTTGCATTCTGCCTAATTAGATAATTAGTCAATTAATCAACTTCGCAATTATAATTTGATGAAAAGTGTCAATGAGAAAATTGCAGAGCAACATGAAAAACTCCCGATATATCTTTCTGTTGCTGAATACGTCATACATAAAAGTTTTTCTGAGCGTGAAAGAAGCCCGTGAATACACGCAAAATTTCCAAGCGACTGGCTGCTCGAGTTAGTATGCAAAACTGCACATGCTTGCTAAAAATAGCCTATCTATGTGGGTGTAGATGTACCTAAATGCATTTTCTATACTTGCACATTTCGGTGATGTCTGGATTTCTGTCAAGTCATTCATTAAAGTTGTCTGCTTGCGCTTTGCCAGACAGATTCACTAGGTATGAGGTGGTCAGGACTCTTCGTACAGCCTCAACAGGCCAGTCTGTCTCTCCAGAACTTTGTTGCATATAGAAGTTCATATCAATTTTATTTATTTGCCATTGTATTTTCACTCACAATTCAATTCAATTCAATTTTATTGATAAGTAAATTAGTACAAAAACAGTAGTATACAGGAAGAGGACGAAAGTAAAACTGCAGGGACCACTTACGATGAATAAAGCACCCGGTAGCTTATTTTTACATGGATTCTCACGTTACATTGTAACGACTGCCTATAACAAGCGCTTTTTCAAAACCGCGCAGTGAACTAGAGTGCGAAATACAACTCAATACAATACAATAATCAATTCAGAATACAGGTGCGATGTAATGATCCACGATCGCAGACCCTAACTGTGCCATAATAAAGAGGTCTCATTCCTTAAAGAGTGTAGTGTGTGAGTCATCTACATGGTATCGTTACCACTGTGGGGAAGTAAGAAACCCTAAAACATCTTCGGAAGGCGACGACAGACTTTCATTCACATTGTGTTTATTGTTTGACCAAAAGAGTCGCGGATATGGGAAAAGTGTCATGAGTTTCACGTACCATCCGAGTAAGTCCATGAGACGGCTAGGTGTGGTAGGGTCCGGGTTCAGCGGCGGTGAGGTCACGTGACTGGCTGCATGGCTCCAGCACTTGTTGAAGTAGTGGCTGCCATCAGTGCCCAGGCTGGCTGTTGTGGGCTGGCCAAACACTACGCAACCTGGATTCGACAAAAAACAAGGGACATTGGGGCGCAGCGCAGTGAAGGCCGATGTTAAGGCAAACGCCGAGTTATCTTGATGGAATGGAATTGTGCACACTGGAATTACTGTATATGACTCCCTTTAGGCCTAATGCACATTAACAATCAGCGCCTCTAGCAGCCCCAAGGACAAAACAGGCGCTTAACCACCATTTACATATACATCAGTTACAACGCCATATACATCAGTTGTAAATATACATTATTTGATATTCGTGGGCCTGCTTTCTTCCTGCAATATTTCACCTGTCATATATATATGCAGGTTGACCCAGCTATCACGCAGCAAGATTTTAAAAAAGAGGAACGGAACGCCGTTATGCGAAGTGCCTCGAGTGGCCAGTCGCGTGGCAATTCTGCATGTATTCATGGGCTTCTTTCACGCTCGGGAAAACACATTTATGTAGCACGTATGAGCAACAGAAAGCTGTATTGGGAGTTTTTCATGTTGCTCTACAATTTTCTCATTGACACTGATAATTAGAACAGTACTTCTTGAGTTAGATAATTAATTACAATATGCTAATTAAATCTCAGCAACGAAAATTACTGGCGGCTACTCCACTGCACTGGAAACAATACGCACTAGGTTTGCTTCGCGTAACGCCGTTCCTCTTTTTTAAATCGTGCTGCGTGATAGTTGGGACACCCTGTGTATGTATATATATATATATATATATATATACATACACAGGGTGTCCCAACTATCACGATATATATATATATATATATATATATATATATATATATATATATATATATATACATACACAGGGTGTCCCAACTATCACGCAGCACGATATATATATATATATATAATGAGGCACGCAGGAAAATAACAGCACTTTATGTCAGTAAAGTCTTGTGTGTGGGTGTTTAGCCAGACGCATGCAGATTGAGGTACAAATTCTTGCGGCCGAATTTTCGTTCAATCGCTTGTCGCTTTCAAAGTTCAAATATTGGCCTGTGGAAGTAATCAAATTTTATGCACAAGACTATGATTAGCAAAAAAGCATTCGTACTATTAGTGCACTTTACAAGTGGCTGTGCAGTAATGTAAAAAACGGGCTTTTAGTTTCCTTAAGACAGAGCTTCCTCAAAGTGCAATTTGTTCCCGGAGTCGCAGTTTTCATATAAATAATAGTATAGTAAAAAAATAAAGTCACAGGCCTGCGCGGCACACGCAGCACAATCACAACATAAGCTGGCGGAGCGGCTCAAGAGTAGCTCCAATTTCGGCACCACGCACACCAGGGTCTTCGCGGCGAAGTCTCTTCGCCTCGTTTTGACGAGAACGATCTGAACTGTTTGCCCGGCGTCAACGGCGAGCTGCGGCTTGTAATACTCTCTGCACAGCAGTCTGCTGAGCCCGATGATGCCTGGTTGTAGCCGCGCACGCAGCTCTACAATTCGCTTCTTCAGCAGCTGTTCGTGCCTTGCGAGGAGACGCCATAACGTGTACCGTAGAGGTATCCAGAATATGTGGCGCACATCTCACATCGGGATCGAGTTGATTGCGCGCCTCGTCTGAATGGCATCTCGTCGTCTGCACCTGTGCACGCTGTGTGCGCGCCTGTGCACGCACAGGCGCCTTAACTAGATGGCGCCACCATACTGGCGGAGGCTCGGATCGTCTGCGCCTGCGTTTATAGGGCATTTTTCTGCTGCGTGATAGCAAGCGCTTGCGTGGCTCAGTGGTGAAGTATCCGACTCCCGCGCAGCAGGCCTGGGTTCGATCACGGCAGGGACCTGGTACTTTTATTCACATTTCCAGCGATAGCGATTACATTCCTCGGCAGCGGCGACACCATTGTGAACTGAAACAGCTATTGGAATGAGCCCATAACAGCTTACACTGTAAAAAATGTCTACCGGAAGTGTAGACATCCACCTACCCACGCCAAGCGTCGTCCTCCCCGCTTGCTTTGCACTTGCACATGTAGTTTTGTGATAACATGAACATGCGTTCGCTAAATGGTTCGATTTCGACATGGGTGTGTTCTGTTTTCGCGGTGGCGTTAATAAAATGCATCCGTCGATCGCACAGCGTCGTCTATGTCACTGATCGCATCGTCGCCGTAATTTTGAATATTGGGATCTCATAGCATCCTCGACCAGATCTTTCAAAGCACTGTAAATATGGCGTAGCTCAATGTTTAAGCTTTATTTCGCAGTTAACTCGACTCTGTAGCAATATTCTGACTTCGGTTTCGCTAATGAAATTCGATTCTTCTTGCAATAAAGCTCATTTCTTCTATTAGGCAACAACTTCTGATGGCAAGGGTCTTATAAGCGTTCCGTAATGACGGATATATTTTAGTAAGCTTTGCCGCAATGCAGATGTGTATTGCGGTGAGACTATTTAACAAGCGAAAATAAACAATACCCAAAAATGGATGCCTGAGGCGAGCACCTGATTATAAAAAAAACGGGCAGCACAGGATTTTCAGGGCATCCAAAGGATAAACAATACCCAAAAATGGATGCCTGAGGCGAGCACCTGATTATAAAAAAAACGGGCAGCGCAGGATTTTCAGGGCATCCAAAGGGTGGCGTGGGGAATCAAAAGCTGTAACCAGGGCAGTCCGTGGGCTGAGGCCTCGGAGGCCGTAGCATGCGAGGTTAGGGGTTCGCATACAACATCAGTACGCGGTGGCATCGGCAAGCCCAAACCCAGGGATCAGTCGAATTTCAAACTTTTGTGTCCCATATGGTGTCCTGGAGGCTCCGCCAAAGTATACTAAATATACACGCTGTTTACGCTTAGGACTTGTGCAAATTCACACTTTCCTTCATTGTAACACATTGTGTATGCTTCACTGCGTTGCACTGCCTTACTGCGGTGAAGCCATTATGGAGCGCCTTTAAGATTAAGTGTGCAGAGTGAATTTGAATGTCCGGGCTTTTACTGGTGCATTGCCATAAACCTACGAATACGTGGCCATAAACGGCTCATCTTTTGTTAATATAAAGCGCGTGTCAACCTTGGCTGGGGTTTGCCATTGCCCCCCTTCACGCCCCCCCCCCCTTTTTTAGGGTGTTTTTTTAGCGTTTTTAACACAAGTTGAACTTACCATCGTTGCGCTTCTGTACAATCATTTCCGCCGCAGACTTGCTCATCACGGGCGAAATGAGCAGCGGCGTTGCCACCTGATTGGCCATGACGATTGCTCGAAGGGTAGCCTCTGCTTCCACCTAGTTTAAAAGGATCATTGCAAAGAGAGAGAGAAAGGAAATCAACTCATTCTGTGCGCACCGTCCGTTCTGCAGTGAAAGTGATAATGTCACAGCTCAACAAGAAAATTCTTTTTTTGTTTGAACTCGTCGTTCTGCTGCGTTCATTCTCTTTTCGTCGCTTCTTTCTTTTGTTTTTTTTCTTGTTTTTTTTTTTTTTTGCTAATCCTGGGGCACATAGTTCACTTAACATAAGATGATCAGCAATATCTCACAACAGAAAGTCGTATATTCAGAACAGTAACGTTAAGACAAAGCTTTACGCTCAAAAGCACTGATGAGCTGAAACCTTTATTGACTAACTAGGCATTTTCATTTACGAAGCCAGAGTAAAGTTGCTAGAAATAGAAACTGTGGAGCGCGCGCTTTCAGCATGGTGCTCCCAGGCACGTGCCCGTGACCCACAAAACATACACGTAGCTAAAACGCCCTGTTGTTTCCATTCGGGCATTCTTGAGGAGGCTATTAGTGGCCAGTGGAGAGAGTAGGGATAGCGGATACACCGTCTTCGGTGTCAGCGACTCACCTCCTCGGGTTGGCTGTAGACTACGCCTTCAGGTCCTGTTATTCCGAGGCCAAGAATCCTTTTCTGGTTCTGCAAGTGTGGGCAAGAGGAACTATTGTAAGTTACATATCAGTGTTTGTGCAACAAGTTTTATTCCATCTGGGTTTTGCTTCAGTAATAGTGATTCCAGAACAAGGAGTGTGTTCGAACCATGATTTTGCATTTTTCAAAGTTAAATAAGATTATCAGAAGTGATGTGTAATGTTTCCTGTAGTCCTTCCTTATGTGTATACAACGAAAATGTGGGTAGCTTTGATTTTGAGAGAAGTACTTAGATGCTAGCATATATTGCTATATTATGCATCTTTCGGCATGCATGTCTAAATACTTATGGTTAATATAGTGCATGATATAGTTATTCTGATAAGATCAAAAATTTGTTTTCTTTAGAGAAGTACATAACCAGTAATATATGACGATACTGTGAATTGCTTTGGCGTGCATCGCTTCTGATACTCGTGCTAAATGTCCTCATAATGTCGCTCTCACCTCTGTAATGATGCCACCATGCTCAGCATGGACTGTAGTCAGAGCCCCCAAATGCTTAGAAACTTCGAGCAGGTGCATAAGCTGAAGATCGCTCAGCATCAGGGACTCCATGCTGAGGTAAGCTCTGAAGGCGTTGACACCTGTTCATGCGAGAAAATTGAAATTACAATTATCATTTGCATAGTCCACGGCGTGTTTTTGTTAAAAGCCAACTGCTTATGTGCACCACTGATGACCAAGCAGTTGACTATTTGCATACCATAACACCCCAGTTTTTCCTATGTGTGCAAGCGTCGTCAATATTGCCGCATTCAATAAACACAATAAATACCATAAAATGCGGTGTGTATATGTTGACCCATAGTTAGTCGGAATGTTACATTGCCAAAGAATATACAAGTGCAACTGCCATTGCCATGCATTTTTGCTGGCTTCCGGAGCTAATTAGCTTACACGGTGACCAGCTAACTAATAATCAAGTGCTGTATCTGTTATCGAGATTTAGAGCTCAGTACGCTGCCTAAGCTTGCGGTAGCAAATTAGTAGAGAGCTATACGGAGTAAGTATAGTAGTTTTATCAGCTGTATAAACTTGGACATGCAGCAGCACCAGCAATGCGCACAACTGTTGTCGACGCCGTCGGCGTTTTGCCCGTGTTCGCACCAAACGCGCGCGGCGTTGGTGACTGTTGCCGGTGCCTCTGGGGGCGGCTCGGAGGTTTTTGACAAGATCAGAACGGGACACTCGTCGAGCTGCGTCGGAAGTCTTAACCACATTCTCGCCTCGCAACGTTTTTATATAATTATGCATTTGGTGCCGCAGCTTATGTCGCCTCCCCTCCCTCCCTCCCGTCCCCCCACGGCCTTTCGCACGACGGAAGAAGTCGCGTTTGCTCTCCGCCGTGCGTTCGCTCGCCGTGAAAGCGCGCGTCCCTCGCGCACATACAGTATACTGCGCGCGGCGACGACTTAATCGCCGTTGGACTCTATACGGAACCTCACGGCGACGGCGACGACAACGCCGACGGCAGAAATCCGCTTGGAGTGTCCATATAATTGCTATCGCAATAAAAAGCACCGATTGCGATAGCAAATTAGTGGACAGCTATACAAAGTAAGGATAGTGGTTTTATCGGCCGTATAAACTTGTAAACATAGGCATGCTAACTAAATTAACAAGCACGGTGTCACGCGCGCACAAGCAAACATGAACGCATCTCACTCGATGACCCCGGAAACTCGCTGTGAAAACACTGGAGTGAGTCAAAGCCATCAAAGCGGCAGCATCAGCGAGCGAATCTAGCTTCGTGCCGGCGCTCGCATCAACGCGATCTCGGGGACCTTACGCGACCTTAGCCGCGAAAACACCGCCGCAGACAGCCGCGCGGGCGGGCGTTCGCAAAGCAGTACGTGCCCCCCCTCCTCCTCCGGGAGCCTTGCAGCCCAGCGGGAGCGCGCGGCCGCAGTAAAGCGCGGCCTCTCCACCTCCCTACCCGTCCGCCTACCCGCTTCCCGCCGTAGCGTAGCGTGCGCGTACCGCGATTGCCGGCTAACCGTCGCACGCTTTCACGCGCACATACAGCGTACGGCGCGCGCGGCGAATTTATCGCCCTTGGACTTTAGAAACGTTTACAAGTTTACATCTTTGGCTACCTTCAGTACTGCGATGCAGGCCTCATCAGTTTTAACCTCAACAGTGGCACACCATTCTTCTACAACATTTCTGAAACTACTAATGCAAACTGCAAACGTTTGTCAGTAATAACAAACCTTAAACCTAAATTGCACAAGTAGCACCTAGACTTATTTCAACCTCTAGAATAAAGGAAAGCAAAATTGGGTTAAAGCTTATTCATCACCGCACTATAGACAAGTATTAATCGCATTTTTATCTCGGACATTTCATGCCTAGCTTTAATTAAAGACAGTGCGCGCGACCATCTCCTACTCCTTTTCAAAAATCATAGGAAGTTTTTTACTACGTTGTCTCGGCCCGTAAAAAAACTCCTTTTATGCATTTAGCATTCTTTGGGAACTAACAGAGATTTCTTGTGACTTAACCGTTCTCGTGACGCGATACCGAAGGCAGTGCAGTAATAGTAACATAACATAAACATAAATTACATAAAGTAGTAATAATAACAGTGCAGTAATAGCACAGTGCTGCAGAAGGCAGAGCGGTAAATAACCACGCGGTGCACGGTACCACTGGTGGTGCTGCTGGTACACTGCACCGCTGGTAGCGGTGGTACCCGAATTCGTCCTTGACGAAGTGGCGCTCGAAGTACCCGTTGGCTCCGGCGTACGGGTAAAAGGGGCACGGTGGTAAAGAGAGCGCCACCCATGACACTATAGTGCCAACATCGTGCCACAAATAACCACCTCCCAATGCATGCTAAACGCATTCTCGGGGCGGTATTCTCGGGCGATCACTCTCGGAGACACTCTCACTATCGCGAGATTTCACGAGACTAGCGCTCGGCGGATACTAGCGACAGCGTTCCTGGCCACGCTGTCTTGGCAACCGTTGGCACAGTGCCAGAACGCTGTGGCTCGTAGACGTCGAACGCATCCGGGGCTAATCTCGTGAAAATCTCGAAAAAGTGGAGGTATCTCCGAAGGTTGATATCATCCGAGGGGTTTCCGGATAAATCTTAATTTGTTTCAACGATCGGCAAAGGTGGCAGGAGTCGCACTTCTCCCTTGACCACAAAACAAAAGTGACAGTCGTTTAAGTATTCTTACGTGATTTGAATGCGAAAGCGCGAGGACTTGTCTATATCATCACCTTAAATTAAAACTTCACCTTAATCAACCTTGCTCTTAATTTGTGTTAATCCACTTTAATCCATCTTAATCCAATTTTGGAGTGGACCAGGTCCAACGCCGACCGAGGAAATACGCGCCTTACGAGTGCGCAGCAGCTGTAGTACTGGTACTGTCTGGTACTGTCTGGAACCTGGTACTGTCTCCCACTTTTCGTGAGCACCACGGCTACACGCGTGACGAGGGTGATAACCTCCGATAGTCTTGGTCTTTTTTATAGACTGTGAGCTAGACACTTGTTTCTCTTGACTACCATCGGGGGGCTGCACCTTTCTCCTTGACGAGCGTCTCAAGCTCCTCCTTTGTCTTCGGGTCGAAGGACGTGACAGCCAGCTGAAGGCCGTAGTCGCAGCACACCTTCTCGTCGGCCCAGCTTTTCCATTTCTCGAAGGCCTCCAGCGGAGAGCACGATGTGTCCAGAACGCAGTCAACTGGTGGACAAAAGAAAATAGAAACGAAGCAATATAGGGCTGTGACCGGGGCGGCAGTTTGGTCGCGTTGCTATATTCCATGAGGACGACTAAAGAAGCGCTAACATTGATGCAGACATAAAAAAGGCACATACACGTGTGTCATGTGTATCATACTTTGTGTCATGTGTGCAGGCATGTTTTATATCCTGCTAGCGGCGAAAGAACTTGATTTTCCTTTGAGTGCCAGCATGGGTTTACGCAGATTTGATCCGAGAATATGTCAGTGTACAGTATACAATAAAACCAGACATAATCAACAACCTTGTTGATTATGTCTGGTTTTATTGTATACTGTACACTGACATATTCTCGGATTATGCTGATGTCTGATGAGGTATAAAGTAGTAATTAAAACGGTCACAAGAATAAACTGAACAGTTTTTTGTGCGTTTATGTGCTCTTTTTTATTTATGTGTACACTTTGCACTTCTTTAGTCATCCTTGTAAAACAGAATAATTTGGCCGTTTCGGCACGTCCTAACTTCGTTTGTAAATACCACGCAGTGCCCGTTACGTTTGTTGTTTTCATCTGGATCGCTGGAAATGTCTTAAATGTGTACATTCCGATTAGCCGAGCTTTCTGCTTTAAGTTGCCGCGTATTTTTTTAAATCTTTTTTTCGCATAGGTTGTCTTTATTTACGTCGTAGCGTAGACAAACGAAACAAACTTCCTGAAGCCATCGTTCGCGTGCCTCTGGTGGCGTTTTCTCCGCAGTACTTGGAAACCACATACCGGGACCGAGCGATATAAATTTCTGCTGCAGAATATGTTCCACGAAATTCGTTCGTACTTACTTTATATTTATATTTATCTTGTTCTTCCCCCCGTAGTTCACGTGTTCTTTTAGCAGTGTTTACTCCTTCGTGCGTCGTATACTTTGGAAACAAGATTGGGTATTTTTCCATTGTCCGTTCATCTGCGTTCGATTACTTTTGTGTAGCGAACACGTACTGCCTCTTCTCCAGCTTATTTCTTTGATGTATATCTCCTACTCCAATGTCTTCAGGTAAATGTATTCGTGTGAATGAACGAACGAACATGCAAATTAAGGAACGACCGTTTCCTTAAAGTTATCGGAAACGTCGCTTTATTGTACACTGAGTTTTGTCCTTGCTGAAGTTCCGACTGGGAGGAGGGGGGGAGGCAGGTTCCTCCACCTAGATTTACCCCCAACACCCGCTCCAGATGGACCAGTGCAGTGCATTGTAACATACTTAAGCACTCATGACTGCCATGAACCTAATTGCCAAGCACTCCAGCTCTGCTAGTGACACTAGCAGAGCTGTGGAATAAATCACTGTGGAAGCACCACAGCTAAGCACTGTCTGCAGGCAAACACGGACAAGCGCGCTTTTTTGTTTCTTTTTTTTTTCTTGAAAAGCAAAGTCTAATTTTATTTCCTAGAGTGTGTCGCAACAAAAGTGCGCGTGTTGCACGCAGTAATCAGCAGCAGGGACTCAAAATGGCGCCATGATTCCAAGCTGGCAGGCTGCTCATGTACAAATGTCATGCTGCGATCAAGATACCTTCGCAGCGCCCTGCGAAGACACGCCCAGCCCGAAGAAAATCGATATCTGAATCTATTTACGCAAGAACTAGCAAATCTGCCTTCGCAGACGATAACTGCGTGTATCCGCGCTGGCGTTCCTCTTTTTTAACGTAAATCAGGAAGGATCACAGTATAGTTGGAAGAGTCCTGTCAACTCACTGATCATGGTGGTTCCTCCGGCCACGGCAGCTCGGGTACCCGAGTAGAAGTCGTCGGCCGACTTGATGCCGCTGGGCAGCGGTAGCTGAAAGTGCGTGGTTGTGTCGATTCCACCTGCGAAGTCGGAACGTTCTTAATGCAGTTGAAACACCGGTTTTAACGAAGTCGACGGGGAATAGACAAGCTTTCGTAAAATCGGAAGTTTCGTAAAATTGAGAAATACGAGAGCCGCCTCTGTTAAACGACCAATGCATTTCTGGCGAGAATGTCGGCAAGTTGACTTGCATCTACGGTTCGTCGGTAAAGGCGCTACGCAGCTCTCGCAACCTCGCAACCTCGCGAAAGCGCCGAGAGCCTGTTTTCCCTCTCCTTCTTGAGACCTAGCCAACCGCCTGAGAAGGTCCACGGCGTCCACGTGACCTCGCTAGATGTCGGCACACGCTCTACGTTTGCGTCCGTGTCTTCGTCATCTTCTGACACTTGTTCTACGTCGGCAATGATCTTAACAAGATCCTCGCTATCCAGATCTTCTGTTGTGTCCACGCCTGCAGTGACATCAGCGCTTACGTAGTCGGTGATTTCACCGACTACGTAAGCGCGGGTCTTGCGCGCAAACTAGGGGCGAAGCAATACGTGGAGAGGACACAGCTTATTTTTGCCCCAGGTTTGTGCGCAGCATCTTTATGATGGATTACAGGTGATAACTCGCCCAAAATCAGTGACCTGCTTTAGCCGGCGAAGTTCACCTGTGGCGAAGTTCCCTGCGGCCGCTTTCACCTGTTTTTCCCCGTCTTTACTTCGAGCGGCTTCGTAAAATCGGGAGCGATGGTCCAATTTCTTTCGTAAGATCGAATCCGCAAAGGCATTAAACCCAGTGGCAAACATTCGGGGTACTTGGAATTTGTTTAAGACAAACCGATAAATTCGTAAAATTGGGTTTAGTAAAATCGGGGTTCAACTACATCGCATTATGCCCCTCCCACGCAATACGAGTGATGTTTTTCGTGATGCGAAAAAACAAAGACAACTGGTTAAGCTTTCCTTTAATACACATGGAGCTAGCAACAGGGCCAATGGGCAGCTATCTTTCTCTGCTATAGCGCGCCATAAGCTACGACTAAAACGACCTCCAGTCTTGGACGGACTGGGGTTGCTATCCTGGACAAATTAAGCCGTGTTGTCAAATTCGACACCTTGTCACCTCTGATTGAATATCGGGGCGCGGCTGCGCTCTCTCCGATTGGCCCACAGCGCCAACGTTACAAACTTTGTCAGCATAACGGAATTGGACAGTTAATAATGTCCACCAATACCACCTCACCAGCTTGCCACTTATTTCCACCAGTCAGATCGACGTTCACCTTTTTCTTTCTTTTTTTTTTTTCTTAGGTATCCACAGTTCGGGTGGCAAGGCCCGCAGGAAATTTTTCCGTCAGACGTCATTTTGCAGGATAGTACTTGAGACAACTACAATACATTAGTCACAAGCTCGTTCGAAAAGGAAACTGGCTTTGCACACCTTCTTGGTGGCGTTATCGATATGCCAAGTAGTCCAATTCCTGTCTGCCGCTGCAACCTTGGATTAGAAAAAAAGACGTCCGAGTTTCTCCCACTACACGACAAAAGCTATCGAAAGCCTGCAGTCTTGTAGCGTCAACCTTTTCTGTCGTTACGACAGGGCTGGTCCTGTCGTGTAGCAAGACGACGTCGGGCTCACGAAAGAACTTGCCACTACGACAGAATTTAGTGTCAATTTAGTGTTTAAAGCATATTTTACTAGTATAACGCTGCTATAGTGTTTCTCTTTGGTTTCTCTTTAATAGCCCTTTAAACGCTTGGGCATTGCTAGAACTTTCGTACCTGGTATGACCAGTTGTCCTTTGGCATCGATGATCCTGGTGCCTCCCGGTATGGTGAGGTCCTTGCCAACTTGCCTGCGAACAACAACGAACAGCGTCGCAAATCACATTGAAAGTATTCCAGATATATTTTATGGGTTTCACGCTCGATAACCGCATGCTAAAATGTACTTTGCGGTAACTGTGTGGTAGGACTTTGTTCTTTATTTTATTAATTTGCCTGACAGTGCAGTAGAAGGGTCAAACAGGAATGTGTACAGCACCATATATTATGACGTGGAAGAAACAGGTATAGCTTTCATTGAAAAACCCCAAATCGTTTTAAACACTTCGTTGAACCTTCAACGAGAATAATACTTTGAGTAAGATCACTGTTTAGGCTTATTATTCCTATGCGCCTTGTAATCGTTGGTAGAGTACCAATGGCGTGACGTCTACATTGGCAGCTCACAAACTCCGTAACGTAAATTTAGAAACAGGTAGCTGCTGGTCCACAAGGATGGTAAAAAAGATAGTACCGTTGTGCTCCCGTTGTTACTAGAGGATGACAGGGCATACAATTCATTCATTCATTGAATTTATGAGAGATGCCATAGTGGAGTCTCTGAATTTTAACCACGTGGGGTCTTTTAACGTCGTACATCAAGTACAGTTGAATCCGCGAGCTTGTATGGATCGCACAGTAGCGTTCAATACGAGCTGCAACACGGTTCCCTAGGTCGAAGGTGCACCAAGACCTAAACACCGTTCCAATTACGGGTATTTATTTAACCAATGTCTCGTATGTCGGCACCGCCGTGCAGTCTTGAAGCCCCTTCATCCTGGCACCGTACTACGGCTCGTATTGAACGTTACTGTATACGTCTTCACGAAGTTCACCGTATCGTACGGGTACGTTGCTGGCGTTATAAAACGTCAGCAAGATAGCATGATACCGGGATAGTTGGTTGATTTTAGATCACGGAGATCTCGACTAGCAAACGCCGTTCTATATACATGTATACGTCAGCACTCACTTGATGATGCCATCTTCGATGTAGACGTCTCCGTCGATGATCATGTCATCGTTGACCACTTTGCCGCCCTTTATCACCACGCGAGTCTGGGCACTCTGCGGCGGATAAAAAAAAAATAGAGGGGCACCTTACATCGTGACTATGCCAGGCCACGTGATTTGACATCGTCACTACTACGTTAGCTGCAAGCCAGAGCTAACGCGCACATATACAATTGTAACCAGTAAATTAAATTACGGGGTTAAGACTTCCAACGTAACTCGTGGCCCAAGGGGCAAGCAAACATGGCTAAACCACGAGGAACTGTACCATACAGGCAGGCAGGCTGGCGTTTCGATGTGCATGTCTTCCCCTGTGATAGTTTACCTTGTCACACACTGCATGTCAGTTCCCTTATATATATAGTATATAGTGCGGCGTGATTCTGACGCGGACATGGCCACGTCACATCAGGTCATTCCGACACGCCGCGACTCTAGCTAGCTCTAAAACTATCACACCAATCAAAACAAGGTCGGCCTGAAAGAGTGTGGCAGGTGTCGTCTCGTATACAGATTTGAACGTGTGTGCAAAAAACGTTCGTCCTGTGGTACGACTATTACTTATACAACCTCGCTAAACAAATTTTCAGCGCGACTTCTCAGAGTTTCCACAGCCGATTTGCTATACCAAGTTCTAAACAGTTACAGCTGCGCCAGCCCTCCGAAACGTCGATCAGACGGTTTTAAGGCGCGCTTGTTCCTCACACGCCGTGTCCGGCAAAACTCTGCGGCGCGTCGCGAAGGTCTAGATAGTTTTCACATACATATCATCGCGGACGCCATCTTTGGGTTCTATAGCAGGTCGAGAAGCGGCGTCAGCAAGAAACATGCCAGCACGACAGGGCGCGTCTTGCGTCGAACGTCAAAGCGGTAACAGTGATAAACCGGTGAAAAACAGTCGCCGTCGAAAAGCAGAACACTGGGCGCGGGATAATACGATGCACTGACGTCATCGCAGCCGCCATGTTTAGGTACGTCACATGAAAACTGTACGGTAAAACCTTTTCGAAGCTATAGTTGCGGTTTAGAGATATTGGTTCTGCCAAATCGAGCTCCGGTTCCGCCTGCGGAGTCGCGCACGCGATTACCCGCCATTTCGCGAGACACAGACCTTCGCAAAAGCTTATCCTCTGAGCGCGCGAGACTTTGTTCTTTCCCGCCTTTTTATGGAGGTCGGGTCAGCGCAGCGTCGTAGCATGTCGTCTCGCCGCAACCTAGAGGGTGCGTTGAACCACCGGCTCTCCATATACACGCGCACGTACGCGCACGCACAAAGCGAGTCTGCACGTTCGGCGGTGTACTGTACCGCGCACGCTCACAACGTCCTGCCCGTTGTTTCAGCGTACAAGAGACAAAAACGATAAGAGACTGCTGGCTCGCTATATAGTTGAGCGTGCGACTATACGTCGGGGACTGTTAGCGAGCAGTGGCACTGCGCGTCCAGCACCGCGACATTTGTCTCCATTATTAACAATCAACGCGAAGAAAAAAGGGTCTGCCGGCGGGCCCTTGCGGGACGGACGCGTTGTTGTTCTGCAGCGGTCGCCCCTTTCGTTGCCGGCGCGAGCGAGCAGGCCAAGCGAGACCGCGGACGTTCGTCAGAGGCCAACGCTGCCGCCAGCGAGAACAATGAACTGCGTCCTGCGTGTCTCTATAGTTTCGTTCTTTTGTTACTTTTTTTTTTTTTTAGTCGTGCCGTGACGGCGCGGTTGTTGCGAGCAGCAACGTTCAGCAGCGCGCACGGCGCTCTGCCTTGGGGCGGATGCGCGTTGTTATAAGGAATGCGAAGTATATTCAATGCTATAGAACGTGCGTGTCTGCCTATACTCTATCCGACAAACTGGTTGCACCTGTACAGTTAATTATAGTTAGTTTCTCTGACGCGAGGACGGAAGAGGTGCGCTTGCGATGACTGGCTGGAACGCGGTCGTGATCCTGCGCAAGCCGGTGTACAAGGGGGATGCAAAAGTGCAGTGTACAGTGAAATATCGTTGAAACGATTCGGCATACGTTTTTTTTTCTTACGTACCATTTTTTTCTTATATACGATTTTGTTCGGATGATACGATTTTCGGATGATACGTTTTATTTTCCGGTTCCCGTGAAGATTGTATCCACGAGACTACACTGTATATGCTTGTGCAGAGCGGTGCACTCGGTGTGCCCCTGGGGCCACTGTGTGATGTGTTCCAGGGGCCGCTCTTCAATGAACCTCTTTGACGCCAAAGGGAACTCCGAGTTTGTGTTCCACTGTTACAGCTAAATACGGCACGAAAGGCAGTATTTTTTATTATTATTATTTATTGAAAATATGTCTATCTAGCGCGTCATGTCACAAAAGTTTACTTTTTTTTCCCAGAAATGTTGGAGGAAAGTTCCAGCTATATCGGGTTCATTATCAGTTTCGTTAAACAGTCGTTCAGAGAGCGATGAGAACGGGAGGATCCAGAGACTCGATTTTTCGTTAGTTGCAAGGCGTGTAAGGAAAACAGACCATGAAGCCAGAGACAGCATCGGGGAAGTTGAGCTGTTATGGT
This sequence comes from Dermacentor silvarum, assembly GCF_013339745.2. NCBI lineage: Eukaryota > Metazoa > Arthropoda > Arachnida > Ixodida > Ixodidae > Dermacentor > Dermacentor silvarum. The sequence goes on from NC_051164.1 coordinate 81,965,588, forward strand.
TTAATCGAAACGTAGCAACATTTAAGGTAAAGGGAAGTGAAAGCATTAAGCGTGCGGCGCTTTGCCATATACAATTATCGAGTTCTAGTTGCGTGGCAGGATGGACGTGCTGATTTGAGTGATGGGCTTCGGCGGTCCCAATCAAAACCGATATGTTAGGAGAGGCGGCGGAGAGCTCTCGAACAATTTTGGTCTCCATGGTGGTTCTTTAGCGTACACCTTAAACGTATAAGCGCACGATTGTTTCTGCATTCTGCCCCACCCTGCACTTCACGACGCACTGTCTATCTAGCTATCTATCACCCACACACACTACATATACTAATTCAATTAGTAAGTACAAGTAATTTCCCCTGTGTTCTCCTTGGTGTCACAATTGTTTGTTGGCTTCTTGTGATATGATTAATAATAATCGGGCCCCTCGGTTCCCTTTCTTCTCGTTCATTACATAACGAGGGCTCGAATCCGGCAACATTGATGCCTTCAGGTAAGCATATGTATTGACCAGTTGCCAACACCCAAAAAGATCACGTGCTCGTGACGCCTGCGGCAGAAAGGATGTTCTACATCCGCCGCCATGGTTTGTGAGTGGTGGCGGTGGCTAACACTCCCAGGGTTAGTTCCAGTTGTAAAAACATAAATACCCCAGAAAGTGGATGGGAAAACGGTTCCGCGGTAGCTCAATGGTAAGAGCACCGCACGCGTAATGCGGAGACGTGGGATCGTTCCCCGCCTGCGGACAGTTGTTTTTTCATCCATTTTCATTTCCATTAATTTATCATTTCCTTAATTTGTTGGTTGCTAGCGCGGGCGAAGAGCAATGAGACCGTGAGCGATCAGTTCCAAAGACTGAACTTCTTTATTCTCTCCCGAGACACGGGGAGGTGCATGAGCCAACCGACTTTCCTTTCAGGTGCTTAACGTGGTGTTCCAAGAGTGGCGCTATAAACTAGCTATTTAAACGCGGGCCATTTATAGCGGCGCGCGGATAGCGTTCACTACAAATTCAATAGGTGACCCGTAAAACGAGCAATCGCAGGGAATTGTGGGGCGCGCCGTCTGCTAGCAGTTTCCGGTTCGACGGACGACGCGGCGGCATCAGCGGCATCCCCGGCGCACGTGTTTTTCTACGCGGTTTCAACTGTCAGTCGTGCGAAGCTTTCCGTCCGCTTTGTCGACCAGCAATGTCGTACCATTCATGCAGATGATTTCTAGGTTTCAGTTCACTCTGGGCGCGTCGATGACGAGCCAAGAAAGGCAAGGATACGCTTTTATTCATAAAGGAACTCTGGTTTTCGTTTCGGCGGCCTTTTTTGTTTCTGCGAGGTTTAGCTCTACGACATTTGCCATTGCTTGGACGTCACTGATTGCTCTGCCTGCGGGTCAGTCAGACAGGTGAAAAAGTTATCGTTATCCAATAATTTATCAAGCGTTACTTAGAAGCGTTAGAAGCATTACTTAGAAAATCGGGTGCTGAGGCGATGGCTATATACGTATACAGCGGTGCATGCTGCTCTGTAATCGTAGCTAAAAACCGATATAGTCGGTATAACGGCACAGCCAACGCTGAAAATGATAACTTTGCGCACTGTCATCTGCATTTCTCGGTCGAAACTCTAGGTTCATTTGAAGTGGTACGTAGTTAGTAGTTCTCGCTTTTTTGTCAACAATGACCGCATCGCCGTTATATTACGGCTGCGCATTATCTCTATCTGTGCTGAAGGAGCTAAGGTGGGCTAGTTGGTTATGAGTATTATGTATGTAGCTCGCTGTGGTCCCGCTTAAATTCGCGCTGTAAAACCTCGTTTCATAGTACATCTATATCTGCATGCGAGTACTGAAATAGTTCTGGTTGCCTGAGTCAATGTTAGAGAAAGAAATATCTTGGGGAATCATTCCGTGTCGGCCCTTACACAGCTAATCGCCGCCTGATAAGTGACACTGTACGTTTTCTTTTTGTTCACGGTTGGTCTCTGCCTTGTTACAGTTTTGGAAGTGGCAGCCATTCCTCTGATGCTTGTGCACAGCTGACTTAGCAAGGGTTGCTGCAAGGCAGTAGTCACATGCGTTCACCTTTACTGCTTGAATTTGAACCCGCCGCGGTGGCTTAGACAGCTAAGGCGTTGCGCTGCTGAGCACGAGATCGCGGGATCGAATGCCGGCCGCGGCGGCCGCATTTCGATTGGGGCGAAATGCAAAAACGCCCGTGTGCTTGCGTTGTAGTACGCGTTAAAGAACCCCAGGTGGTCAAAATTAGTCCGGAGCCCTCCACTACGGCGTGCCTCATAATCATAGCTGGTTTTGGCACGTAAAACCCCAGAAAGAAAAACGGACTGCAAACGCGTCAATGGACTTCAACGGCGAAGCGGTGGCGGCGGCTGCGCCGACTCGAACCGGAAATAGCTAGCAGACGGCGCATCCCAGAATCCCTCGCTATTTTACCGGTCACCTATTATTAAGTACAAGTAATTTCCCCTATGTTGTCCTTGGTGTCATTGTTTCTTGGCTTCTTATATGATTAATAATAATCGGGCCCCTCGGTTCTCTTTCTTCTCGGTCATATATATATATATATATATATATATATATATATATATATATATATATATATATATATATCGGTGAAGAATAATACGCGCCTCCATCCAGCGGCATCGCCAACGCTCGGCCCGCTCTGCTCGCGCTGTTGGTCGCTGGTGTCTTTGGAGACGGTGCTCCGCTCTACCTCGCCGTTCTTGGAACTCGTAGCGTCCTTGAAGGTCACCGCCAATAAACCTCTTCTCAATATATATATATATATATATATATATATATATATACAAACGCACGCACACTTGCCTGTCTTTCTGTTAATTCCAGGATTTACGAAGAAGAGAATAAAGTGGCAGCCGGAAAGAACTGTGTATTCAGTTGTCATTCTGTAGAGTGACAGAGATCGAGTGCTGCACTTCAGCCAGTGTATAGTATAACAAACGCGCCACAACAGACAAAATGCCGGGCACAGGTGATGCATACTGCTGCCTTTGAAGCGAATCCCCCCTCCCGATTCTAGCGCAGCTTGTACTCGAACCATTTTACGAGAAAGCGCTTTTCTGCAGCGTGTATCCGAGGTCGGTATTGCGGACAAACGCGAGAGAACTTGGAAGGCCGTCCCTCGCGTGGAGGGTAACCTAAAGAAAGCACCGATGTGTGAAAAGCGCCCTGTAGGCTGTTGCGAGCGCCATTTATGCTTTGTTTCGCGATAGCGTATAGTATTGGAATTGAAGCTACAGCTTGACTCGGCCAATCAGGAGCCAGATCGTGTGAATTACAGGGAGCCTAGATGCATGCAAGTCGGAATACATGCGTTTGCCTCGCCGAAGAGCGTCGTATATACTAACGCGCATCCAACTCGCTGAAAAGAGGTTTACGCGTCTGAAGCCCTGCATTGGGCGTCTTCTGCAGCAACACCTCACTCACTAGCTCAATCACTCGCTCTTTCTCTCATTCCAATCTATTCCACTCTATACACTCCACTCCTGCCTACACCATTCCACACTATACTCCATTTCATTCCAATCTGCTCCCAGGGAAACGTCTCCAGGAATGGGAATTTCGTACACTCCCAATAATGGCAACGTTAAACGCAAGTGCATCCCAGACCTGTCTTCATCACGGCGCAAGAACAACAGCGACTTGCGGCGGCAAGTCATGAATGCAGCCACATATCGCCACGGTATTGAGACGCACAGCACCAACGAGGCGCATGAAGCAAAAGTCGCCAGACGACGCGCCCGTCTTGCGTATGCACGTCATTTGAGGAGGTATACAGCCGAAAAGTACACACGCACACACACACAAAGCACCGACTTCCAACTGCTGCTTCTTATTATTGTTGATACATTTGCACAATACGCACTTACTAAGGCAACAGCAAACAATCAGAACACGTCATCTCTCACGCGCGTGTTCAAATCACAAGTGTGGAGCAACACATCGCTTCTTTGCGAGATAAATTTACAGAGGCGTAACAGCGATGGCGGCCCTCGTCTCCCTCGATGGATCTCTCTCCAGCTTCGGTGATTTCCCGCGCTACGACTGCACAGATGCCCCGGGGGCGCGTGATACGTATATGGAAGAGCAGTGGTGGTTGGGCAAACGGGGCGTGCTGTGCGCCGATGCCGCGCGGCCGACTGCGCAAACAAAGGCGCGCGCGACCAAAGTGGCTCGATCGCCGCTCTTCCCTGTGCGCGCGCATAACACCGCGCCTTATCGCCAACAACTGCGCCGACGCGGTCGATAAAGTAAAGAAGTGCGTGGCACAAGATGTCGTCATGCTGGGCGCCGCGGCCCGATCGGCCCGCGGTCTGGTGCTCTGTGCGCCACCGACACTGGCCGGAACGTTGGGGGGCGCACCGCCGTGCGAATTACTTCTAGCCGTCGAGTACCAAGTGCGTTGAATGGAGCACACTTGTCGAATCCTAAATGACATCTCACCGATATTCACGATTAGTCTCTTCTCTACTGCGTAATGTACAGTGTACCTTCCTGTACGTGTATTTTTCTACCATTCGGTGTCGATTCGCTGATGAAGCACTGTGCGGCTTAATTGCCTTACATATTCCTAGTGGCACAGCTGTGTTGCGTGTTAGCGGCACGTTTCTCTAGAGAAGTTGATTGTTTTACGTTACCAACTACTTTATATTATATTGCGTAAATTATAGTGCATAAGTATCTACACTTTTGTACCTTGGCGTCCACAAATTCGAATGACACTTGGGCAGCAACGCTCACCGCGAACGTATAGTTTCGATATCCTAAGCTGTTCTTTTAAACCGAAGAAAACACTGCGCCTTGCTCTGAACTGTGTTTACCCACCGTGGTGGTTTAGTGGATGTGGAGCTGCGCTGCTAAGTACGAGCTCGAGCTGTTCGACTCCCGATGGGGCCGAAAGTTCGATTTTGACGGGAGCGAAATGCAAACAAACGCGCGTCTACTTGAATGTAAGGGCACGTCAAAGAGCACCCCCAGGTGGTCATAATTATTCCTGAGCGCCCCCCCCCCCCCCCCTACTAAACGGCGCGCTACACAATCATGTCGTGTTTCTGGTACGTAAAACCATCTCATTGAAATGTCTTTTGAACTGCCATTCAAGCAGTTCAAGCATCTTGCGTCTGCAAAACAAGTTACATCCCAAAAGATGTAGCATCCTCTCGCTCATGTCACTTCTGTCGCGTCTTTTCTTTTTTCCCGTCCTTCGAATAGTTGCGTACCGTGTCTGGGGCTTGCGATAGAGGCACACGGCTCGCTGCCTTCCCCGTAAATTGCCTTTTTGCGCCTGTTACACGCTTGGCAGCGCTCGCGTTATGCGTCGCTTGACGCGTCGGCTAGACTCCACGTGAATGCCTACAGCTCGTGAACCACAATTGCCTGCACGCGCATATAAGCACGCCCGCCTAACGCCGGATGCCACGCCCAAGCGTGCGCGCGTTTGGGACAAAACAGCCCGTTACTGAGGTTCATTCAATATGCTGCTTTTTTGTTAGCGTGCGTTAGGTTAGCGTGCGACCATAATCCAGGGTTCGACGGAACACCGTCTGGCGAGGGGTATACGTTTTCTTCTTGACAGTAAACAAATTACACTCGCCAAAGTTTGCACAAAAAAAAAAAAAAGAAGAAAACAGTTTTTATGACGTTTCGAGTCCCCTATGGTTCTCTTGTTCACAAAAAGCGAGTTTGGCCGTGCCTTATATCCGTAGTATATGGCGCAACGATCTGGTGTGTACATCTGGTAGATTTTCACGCGTCCGATAAGTGTAAGAGGCGTCGACTGCATGGATTAATAATGATTCCAAAAGGAGGTGGGATGACAGTGATTTCTCCCTGTCGATGACAGTCGCATAATTACAATCAGTGGACCATCTATTGGACCATACGACGATCTGTTGAGTGTTGTGCGTTGAGTCTTGACCGCACTTCTGACGTCGATTACATAGAAATTTGGAACTCTATGTGAGGTATTACTCGTTCTTTTACCCTTGGGCGAGTTAAAAAGAATTGTGGGGTTTAACGTTCAGAAACTGGCGCATTAGGTTAGGAGACGCGCCATAGTGAAGGACTCAGGAATTCAGTTTGACCACCTGGGGGTTGTTTAGCGTGCACCCAATGCCTTTGTACACGAGCCTTTTCGCGTTCCTCACCCATCGAAATGCTACAGCTGCGGCCGGGAATCGAGCCCGCCACCTCCAGATCAGCAACGCCATAGCCCCCGAGCTACTACGGCGAGTACCCATGGGCGAGTGCTTAACAGCCAAAGCGATGACTGATCCCTGGCTTCTAGTTTCCCTCTGTACACCGACAGGCTTGAGAAGATGTTGATAAAGGCATGCTGTGAGCGCTTTGTAGTTTTATTCTTGTCGAATTGTATACTGTAGTATTTCTGATGTTCTAATGCTGTCTACACATATGGCGAAGCAGTATTAATTAATCCATTAATTAACGTGTATGACCGTGTTGCTCGCTGCTGGCATAAGCAGGCCGGTCGCCCAACGGGTAAAAAAAAAATGCTGTAGCGCAAATAAAGCTGCTCCGCAATGTTCCGTCACTAATGGGCCAGTCTACTATGTGATAGTTGCTCATCAATTTATCACGTGCTCACTCTGCCAAGTGAAACAAACGCGAAGCTTGCAGCAAGTGGCGGCGACAGGTGAGGCTGATCGACCACGCAAATCACTGACAGGATCTTGGAACACTGTCAGCCACACGAGTGCTTGTACGCGAACGGTATTAAAACAAGGAGAAAAAGAACGTTCACTAATCGTTCGTCACTCCAAGACGGTTCTTTTCTTCGCGCCTTATGCAAGAGAAACGCGAGGTATTTCGTGTTGTCCACTCTTCACTCTGTGAAACTACTCAATTTGCTGAAAACCAGCATTCTCATTAAACTCCATACGCCATAAGCCCGCACGACCACTTACACGTATGCCCATCGAATGCTACATACATTGATACGGGATTGTTGGATACGGAGATATGGTGCACAGTTTCCTTTTCAACGGGACAAGACTATATATATAGCCACTTCGGTGTGGAATGGCTGCGCGATTATACGCAGTGGCATTTCGCCCCGCGCATTTCAGTAACGCTTAATCAGTCACGCTGCCACGCTCCCGTCCTCCGATGTGGCCGAATGCCCCCCGCTGTAATCTCGCTCGGTTCACGTCATTCAAACACAGCAAGCAATGCGTATTGAATTGCCCGGAGGCGGGGAGGGGGACACTTTCCTCGCTTTCATTCCCACGTCATCGCAGGTGGTTCCACACGACTCTTGTTCTGCCTCGTCAGGCTTCTTTTTTCTCGACACCTTCGTTTCAAGTTTATATCTGAGCCCACATAGGCATGCCATCATCATTACCCATTGTCCCGGACTGAAAGGACTAAAAGAAAAAAAAGAAAGACATTCTTGCTAAGTACCCGAAGCACGGGAAACGTTTCAAGACTGACTGCTATCCACGTCCGTGTGTACACACAAGGGTATACACTACACGCACCAGTTGCGACGGCGTAATAGGCGCATGGGCTTCCGTCCAAATGGGAGAAAGAGTACACACACTGCGGCTTCATTCGTCCACACCGAAAGGAAAAGGGGGAGTTGGACGAACGTCGCTCTTATAGTACAGCTGATGCAGCTCGCACAGCAGACTCGGACTAGTATTCATGTGCAAGGAAATAATATATCCACCGGCAGCAGCGGGAGAGAGAGAGAGAGAGCGCGCGCGCACGGCCGCCATGTTTGGCCTTGGGGCAATTTCACGCCAGTTGGTCGCCGTGTGAAAGAAACGCGCAGAGCCATGCCTCGCTCGCCGCCAGTTCTTCCGGTTCCCCATCACGCTTGCGAGCCGCTGCTGCTTGTGCCACTGCTGCTATGCTGTGCGCCGTTGCTGTGGTGGATGATGCGGTGGTTGTTGAACAGCGACGGGCGCACCTGTTTTGTCAGAGTGCCCTTTGTAGGCGTCACGTGGCTAACCGGGTGTCGCGGCCCTGGCATGCTCCGTTTAAATATAGCGCCCAGCCACGGTGGAGGATACTCCGTTGCCTGATCGAAGCCCGAATTCACAGACACGGTCACGTGTCTTTCGTCGTGCGTGTTTGAGCGTAATCCTTAGTTCTTCCCTAGCAGGACATGTAGGACAAGCAACAAACGCAGTGGTTATTAATCAGTGTCTATTATTCAGCGCTGGGTTTAAACGTCTCCGATGTAGGCCGTTGTGGTAGTCCTCTGCCATTTACCTTACTCCCTTTTTGCCGGACGGAAAGACGAAAGAAGACGTACGGTACGATTTTGCATACCGTCCGGGGTACATGACATGTATACCACACGCCGCGGTGGCTTAACGGCTATGGTGTTGCGCTGCTAAGCACGAGGTCGCGGGATCAAATCCCGGCCGCGTTGGGCGCATTTCGATGGGGGCGAAATGCAAGAAACGCCCGTGTCCCGTGCATTGGGGGCACGTCAAAGAACCACAGGTGGTCAAAATTAATCCGGAGTCCCCCACTACGGCTCTTGTATGATTTGGATTGTAGTTGTCGTCACTGGACCGCTTGCGATCTATTGACTTGTGGATGAGGTGGTGGATAAGTGCATCTTGAAATGGTTGGTGATGTTGAACCTGCTCATTCTCTTCCCATTCCTATACCTCGGAGGGCTCTGTCGAGGGGTCTGCGTTAGTCGCAGCTCGGAAAGTGAGTCCTCGAGCTACGTTGTGTGCCGCCGGCGTTAGGGTTGTCCTCTCCCGTTGAGTCGGCGGTGTGGGCTGGTATCCTAGGATTTGGAAGCATATGTCTTCCCTGGTTGTTTTGCCTTTTCTGAGTATGTTTAGCGCCTCAGGTGAGATCCGGCCGTTCGGAAGGTTGCGTACTGCCGTTTGTGAGTCGCTGATTATATAGTATGCGTTGGTTTGTGCTATGGCTAACGCTATAGCCGTTTCTTCCGCCGTTTCGATGCGTGTCGTGTTTATAGTCGAGCTCGTGCAGCATTGTCTATTGTGGTTAACTACAGCTGCAACAAAGCTACGTTTGTGTTTGTAACGTGCAGCGTCTACAAAGACCACGTCCTTGTCTCTTCCGCAGTTCTTCGCCATGTTCTTTGCCCTGCTTCTTCTCGTACCCTCGTGGTGTACAGGATGCATATTATTGGGTAATAGAAGTTTTTCTCACTCACTCCCCCACTACGGCGTTCCTCATAATCAAATCGTTGTTTTGACACGTGACACGTAAAACACCAGAATTCAATTTATGTCGTATACCAACGTCCGCATCCAACACGTTTCCGATAGGTTCCATTAGGTATTTATTGACACGTGTACTTCTGTGTTCGTCATTCAAAGTATTGTTGCTGTTTTCTTCATCGTCACTACTACGTGACAATATAGCAAATCAGTTCAGCGAAAACCCGCAAGGTGGCGGTATACATTCGAGAAAAGGAAAAATTGTAGTACACGAAGAGTAGCACGAAATTAAAAATGAAAGAAAACCGAAGTGAAAATCATCCTGTTCCGGGGTTCGAACTCGGAACTGAAGCCGTTCCGGAGCCCCCGGTCGCAGGCTAGCAGATTACAGCGCGAGGCGGAATTAATCGAGAACTCGAATCGACCCGCCGCTGTAGCCCAGTGACTGGCATTGCGCCGCTCCGAGGTCGCGGGTACGATTCTGCCGCGGCGGCCGACTTCGATGGGGGCGAAGCGCAAAAAACACTCGTGTACTTTGATGCACGTGTCCTTCGAAGCCCGGGTGGTCAAAATTAATCCGGAGTCTCCCCACAATGGCGTGCCTAATAACCATGTCGTGGTTTCGGCACGCAGTATGACTCGAAGCAATGGAACATATACAAAATTTAAGAGACCCGTGTAGGTTTTCTCCGAAAGCTTTCTCGGAGAAATCTGTGGGTTTTCTTTGCAGCTGCGGGTGAATAAATTTTTCTTTTTCGTATTCTGTTAGGTATTTCCAACGTTCGTATGCAGACATCTTTCAGACGTGTCGCACGCCCTGCCGGGTCCTCACGTCGTACCATGTGTAGAATCCAGCTTTCACAGCGCTGTCGGGTCCTTTTTCGCGCACTGATGCGGCAACGCCCCAATTGGCAGCGTCGTAATGAGCGGGCGGCGCGTCACACTATGACGTCACACGTGTGCGAGTCGCGCGTCAGCTTTCGGTGGTTATTAGCGGTCGTATTTATAGCGGGACCCATTGTTCTCCAGAATCCGTCGACTCGCAGTTTTTTTTTTTTTTTTCACACTGCGGATGCACGCGTGCATCGCCGCAGTGCATACCGCACCGCTGACATCCGTGCAGCGCATGCGCGTAGGCAACTGTCAGTAATGCTGTCCCTGTCGTTGTCCCCTCGACTAACCCTGTTACTCCATGCCTTTTTCTTTTCTTTTTTTTTTTCTTCGCTCTTGTTCCGTCTGGAATGCATGACTGCCCAACGTCTGTCAACGCATTCTCTCGCTTTTGACAGCGACACAGCTGCTATGAGCTTTCGACGCACTGGCCAAATGTTATCATCGGAATTTGCTTCCCACGGTCACTATACCTATACCTATAGGTTCGTATCGATATATATACACCGCCCACCATACAACTATCGCTGTTTGTTAACGGTTGCTTCCTTAGCATGCACGTGTCCATTAGGTAATTAACTTAACTAACGACGCATGCGCTGCAGGGTAAACCGCTAAGCGAAGTTGAGGCCATGAGGCCTTACCGCGTGAGAAACCATTCCGCGTCACACAGCCTGCGTGGTTACCTTAAAGGCAATGTGGAGTGTATACATACAACCGCGAGCAAAAGTCCGGAGACCACAGATGCCATGAATTTTGTTTTAATTATTCACAGCCAAAGCTCGCGGGCTGAAATCGAGTGGTACAGTCCATGGGGGTGCGCCTGTTCGACCAATGTAATGCATTGAGAAAACTCGTTTGCACGCCTGAGCTAAAATATATTTTTTTCTTCTCGTTCTTGCTGATGCATGGTCTCTAGACTTTTGCTCCCGACTGTACGCTCAAGAATTGTATGTTGCACAGTTTGTATACATCTTTTAAGAGCCCGATAATCTGAATATCCTCTTGAGACACGAAGTTAAACCGTTCTTACCTACCGCTCGGGACAATCACGATGCATCTATATAGGCGGGGAGCCGCTCAAGCCAACCAATATGCACGAAAAGAAACATAATACAACCGTTGCATTACGGTACTTCATTCCATGGTCATATTCACACATGCTCCATTGGACAGCAGTGCTGGTTGCTTGTTCACTCGTGGAGCTCGCGGCGTACGGCGGCTGCTTTAACCGTATATGCACGTCGGCCAAGGTTCCTTCCGAAGGTCGGCGCGGCCGCGCGGGCCCTATCTTGAAAGCGATCTGCAATGGGGACCGAGTGCGCCGAGTGGTGGTACCTTCGTGTGCGCTGTGTTCTCGCCGCTTAGTTCGCGTTGAAGCGAGAGGCAGCACGAAGGTCAATTCGCTCGCTGCAGCCGCGCTTTCTCACTCCAGCGTTTTGACAGCGAGTGTGCGCGATCATCGAGTGAGATGTGTTTCATGTTTGCTTGTGAGTGCGTGACACCATGCTTGTTAATTTAGTTATTAAGATAATGTTTACAAGTTTATACGGCCGATAAAATTATATTCTTACTTCGTATAGCTGTCTACTAATTTGCTATAGCAATCGATGCTTCGCCTTTCGGGGCGAAACTACTTTTTTTCTCTTTCATTTTTTTTACAAGGGCACAGCGCAGCTAAAGATTTGGCACAACACGAAAGAAAGTAATTGGGCGTAATGTAATGGGAACGAGTCATCGCGTCGCTCCAGCTCGCTAAATATGCCGGCGGCTTGCAAACTAGCGCGCCCTTAACGAGTGACGTGTAACTCGTATCCCTTTTACATCGTTAATTACAGCTGCGTCTTAAGGACCTCGTCCACTCAATCTGATGAGCCTGACGGCTCGTTCTTGTCCCCGGTTATGTAATCGGGACGGAGCCGAGGCTGGCGATAGCCACAGCGCGCTTCTGCAAATCTGCACCGATACGGAGAACACATACACATAAGCCTATACACGCACTCACTCGCACTTATAAGCAGGCATACGCTATAGAACGCTCGCACGCACATCGACACAGATGCATACACGTATGTAAAGACCCGTGTTCCCGCCCACCCGTGTATAAGAACCGATACAAGACATCGACGAGGAACACCCGAAGGACCACCTGGTTAGTAGCGCCATGCAGTAACCGACCCCGCGCTAATCACTCCTCGCAGCCTCGTTTCGCGGATCGTCGGCTCTGCATATAATACGTAACGCTGTATCGAACGTGTACATAAACGGCCTGTGAGCGCATAGCCGAGGGAGCAATAAAAGGAAATCTGATCATCTTTCGTTCGCTGTACCACGCGCCATCATTTTTTACACACGACGCGCCGCGGCTAATGATGGCGACCGAACGGCGTGGAGGGGGATGCCTATTAAGGGGCGCCCCTCATTTGAAACGAGATTCCCCCATGCCCCCTCTCCTGCCTCAAGCCTCGTACGTACATGCCTAACAGACGCTGAAGAGGGGTTCGGGGGTACCGGGGGAGGGGGGGCTGTACGTTTCAGCTGCCACGCGCTTTCCTCCTTAGCGTTCCTTGCGATGCCGCTGCAGTGGTGCTTGGGAATCGATCGAAAAACCTGCCAACCGGTCTGACCCCGGAAAAGACAGCGGGTCACGGCTTATAGATCCTTGTGTGTTCGACAGAGGCGTTGTACGTTGCTGCTGTTTTTTGCTGCTAACTGCTCTTCTTCTTGTCTTTGAGAGCCGGGTGCGCTGTTCGGTCCACTCGGCTACACCATGCATGCGCAACACCCCACCCCCAGCTCCCACCTATTTTAACCCCCTGGAGGTGCCACGGGCGACCCCCGTACGCAGTAGGTTAATGTGTAAATCGAGCACTCCGCTCAGGCTCCTTTCGGGGCACCAATGGTAATGACAACGGTGACGTGTGGTCGATAATTAGACGATCGCCACTTATTATCTCTCTTTCCCTCTAGCCCCCACAGCTTTAAAGAACTGCTGTAAATATGCCGTAAGTGGGTCTCTCTCTCTCTCTCTCTTTCTTTTTTTTTTTTCATCAAGAAAATGAGGTCTTACTTCATACCGTATGTTACCGATGTGCTCTATTCACTTGTAATTTTATAGAGCACGTCAATTAACGTGTGTAGCTTAATTAGCACGCCGCGCGCGCCCGTTGCTAAAGCTGCGTCCTGCGCTGTCATACTTTCTGTCCTCCGAATTCATCGCATTTTTTTTAATGCTTTCCTAAAGGCGTGACTGTGACATCTCTGTATATACTCGTATATCCTCACAGAAGCGGTCGTTTTGTACATAATGAATGAATCCTACCCTCGTTGAAATTCGAATGCTACGAAGGTTATTCGAGCAAACGTCAGTTAGCGGCGAGGAGACTGTGCGCGTTAACTCATCGTGGGAAAGAAATGGGGGGCGAGGTTACAGAGCCAGCTGCTAATAAATCCTCGTGTTTATTTCTTCATCTCTTGAATTTGCGTAGGGAATACAATGCGTGCACCATCCCTGTGATGTTTAAGTCATTAGTGTAGTACTTGTACTTTTTTTTTTCCCACCAGTCAACGTTGCACATAAACCCCGTCGAAACCCCGGCGCATTAAAACTACGTGAAAGCGAAGCCCGTTGCAGATCGAGGTCGCCGCTGAAATTAACGATCGAGCAAATATCCCGGAGAGAAAATACCACGCAGTTGTATTTACTTGACACTTCGCCGGTCAAATGTTTATCTCGCCGATTCAGGCCTTCCAACATATTACCGGCAACTGTGACGTGCGTCATACTTCGTACAGCCCTGCCGAGCTACATATGCGCTTGGCGTTTCAACGATGACTTCTTAAAAAGCACTGTACGCATGCATAGTGGAGAGCGAGGTGATGATTTCGGCGACGCATCATTTGCAGAAACGAAAGTTTCGTGGTGATCACTGTAACAAGCTAAACGTTGCACTGAATTTCGCTAATGGCTTTAATAAAATTTTACCGGTAATGCCTTACTCGCGAACTCCGGTATAGTGCCGACGTATCGCTGATACCCAAGGCTAGAGTGCGTGCGAAGGCGATTTCATGTTCAGAGCGGTTAGGGGGCGAGTCCTGGTCACAAAATGCGCTCGCTGCTGTTTCGACCTTATTCTGCGCTCTTCGCTCGAGCCACCCATAGCAAAAGAAAAAAAATAGTAAAATAAAAGTGTAAAACAAAGCAAAGCGAACCAGTACCTTTTCCCACAAGCACAAAAGCAATCGCTTCGAAATATTAGGCGAAATATAATAAATAAACTTTTGCAGCCACGCACGCCGTCGTTTCTTTAGCCGAGCAATTTGCGGCCGCTAAACATCAATCAGCCGCTCGTTTAGAACTTCGCTCTTGTTATCTTTTGAGATAAAAAAGAGCCTACACCTCTCGACCGGTACATTCATTCACCCGTGGGGGAGAAAGGCAAAAAATATAAAAAATATCGCGACGGTCTCGGAACGGAGCAGGCCTTCGGGTCACGGACGTATATAGACGTCGATCGCGTCCCACGAGTCGATATGTACGCACAAACAACTTGAAATTCAGGCGTCGTCTCCGCTTCGGGCTCTCGTTCGAGGGCCAAGTCCCCGAGGGTCCGCGTGTCGTGTTACGTAATAAGGGTCCGTGGCATCTGTCGCTACCACGCGGCCGGCTGCCACACTCCCGTATAGATGTCCTCGATATACCAGCTGCGTTCCGCCTCCGGCTCGAGAACGTGACGCGCCCGCAGGTCATCAACGCGCTCCGCGGAGACGTCCTCCTAGATACTCATACACGGTTAAGACGACACACAGTCGCATGTGTGTGTATCGGAAGATTGCGTGTCGACATCGTCCCGGAGAGCTGGGAACGCGAGGTGCAAACACTCGATCGCACGGTCCAATTGCGAGCGCACCATATTAACGAGGTCAACGTGCGACCAAGTATGGGAGAGATCGACCGAGCCCGAACAGACATCGGCGCCCGGCGCCAGGACGACTCGTTTGGTGCGTGGCCCCCTACCTTTCTTGCCAAATGTATAAACAATTCAATCTTCGTGGGCACGTATAACTTTCACGACTTTCGCGGATGGCGTGATATATATGTACAGTTCACGTGGATCGATTTTCCCGCTTCGACTGAACCGCACAATTCGCGGATCAGCGTCGTTTCACGAGAGCGAACGTGGCGAAGGTTGTAATAGAGTTGCCCACCTATCAGTGGAAGACGAATCGGTAACAATAATTGAGTATCCCGCCTCTGAGCGGAAGGCTCAATTAACCTGTGGCGCATTCAGGCTTATCGATTCAGCCTTCCTCAGTAAGAAACAACCTTGCACGAGTGGAAATTGTTTCCGTAAACGCTTTTTGTGGTTGTATATGCTGTATTGTGCGACCGAAACAAAACTGAGGGTGGGGAAGCCGCGACGGCGTTGACCATTCTGCTCCGTTCACACTGTCGCGAGCGATTTCGCAAGGCATTTCAGCGTATCCAACAAAAATCGCACGTATACAAGTGATTCGCGACGGCTCTCTTGCGCAGCGACGGTCTCACGTGCGGAATTGCAAGCAAAATCGCACCACATTAAACTGTCTTCAACTATATAGATCCTGCGAGAAAATTAGCATTTGCGTGCACAATGCGCATCCCGCAGATCTTCCATTTTGCGAAATTTCACGCCCGCGAACTTGGAAGTGGGTCGAAAAGGCGGTGGGGAATAAAATTCATCTTTCAGTACATGATGCGCGTCCTGTGTTTTCAATTTTCTTGCGATTCTCATAAGCCCCTGGCATGCGAATGAGTGTGTTTCAACATAAAGGCCGTGTGACATGGTCTTTCACAGAGGGTTTGTCGTTTGATTGATATGCCGACGAAGATGCGGCGTCCTTCAGTTTAGATTTAAACATTGGGTTTATATTGGTTACTCAAAACAATGTACTGGTGCGAGTGGGATGTTCGAAGGTTAGCGATGAATTTCGTCCCTAAGTTTCGCGCCTATCGCGTCCTAACGCCTTAATATATATTGTTTTCTGTATTCAGAATTATCACGTCACTTCTATATGGTATCGCGCGTGTGCAGGTGCAAAATATAAAGGAAGATGAAGCCCTGCAGCTGACGCCCTCATTTCGTGAAGAAAGCATAAATTACCGATTTTATCGGTATATAGGAAGACGGTTACGCATAGCTCACACAAGCGATTTCATTTGCGTATATATCCCTACGAAGTCAACTCACGCGGTGCGGGTGGCATCGGTCTGAAAGAATCGTTCTACGCGGCGAGGAAAATAGTTCAACTGACCAACCCTGAACTGCTCCGCTTGTTATCTTCCGGGGTGGTGCCGCGCCTTTGGACAAGCGCTCAGGCGTGACAAACACTAAAACGGACGACATTGAGGAGATACTCCCATAAGACAAGCGTTCAAGCATTGCGAACACCAAACAGGAAACATTGAAGAAGACGCCACCTATAAAGAGACGAGGTACATTCTGGTCAGATCTTCGTCTAATCTGACAAGGAGTCGGCAGTGAACCGCGTCAAACATGCATCGTTTTCGGGCGTCTTGAGAAGCCAATAAAACGAAGGCGGGAGAGGCTGCAATGAGGAACGGACTCTACACATAGGAGAGATATACAGGCGGTTGTTGAACCCTGGACATCGTAAAGGTCGGCACGGCTACATTCGTGGTTCTCAGGACAGTGTCCGCGCTAAACGCTTGGCCCCGAGCACCAAAATAAAGCAAGCAACAACAACAAAATGCCACACAGAGGTTAGGCTTTTTTTTATTATTATTATTATTTTTATGCGCATGCCGCTCGTTCGGGCGGTCAACGGGAGAGGGCGCAAGCGGCGCGCCTTCGCTCGTGAAAAGTGTCCCATACGCGTCGCGTGGCGACTTAATTGCGCCGCGCTATTACCGCTCGTGATAGCGAGCGAGCGCGTACAGTATAGGGCGCTTTCGGCCGGGACAAGACGGGGGGTGAACGCCCTAAAGCGAACGTGCGCAGATTTATACCCTTTGTTTAAGCACGACACTTATCGCGAGCTTGTGGCTCTCATCTAACAGCAGCGGCGAGAGGGGTATTCAAGCTTTCGCCTCTATAAGGAAGAAGCGGAGGATAAAATTCAAGAGGGAAGGGCGTGCGAACAATGCATCGCGATGCTATTCGGGAAGGTGTGGAACTCGAGAGGGGTGCAGTCGTCTGATTCCGAGAAACAGACCAATTACGCTTTCATTGAGCCCGCATTTCTAAACACGTATAAACGACGAAACAAAAAGCTCGAAACTTGTGCTTTTTCACATGGGCCACTTTGCCTGATCTTAAGTTCACGTACTACGTGACGCCGGCGGTTAAGAAAAGGATGTTCTACATCCGCCGTCATGGCCACGAGCGGCGCTGGCTAACACTCCCGGGATCAGACCTTGTCCACATACACAAGTACTCAAGAAAGTGGAGGGGAGAACAGCCGTCGCCGTAGCTCAGTTTGAATACTATCGGACGCTTATGTAATGCGGAAAATGTGAGTTATGCTGTAAGGGTAATAAGTTGCATATGGACTAGATGGTTTTCTGTTGAAATGCACGTTTACTTGCGCAATAAACCTGACACAGGGTCAAATACGTGAGAAACAGACGCTAGGCTTTGAACTAACAGGTTTACAAGCGAAATTAACATCATATGAGTACATGTCCCCCAGACGCGTGATACAAGATCAACGAGACAAACGCGACTACGTGGAGGCACAAGAGACATGACCTGACGGAGATACCGTAATATCACTGTCTGTTAGCGCTGTAGTTAGGCTCCAACCGACGGAAAGTTATTTTCATTCACTCTCATTTCCCTAATAACTCATAATTTCTATACATTTCAATTAAAACCACGAATAACTTCACGTTCGCTTTCCTTGGCTCCATTGTCTGCTGCCTTCATGTGGGTGCGTCTACAACAACAATTCGGGTTCCTCGCTCCCCCTTCTTCTCGTTCGTCGCGTTTTCACGAGGATGTAGGCGCACGCGTCTTGTGTTTTCCTCGAAGCCCACGACAGGAGACAAAGAGCTGGGATATGCGGATTATAAGAGTGCCGCCCCGTGCAACTCGTGTATACGACTGTAGGTAAGGGAAGGAAATCTGAGGAGCCTTCATATACAAGTCCGTCGAAGCCGAGCTTTGGTGCGCCGTCGCATGCAGCTCTGCATGGGTGTGTCTGCCACCTCCCAATTATATTGTTCGCACGAATGGCGTTTGATCGCGCGCGCGCATTTTTTGCGCCGTTTCACGTGTGTATGCCTCACTTTCGCCAAAGCCAATGCAGCCACGAAGTGTTCTGCCATTCACAAACGTTCGCATGCCGTACTCGCGCGTTCCTGGCCCCGAAAGCGGAGGCAAAATTTGGAAGACGCTTAAGCTTCGCTTTCAAGAGTGGAACGCGATAGCATTCAAAGATCGCTGACTGCTTCTTACGCTTCCCGACAACTGCAGCTTATGCAACCGTGATGGTTACCGGGAAACGATGGCGCCGAACGGTATGCACGAAGGCGAGCTTTCTGGTAGAAACGCGGCCTCTTGCGTGGGCCGATCCCGGAGATTGTGCACAACCGCGCCAAAAAATTTCATTATTTTCTTGTTTCCGTTGTTGTTTCGCACTTTTAATATTTCGGTCTGATAAGATGTAACATAAAAAGCATGCGCTGTGGGTGTTTTGTTTCATGACATTTGTTTGTGGGTTGTCATTCTCAAAATTCCGAGGAATAGCTTTGTCAAGAATGTAAGACAAGGTATGAGCAACATCAGCGGCAGAATGGTGTGGCAATTAATATAACCCGCATACGCCGCACGTCATATAGCAAGGCGCGGAATATACATATACCTAAATATATTCTGAGGGCCTGCGTGGTTGGGGATGATTTTCTCGGCCGCGGACTCCAACGCCGAGACCGACACCGACGCCGGATTTTCTGTGACCCGGGCACCATAACACGGGGGAACAAGTACGAGTGGCGACGCCATCTTGAAGTTCCCGCACCAACTAGCCGTAACCTCGTTGCTTACGGCGGCCTCTGCTGAGGCCTAGTTAATTACTTATCGATAAAAAAGTACTAGTACATCGTGTTCTAAAGGAGCCACAGATTGAAATAGCAAGTTTCGGGAACTTTTAGTGAGCCAACGGGAGCCAATTACGAAACAAAAATACTTTGAAGTCTGTGACGTCACACTGATGCGCCGGCGCTGGGGTTCCGGCACAAAATTCAAGCAATTACACTTTGACCTTCATTTTCTCTTCTGATAATAATCCTATCGTTGCAAAATTAACGAATATAGTGTTATCAAATAACACTTTATCAGTATAAACCGATTTTGGCGTTCCTATTTACGGTCCCTTTACAAGCTAGGTCACTAAAAAGCAATATCAAGTTAAACTTAATTAGTTATTACGCGGCTGTAATAACAAAGTATCCACTCTTACCGTTCTTCCACTCCACTCCTTCAACTTCTGAGTATACTAAATGCTGGCGTTTATGATGTCGCATAAGGACGATATCAACATCGACAACGTCTTTTATGATATCAGCGTTGGGTGCCAGTGTATCAGTGTTGTCGATATCAATATCGAGAACGTATTTTATGATATCGGTGTAGGGTGTCAGTGTATCAGTGTTGTCGATATCAATATATCAACAACGTCCTTACGATATCAGTGTATAACCATGCGCGAAAGAAAGCCAGCGGTCATGGCCTTGCAAGACCACGGCAGCTGACCTCGCCTATACAAATGGCATGGCGATGTTATTGTACAATCTTAATTTTTAATTTTAATTTTCACGCTCCCTCCGTGCAATTTCGTTCTAAAAATCTTTCGTAAAAGACACCGCGGCTGGCCAGAACACCCTTTCTATTGACGCGTGGCGGCCTTTCACGTTAGGCACAACATTTTTCCTTTCAAAACCGGGATATAGACTGCGCGAAGGCATCTCTAGCCTTAAAAAAATGTTGCCTTTGTCGTGCAGTTCTTTGCAGCCCGAGTAATAGAACTTGCCGTACCGAGTTCGCGGAATAAACGGACCAATTAAAGCAGGGCGTGTGGATTCTTCATACACACCAAACTTGTACAGGCTGCGCGAACATCTGGAACGTTTTAAGTGGAGCCGTCTCAAGACCTCGGTGCAAAATTTTACGCGCTCTTTAAAGCGCACGATTTTTTTTTTTTTTTTTTGAAGCTCAGTGTAAGCGAGCGAATCACTCCGCGCACGTTGCTCGAGCTGACAGCTTCGTGCGAGCGCTGCCCTTTTAATGAAGCGGCAGGCAGTCTCTTTCAACGCGAAAGAGCATCGCCGCAGACAGCCCCAGGGATTGCGTTGACTTTTCAATATCAAGTTCACCAATCAAGCGAGCAGAACTGCGCGACCTTATATAGTATAGTTAACGTTACGTCCTTAACCGACTGCCCCGCGTTCTGTATTCTTGTCCTGTATATTATACGCGCCTATACCGCTATGCGGCATCACGTAACACAGTGAAGAACCTCAAGTGATCAACAGCGGTAAAACAAGGAACGCCGCCGAAGCCAACGTTTCGACAAACGGACTTGTCTTCCTTGTGAAAACGTTGGCTCCGGCGACGTTCCTTGTTCTACCACTGTTAATCACTTCAAGCGTTCATCTTCCCGTGAATCTTGTTTTGGAGTGTCTCTCTCTCTCTCTCTTTTTTTTTTTCTTACGTGACACGGAATTGCAAATACATGCAGTGTTAATCTGAGAACAACAAAGACGCACTTTCTTACCCGCCGTGGTTGCTTAGTGGCTATGGTGTTGAGCTGCTAAGCACGAGGTCGTGGGATCGAATCCCGTCCACGGCGGCCGCATTTATTTCAATGGGGGCGAATTGCGAAAACACCCGTGCACTTAGATTTAGGTTCACGTTAAAGAACCCCAGGTCGTCCAAATTATTCCGGAGTCGCCCAGTACGGCCTGCCTCATCATCAGATCGTGCTTTTGGCACGTAAAACCCCATCATTTCTTTAAAAACACGTTCTTTACTTTGTAGCGAGTGTTTGAGCAACGTTTTCCTGCTCTTTCAAGATGGAGTTCGCGCGCTTATGCGAGGAAGTGTTTGCGCGACCTTAGCAATTGTCGCTACGGTCTATGGTTGTTCCCGAATCGGTGTTTGCTTGCGAAGTCTTCTGCAGTTGTGCCCTGAAGACTACGCGCCTTTACCTGCTGAATATATACGCCGGTGAAAGCCGCAATTCCATGGCCACGTCCCAGGTGTCACCAGATGTGGCAGTGCCAACCCCGAATGCTTTGCCGAGCACAACCACGTTGCCTTCTGGCTGGCTCGTAAAAATGTTCAATGCGTATACGGTTCCCATAACGCCGGATAACCTTTTGTGTATTTTGAACGAAGTAATATTAAAATACTCTGTCCGTATTTTTGTGCACTGTTTAGTACGTTTTCCCATCACTTTTTGGTTACACCAGGAATGAGTCCACAAGGACGCATTGCGTCGCCAATAACTTCATTTCCTGAGGCGAGTAATCTACACGAAGCCTTCTGCCAACACAACAGCGTGCGTGTGTGTGTGTTCTATAGAAAGCCTATAACGTTTTTTGACAAACTCTATAAATTTTCTATATAGGAAGTTGCCTGCAGGCGTCTATAAACAAACTCCGGACGCTCTTTTTTTTTTTTTTTTTTTTCCCTGGTGAAGTCTACAGACCGGCTATAGAAGAAAGTCTAATAAAGAGCAAAAATTTTTTTCGAGTCCATAGACAAGTTGTAGGCTGTAGAAAGCCATTTTTACGCGGTTAAGTATACAGGCCTGCTACACCTCCTTGTCTTCTAGACGACGCAATCTTTTACTTCGAATCCCGGTCCCCCCTCGCTAAGAGATAAGGCTGGCCGACCGGCGTCCACAAAGGCGG
The DNA here is from genome assembly GCF_013339745.2 of Dermacentor silvarum. Lineage (NCBI taxonomy): Eukaryota > Metazoa > Arthropoda > Arachnida > Ixodida > Ixodidae > Dermacentor > Dermacentor silvarum. The sequence goes on from NC_051164.1 coordinate 81,987,602, forward strand.
CGTGTATATAGAGGTGAGATATCGCCGTCTCGAGGTCAGGTGAAAGTGCCTTCGTGTGCCGTATTCGATAAGGGGACGGGGGCCCCAACGTTGCAGCGCCTTCCACGGGAAAGAACACAACCGCGCGTTAACGGTCACGGTTGTCCGTCGGAAGCACGATAAGAAGAATGCAAGCCCCTGTCACGCATGTAGAAGCCTCATGTCCACCTTTCAAGTGGCTCATAATATAATTAAGACAGTGCCATTGATGTGACACGCCCATCGTGCAACTCGAGTTTCGGTATATCCTTCTCACTCGCAGCTTTGAAACATTTATACCCACTTCGGTTCAGTCTATATTTATTTTTTTCTACGTTTGACCTTTATTGCTTTTTTTTTTTTCGCGTTTTCTACAATGGTGACCATCGTGGTTTAGTGACCTCTTCTCTCCCCCTTGTGTAGTACGGCGCAAAGGGGTCTTTGCGGATTGATAAGTAATGAAAACAGACGTCCTAATTAAAATTCGGTTAATATAAACGTCCTAACGTGCACTGTGGGTTATGAGGCACGCCCTATAGTGGAAGGCTCCGGATAAATTCTGGTCACACGGGGGTTCCTTAACGTGCCCCCAAAGTACGGTACCCCGGCGTCTCTGCATTCCGCCTCGATTGCAATGCCCGGCCACACGTGTCGAACGCGTGGGATCGCGTACTCAGAAAACAGAACGCCGTACAACCACTTAGCCACCGCGAAGTATGAGAACACGTACCGAAATAAATGGCCCACATGGGACAGGTGTCTCCTGCGTGCCATCATTCTGACCACGTAGACCAGGCTAACGGCACATGCGAGGCGGACTTATGCGTGTCTTTTAATCCGAGCACGCCAACGAATCGAATACATCCCGAGCGATCTTGTCTGCGCGTTTTTTTTTTCTTTTTTTTTTACCTTTTTATTTACGTATTTGCGACACTACCACTGTTCGAATGAAAGCTTATAGCGTGCGGGTAATATATGAACTTGTACGCGTCCATACGGAAACGCTCCTATGAATTCCCTATGGTTTCCGTATTCAAGAATTAAGAGGGCCGACAGATGTGGACGGTGGTATCTAAGTTCCGTAAACAGGGATAATAGCGCCTCGGAAAGGCTGGCCTACGTTTTCATAGGTGGACCTATCTTTCAATAGGCGGACCTATCTTTGAACGATAAGTACACCTATTGAAAGATATATAGGTCCGCCTGTCGAAACGTATAGGCCAGTCGTTTTGAGGCACTTAATCACTGTTTACGTAACTGATCGATCGATACCACAATATGGTTATGGTGCGGTTCTTACGAACTTGACGCATAAATCGTGTGGAATCCATGTCGAATACGTGAGAATAATACGGAATGCGTGCGAAGAACACACGGAAACATCGAATGAAACGGGAACCGTTTCAGTCGCCCTATTGGACGAACATGGATATATGCGAATAACAGCAAACACCGATGAAGTGGTCTCAAGTGCCTATACGAGAGAGTAAGACGGATCGGATAAAGACGAAACAAAAATTCTAGCTACAGACACGGAAGACGAGTGCGGTGATAGAAAAAAAAAAAAAAAAAGAAGTGCGGAGTAGTGTTCGACTGTGTAGCTCAGACGAAAACACAGGTGCACCACACGCACAAAGCCTAATACTATAGAGAAGCGAAAAGACAATTGAAAGGACTTGCAATTTAAATTGATCGTGCATTGTGAACAGCAGGCCGAACGTAGAGTAAAAAAAAAAAAAAAAAAATCTGGAAACGATGACATCTGGAAACAATGACATCCAGTTCGCTGATCGGTTTAAGCATTTTAAAGAATTATTACTGTGCGTGTTCTTTTCTTCTTCTGACCACTTAGGTCGCGGGTTCGTCTTCTGGCAGCGCCGGTCGTACTGCACGCAGTGTGAGAGAGAAAGCAGGAAGACGATCGTCCGGTTTACTACCCTCTGAAAATTTACGCGTAGTTTTGGGACGCAAGAGTTAACATTTACCTAACGACGGAGACTTAATATACGAGAAACTGAGAACTGACCAGCTGTTTTGGTTTTCGGATGCGTTATGCCGGTGAACCACCTTCCTGGAGAAATTGGCCCGACCTCTTTTTCTCGGTGCGTGTCGACAGCTTAGTGCACGTTAAGGTTATTCCTGGGCGTATACGACATTTTGCTGATTTGATTATCTTCATTGCGATAACGTGCAAGGTGGGTTTTACGCAATGGCCAGAAGACCGCGCGCGTTACCTACATTCGCTTCAAACCTCGATATTGCAAACTGTAATTTAACACTAAATTTCTTGCTGCGCATGGAGTTTCAACCCGATTAATCGTTTCAAAAACCACGAAAGAAAGAGTGATAAAGTGTTTCGATGGAAGAACGCCGAGCTACAACAAAACATCCACAATACTTCGTGGTGCCTTCCGTGCACAGGTTTCGGCGCATCGCGCGATGTATCTGGAACACACGACCACGCTTCAGGATGCTAACGACGCTCAGATGCATAATTTGCATACACCGAGCCGGTTCCCTAAATTTTAAAGCAATCCGGACCTCTCGTAACCCCCGTACGTTATCGAGCGGATGGGCTTGCTTACGATGGCGTGACCGAGGTCAGCTGTACGCGCTCACTTAGTACTCCGCACGCGAGTGCCGTTCAATATGTGCGGGGCCCGGCCGATGGTTTCGTGTATACGCCGCGCCCACTACGGGGTCACAGAAAACGCGTGGGCCTCTATCCGCCGATACGGTGCCCCGAAAATACTGGGTTATGCGTGGTACAAACTGGCCGCAGAAACGTCCATAAAAGACCGGCTAAAGCGAACGACGCCAACCCACGCCTTCCGTACTACGCGCGTCCTAACACCCAGACAGGCTAGAATGAGGGAGGAGGGTCGAGAACGGTTCGGTTATTGATCCGAAACGTCGCAGGAGCGAGCGAGCGAGCGGCAATTGGAGTAACGTACCTTCAGGTGTATGGGAATCTTCTTGGCCGGAGTCTTGACCGAATCCATCGTTCAGAATTGCGGTGTTCCTTAACTCCCCGATTCGGTTTCCTTTTCTCTTTTTTGTTGCCCGCCGAGTTGGCTGTATGTGCGCGTCTGTCGCTGTCAAATTTCTTTTTGCCTCGACTCGGTCGTTCCTATTCTTCACGGACGAGGTATAGGGTTGCAAACACCAGCGAACACGCAACTGCAGCAGTCAGCGAGGAAGGAGGGTCACAGACAACGCGAAACACACGACGTCGAACAATGATTACGCGGAGCCTTCAGCTGCCTTCACAGCAGCAGCAGCAGGTGGCTCCGTCCGTGCTGGGATCGGCTGACCAGACTCCCGAGGCTTGCTCGCGTTTTTACCTCTCGGGGTTATAGCGTCGGTTCGCGCGCGGATCCCCGACACCTTTCTCCGGAGACCGCGACGCTAGCCCAGTGATCAATTTCCTTTCTCAGAGTAGGAGGCGCGAGATCACAGACTGCCGGCGCAAAGGGCTTTCAGTATGGAGAAGCAGCGTTTCTTTTCGTTCCTCCGAATTCTCTTTTGCAGCGGTCACACAACAACACAGGAACACCAGCGGCGCCGATGATGACGAGTGGGTCTATATGTTGAGAGCTTCAACCGGCGTGATATCGAATAGCAGTGAGGAGCTAGCTGGCCCGCTTGAAAAACCGCCGCAAACTTCCTCACCCGCGCACCGACGGACCTACGCGCGCGCGCTCTCGCGTCGCTGTGCGCACAATTTTTTTGTTTGTGCGCCGCGTTTCCTGTCGTCAAGCTTCTCCGCGAAGCGCGAGGCCGCCGCGCCGCCGACGACGCTGGCGCCGCGTTGCGATAACGCCGAGAACTAGGAGCGCGCCCTATTTTGTTTCCTGGTATCGAGATTAACGCGCCTTTTTTTTTTTTTTTTTTTCCGCCGTCGTCTGCTCGGCGTCATCGTTCGATAGTCGTCCGCTGCCGCCGCGTTGGGTTCGTAGGATTAAAGGGCAAGGGTTCATTTTATCGTTGAGGTAACTATTGTTATCCACCGGGTCTTGTTCACTACAACTCGGATTTGCTAAGAAGGCAGCTTATTGCAATTTGGCCGTCAAATAAAAGCAATGCATCGTTTTGTTTTTTCTTATTACCGCGGCGCCAAACAGAGACTATCCAGAAATTTTTTTAGAATATGTCGGATGAGTGTACTTCCCATACGCCTTCCGTTTGAAGTATCTAAACATTGTCTGGTACAAAACCTGGGGCCAGATTCGCAAATATTTTCTTTCGTAAGTTCGCTTTGCCATTAGCTGGCCGCCTTCCCTAATGATGTGTCTGGCATCCGGATTGGCTAAAATTCTTTCTTACGAAAAATTATAGCGTAAGAAGTTTTTTTATGAATTCGAGGCCCTGAATGTTTGCAGTCTGTTTCATTCGCCATAGACAAAAAAGAGTCGCCATATGGTGACGCGTCGGCAACAAGGCGCCATGTGCTTTTGGCTTGTAAATGTTCCACGGGTCAGCCATAGCTGTCGAGCCTCGGCCCCAACGTAGGGCTTGATTTCGAACAATTCAGGGACTGAGAAACGCTGGAGTCATTTGAGGCTATAATTCCGTGTCGGGATGCCATCTAATAGCTGCCGGCTCTGTGTATGCCTCTTGCGTCAATTGCTTCCATCGTTAAGCTTCTCCGCGAAGCACGAGCCACGACAGTAGCGGCACGTCGTGGCAGATGGTGGAACGAGCATCAGGCTGTTTGTTGTCTGCGCGGCGCACTGGGAAATCGCTGGCTTACGCTATATAGCTTTCTGGCGTTCAGCTTCGTTACGCAACTAGTGATCCAGCCTATAGGGCCTGCTGAGCCTTCCAATCTCACTCAGAAATAACAAACTGACGCTCTATGAACGCCTTCTGCAAGCGTCCCAATAATTACACATGTCTTTATTTCATTTTTCTTTTTTTTTTCTTCTTTTTTTCTTCCATCGCGAAGACACCGAACTTGACATAGAGCGAAGAGACTCAAGTCGGCAGCTGTTCAGACGACAAAAGATTACATCTTTTGGCAAGCGATTCTAATGTCGTACGCCACGTTTATGGAAGCTTGCCAATCTTCCGACAGCTGCAGATGGAACACGCCCTACACCGCCGAAAACATGATTTCGGCTATGAATAAAGGATAGTATGAACGTTACTTCGAAGGACATCGCACACCCTACACTCGGTAACTTTTATATATAAAAATGTCCATGTGCGCATTTTATGGGTAACCGGCGCTCTTTACCTCGAATAACGGTAATAGCCGCGCGGGCTTGAATGTTTAGATAACTTTCCGTTAGGTTAGGTTAATGTTGTTAAAAACACCGACGTTGTTAAACATTACAGGGCTGACACGCGCTTCAACGCCAAGCGTGCGGATACAGGTCGTAACATGACAACTGGCGCCAAATATTCACCAGTGGTTCAAACTTGCGTTTTACACCGATTGATATCGTTAACTTAAGGCCTGACGGAAAATATTCAACATTTTCAAACTGAGTCAGATGTCACTGATATTTAGGCCAGAGAGCGCTGGTTACCTCTTAATTGCGAATATATACATATTTATAGACGTTATTCTGTGACTATATAGGAAGACGAGCACGCCTGAAAATTTTTTTGTGACTTTCCACTGTCTAGCGCACAGCAAAACTGAAAACCATATACGATCGCGCGCTATTACGCCGACGATGTTTAAACGGTTGCATCATGAGCTAAAGTTATACATACGGCTACTAGAAATAAGGAGGAAGGATACACATTAGTGCGACCATTGCAGTTCAAATCGTTGCATCAGCAGAGACAAGCGCCGTTTTTCCTTAAATGCGGTCAGGTTAGCCCATGTGCCAGCTGTTTTTGGTTGTATCAACCTATGGGGGTACGCTGTCGCAGTAATATTACGGGTGTTTCAGCGAACACTTTCAAAAAAAATTGTTTTAAAGGTTACCTGTGGCAGATGGCACAATTCTAGTTCTTGAGCTGGTCTACTCGAAGAGGCGGACATTACTTACACAAAAATTAAATGCATAATCAACTAAATAAGAAAAAAATCACGAATCACGTTTCTAACTAATTACCCTATGGCCCATATTGGAATTTACAAATTCTAGCCGCGGAGCTCGCAAGGCGAATCCACGTGGAACGAATTCTCAGGATGAGACCAGTTTCGAGATATTAATTCCCGAACTTTGCAGAGAAATGCCGTTGGCGTTCCAGTTCATTTCTTGACAAAACGTCGTTTTATGCATTGAAGCACAAAAGTAACTGGATCCCCTTCGGTTACGGTAACTGAGCCACAGCGCTCCAAATACGAAAATATACATTGAAATCTGTGACGTCACAGCGACACAATGGTGTGGGTTTCCGGCGCGAAAAAAAAATCTATATATTTTTCTCCTCTAATAATCAACCTATCACAGCGAAATTAATGAAAATCGATTTCTTAATGAATACTCTATTAGCTTAAACTCTATTAATATTCTATTAATTAATAGAATACTCTATTAGCTTAAACGAGACTGCGATTTATAAGTCATGGCTTTGTGTGTGTGTGTGTGTGTGTGTGTGTGTGTGTGTGTGTGTGTGTGTGTGTGTGTGTGTGTGTGTGTGTGTGTGTGTGTGTGTGTGTGTGTGTGTGTGTGTGTGTGTGTGTGTGTGTGTTGGGTGGGGGGGCACTTTCGTAGCCCACGGAGGGCAGCTAATGATCGCTACGAAAATAGCGCGTCCCAATTTGTGCGGTCCGTTTCTCCTTATTGAACGCCAAAATCGACGACATGTTGTGCCGATACCTAACGGAACACGCATATTCACTTCGAACTCATTTGGCATTCAGGCGGTGCATTTAGCCCGTCCCGTAGCGAAGCAGCAAGCTGAAATGCAATGTCGTTAAAGTGTTTTGGTTCTTTGTTACATTTTTTTCGCGCAAACACAAGGAGTTTTCAACAGTTCCCGCTTTTCACATACTTTATCGAGTATTCATTTCCCTTTTAGTTTTCTTGTGTTCTAGGTGGCCACTAAAGAGGAATATTAAGTCTAGCTGTATTAGTAAATTACGCTCCTCTATATTAGCGAACCGCTCTAGTGAACTCATTTCGTTGTAGCGAAACCCCGTTTGCTGAAAATAGGCTTGGCAAGCCAGAAGAGAGACGATAAAACAAGACAAGTGGCGACACTACTCGAGCGATTCTTGCATAGCTCGCGATGACGTCATGAATTACCAGCGTTTGCACGGGTCTGTTTGTAATTCTTTATCATTACAAGAAGGCTCCATCGCCTGTCTATAGAGCCAGCAAAACATTCAACCTATAGCAAGTTTCGAGAACTTTTCCTTCACCAAAACGGTCCAGATGCGAGAAGACATAATCTGAAATCAGTGACGTCACGGTGACGTATACGTTATGGCGCTGAGGTTAGACATGACGTTTGGACATTCACTTCCTGTAGAAATAACCAAGTTCTTGTTGCTAAATGAATGAAAAACAGGTTTCTGAAGAAAAAAAACACAACCAGTTCAAGTTATTTTATGGCTGTCTGTATAGCATCCCTCTAAAGCTTGGGAATTCTTCCCTGGTATGCGTATTCACAGCGCCCCGTTTGTTGAACATGTGTTCGCACGAGATCGTGGGAACGGTACGGACATTTTCCGTCGCACTCTACGTACGCCTCCCAACGAATACAACTAGATAACGAGCGATTGCATCGAGCATTTTCATTATGCCCGATGTACTTCATAGCATGCACCGCAAGCAAGATAACGAAGTATTGATTGCAGGTAACATTTATTATCTTGCCACAAATATTTCATAACGCTAAGAAACGAGTGGAATGTGATGAAAAACAGCCGATAAGCGCTTATTGTATGGGAAAAGGTTACGCTGGACAAAGCGGGACTTCATTGGTGACGCTATTCTGTTCAGATGCGTGCGAGCAGACGTGAACCTGGGTATATCGCCGCTGTTTTAGCTTTCGCATAATTACTGACTCATTTAACAGTCTTTCTGGGCAACCACTCCACGGAATATGACATGCTTTCTTTCATTAAAGAAAACTCTACTGACTGTAAGAAACTTGTTTTTGATTTAGACCATGGATTTTTTAATAAATATTGTTGAATAATGCGAAATATAAAAAGCGAAACTATGTTTACAACTCTAACTCAGCAATCAAAAGCGAAGTCCCAATTCTGTAAACTACACTCCTAAAGCGGACAAAATTGATTACTCATTATACACCCCTCTGAAATATACCACTAATTTGTGAGGACGACTTTTACAAAACCCTCGTAAACGTAACAAATTTGCGTAAGCTGTAACTTTATAAACATAATTTGTCCGCTTTAGATGCTCTAACGGGTGCAACTTACAGGACCCAGATATCTGTCTTTAGTGCCGAGTTAGGGATTTGTAAACTTCGTGCTTCTATTTTCTTTGAAGTTTGCCAATGTTCGGTCATTTCTGTAAAAAACAAGGCTCTAAAATCAATAGTCTGCTTCTTACTGTCATTATAACTTATCTTTTTCTCTCAAATGCAACAAATTTCATTCATATATCTGTCTGGCGGTTGTCTCAAAAACATTTCTGCGTTTTACACGTCCATTTCAATAGGAAAATTGGTGTTGGCCCCGAGATTAAGCTTCCGCTTAACGTAAGCATTCATTTTAACGCGATCGCGTTTAGTGGGGGCCCGTGTCGCAGAAAATCCGGCGTCGGCGTCGGCATTGGCGCCCGCGGCCAGAAAATCATCCCCAACCACGTTTAGGTACGCCACACCATTCTATCTAATATGTTGCTCATACCTTGTCTTGCATTCTTGGCAAAGCTATTCCTCGGAATTTTGAGAATGACAATCCACAAACAAGTGTCACGAAACAAAACACCCACAGCGCATGCCTTTTATGTTAAATCTTCTCAGACTGAAATGTTAAAAGTGCGAAGCAAATACGGAAGCCTGAAAATGATGCAATTTCTTTGGCGCGGTTGTGCACTATCTCCGGGATCGGCCCACGCAAGAGGCCGCGTTTCCACCAGAAAGCTCGCCTACGTGCATAGCGTTCGCCGCCAGTGTTTGCCAGTAACCATTACGGTTGCATAAGCACGCAGTCGTCGGGAACCATGAGTAGCAGTCAGGGATCTTTGAATGCTATCGTGTTCCACTCTTAAAAGCGAAGCTTAAGCGTCCTCCCAATTTTCGGTGTCCAAAATGATAGCTTCGTATTGTTTGGAAGACACCTTACGTAAACCACTCGTGCGATTTAAGTTCATCAGTCACAGACTGAAATACAATTTCCAGAGTAAAACTTAGACAGCTTCTTTTTAAGAAAGTTATGCGAGTAGCATCGCTGTCGGGGAGACACGTTTTGTTCAACTTTGGCTCAGTTTGATTGCAGGGTACTCTGAATATGTGGAGTTCCAATTCTACTTTGCGTTCATTCGCGAAGGGATTAGTGAATTGTGCTCGCCCGTTCCGCTTGCTTCAACGTGGAAGCCGGCCGATGCGACGCGTGATGTTCTGCATACGAAGAGGACAACGCACAAAAAAGTGGGCGCGAACGAGGAGGAAGATAACGGGTTCCCCGCCCCCTTAGAGCTATGATAAAGAACCCCTCTATACTTCTATCGAACCACCCCGTGCCTGATGTTTTCTTGCACGGCTCATTGATTTGATCTCATTGATTTGTCACGTGCTTTATTGACGTGTAAACGTTCCTTGACGTTTACTCGTCAATAAAGCACGTGACAAATAAATAAATTCATCTTGTCTTCATTACAGATTGATTGATTGATTGATTTCCCGAAATAGCACAGGAGCTTTCAGTAACGCTAGATAGTTGGCAGCTGCGGATTATAGTTACTACCGCTCGAGATGCACTCTTAACGTGCACGAAAAGTACAGAAAGGCCTTTTGTATTCCGCCGTCTATCGGAATGCGACCTCCGAAGCCGCGGATCGAATCCGCGAGCTCGTGCTTAGTAGCAGAAAAGCAACCAGCCAGTCAACACTCTGCCGCCTTCAATTACATCACACACGTTCAATATGTTAGCATAAACTGTCGCCATTCACTCCTTAACATAGATCACCCCCCACATCTATGTATCGCTCAGCATAACGGCACCAGCGCAAAAGCTTTGTGAGCTTGAAACGTAACTATCACAACACAACGTTCGGCAGCCAGTTTGCCAGCCCAAGCTGCGTTGGACGTTAAAGCTCTTTCACTCACCTCCACCCCCCCCCCTCCCCACACAAGCCATCTGACGTCATCACTTTTTTTTTTTTTTAATACTGCCGCTGGCGAACGGCTCGTCGTCGAGCAGCCCTACTACGCCTCCCTCTCGTTGCCCGACGTTCTCGTCAGGAAGACGGCCATTTGTTGCGCAAAGGAGGTGACGTCACAAATAGCACCGCGATGACGCGTGAACCTGAATTGAGCAGAGCTGCGCAAGAGGCGCGAACGGGCTTTTCGCGTGGAGGTGGTGAGCGAAAAGTTGTGTGTCGTATCGTCAAGCCTGTATGTGTGTTATGTCGCAGAAAAAAAAATGGATCTGAGCGAGCAGTATTGGGACACCCGTCATGTTCTTGGTCGATGTAGTATGCATACATACCGTGTGTCCCAGCTAAACTTAGCCAAGCTTTTCAACGAAAAAAGAAATGATAAAAACAACGTGGTGCAAGAATTATAAGACATGTCGTGGTCGGTCGTCAAAGGTCTGAAGACCGAACACCACAGGTCTTAAAATCGTTTCTTGCACCGTGTTTTGTATATATATATATATATATATATATATATATATATATATATATATATATATATATATATATATATTGCACTGCTTGGCTAACGTTAGCTGGGTCACCCTATATACGTATACAGACGGCCACAATATTTTTGGAGTACAGAATTCAACTGAGAAGACAGGTGGTTACGCTGGCCTGAAGTACCCGCACCATGCAGCTGGTCGTGAAATCGTAGGTTATGACAGGGTCTACTCCAGCCTAGTTCATTATTTATCGGAAAATAAAAATTATGCGCAGCATGCTAATGAAACCAAAGACTCAACTGAGCAAGTTTCGAGAACTTTCGTGCGCCGTAATTGCCCAGGTATACGAGAATATACCTTAATATTCATCACGTATACTACATAGATGTGCTGTTGCCGAGGTTTCAGAGCGAAATTTAATTAAATTTTATAAAAAGAGAGGAAGGGCGAACGGGGAAGGGTGGAGTTTGGCCGTTAGTTTATCCGCTAGTAATGTATATTTAAAGAAACCCAGGTGGTCGAAATTAATCCAGAGACCCCAACTCGGCGTCTCTCATAATCCTCGACTTGCTTTGGGACGTTAAAGACCAATGATTTGTGCGGCGCGATGAAGGGCCGGCAGTTGAGGGCGTGGTCGATACATCAAATGCAAATTCCACGCCAGTGCGTCGGAGCCCCGAATCGGCTTTGAAACGGTACGATCAATAATTATAAAATAAAAGTTACCCTACGTATATAGCATCAATCGAATAGACAACATATTTGTGGTTGCTATTTTTTTTTATTGCGTTAACATTAGGAGTGTCAAAAAGCGTATGTGTGTGAACTGTGCGAAGCCGGTCACGTGGTAGAGGTATATACAGGGTGTCCCAATTATCATGCACCAAGATTTTAAAAAAGGTTCAATTACGTTGCTCGAAGAACACCTATAGTGCACTGCCGCGCGACTGGCCACTCGAGGCACTTTGAGTGTATTCGCGAGCTTCTAGCTATCACGCTCGGAAAAAAACACTTATGTAGCACGTAACGAGCAACAGAAAGCATGTATCGGGAATTTTTCACGTTGCTCTACGGTTTTCTCATTGACACTTTGATAATTAGGACAATATACTTTTCGAGTTAGATTAATTAAATCTCAGCAACTAAAAAATTACCGGCGGCTACTCCACTGTACTGGAAACAATATACACTGTTTTCATCGAATAACGCAATTACTCTCTTTTTTAAATCTTGGTGCATGATAGCTGGGACACCCTGTATAAGAACCGTCAGCCATATGATAAGTGGTTCTTGAGGGAAAGGGAAAGGTTGGCGCTATCTTCTGCAGCCCTTGAGGGAGCACGGCTCAGCGCCAACGGGGAGGGGTAGTGGGAGCGAAAGAAGGGATAGAGTGGAGTCGCCACGCAGCAGCAAGTGGCTGACACCCTTTCCCTTTTTACACCCTTTTACACCCTTTTTACACCCTTTCTTGGGTGTAAGGGTGTGAGATAGATTTACGCCTTTATGCACTTTTAAGAGTGTAAATTATTTTACAGTGCTATTGCACTTCCGGAGGGTGTGAGAACTCGCTTTCACGTACAGCTTCGCTGTCTGCAGTGTATACCAGTCGTCAAACTGACATACATCATCTTCCTTCTGGGGTTTTACATGCCAAAACCAGTTCTGATTATGGGGCACGCCGTAGTGGAGGGCTCCGGATTAATTTTGAACACCTGGGGTTCTTTAACGTCTGCGAAGTATATATTTTTTCGTCTTGAAGCATAACTTTGAAAGAATACCAGTAGAACGTCATTTATCACTGCACTGTTGTAGAATCCCTCTAATCATGTTCGGATAAGCATCTTTACGGCGAGATAGAAAAGTTGCGCTAAATGTGGAAGGTGCACAAAAGAAAAAAAAAAAAAAAAGAAACGGGCGGGTGCTGTCTTTGGGCGCCGATGGCGAGATCGGGAGGGAGGACACTCATTTTATTACTTTTTTTTCCCCAGGCAGCAATCCGTATTTGCGGTCCGCGCGCGCACACACACTGAACACGTGTGCAAACACGGCACGAACGGCCGTTCGTCCCGTCAACGTCGGGATGCCGTCCGCGGAGACCGACCAGTGAGTGCAGGGGCGCGACAACGCACCACTCCGCTTTTGGAATTCCGGCTGCACAAACTGTGCAAACGAAGAAAACCTACACAAGACGTATATGGCCGAGAGAACGGGCAAGGAGGACTTAGCCGCAGTCGCGTACTTAAACGGGCTTTGCTTTTCGGCTGAATCTGTATAGCGCCATGGGCTGTGAGAAATGTCGCGGCGGTCGACGGCCGCGGATTCACTTCTTGACTTCAATACAGCACTGCGGTGTCTAGAGGCCTCTATCTTAGGCGTAACACGAATTATGCAGGCGTTGCAGCATGGACTATATCGTGACTAACGGCCTAACGTTAAGAGACAGGAAGAGAGCGGTGTGGATCAGAGAGCAAACGGGGATAGCCGATATTCTAGATGACATGAAGAGGAAAAAATGGAGCTGGGCAGGCCATGTAATGCGTAGGATGGATAACCGGTGGACCATTAGAGTTACAGAATGGATACCAAGAGAAGGGAAGCGCAGTCGAGGACGGAAGAAAACCAGGTGGGACGATGAAGTTAGGAAATTTGCAGGCGCAAGTTGGAATCAGCTAGCGCAAGACAGGGGTAACTGGATATCGCAGGGAGAGGCCTTCGTCCTGCAGTGGACCTAAATATAGGCTGATGATGATGATGATATCGTGACTCATAGGAATATGAGCTACCCGTCGCGGTGGCTCAGTCAGCTAAGGTGTTGCGCTGCTGAGCACGAGATCGCGGGATCGAATTCCGGCCGCGGCTGCCGCATTTCGATGGAGGCGAAATGCAAAAACGCCCGTGTGCTTGCGTTGTAGTGCACGTTAAAGTACCCCAGGTGGTCAAAATTTATCCGGAGCCCTCCCCTACGGCGTGCCTCATAATCAGAACTAGTTTTGGCACGTAAAATTAAACCCCAGAAAGAAGGAATATGAGCTTGTTTGTGGCATACAGTCAAACCCGGATATAACGAATTATTGTGTATAACGAACAACAGTAAGATCCCGTTGAAAATTTGTGTATAAAAATGTTATTTGATATATCGAATTACCAATATATCGAACTTTTGTGTGATCCTCTTCAGATTCGATATATCCGGTTTCGATTGTATTCAATTTTTTTTTCCTTTACATGTATGTATACATCTATACATTTGCGTAGTCCATAAATGTCGCTTCGATTTGACCTGTATTTTTTTTTCAGGCACAAGCGATGGCATGGGTGAATTCAACCGTCTCAGATATAGGGGTGAGTACATAGGATAAGAAAACCAATGAAAAATTCACTTAGTTACAAGACGTTCATCGCTGTAAAACAAGAACGTAGGGGTGATCACCAACATACGGCCTGAGCGCCCAGTAGTCAAATTTACAAATTTCTTGAGCAAGTAGTGCCACGGGCAAATCTCTAAGCGAATTCAGTGTCTCTAAGCATGATTGCGTAGTCAATAAATATCGCTTCAATTTGACCAGAATTCTTTTTTTAACGCGCGATGCAATGGCACGGGTGAATTTAATCGCTGCTTAAGGCGCAAACAAACGCAGCGACTTCTTGCCCCGTCTCGGTCCTTCCTCGTGTGACCCGTTTGCGCTTTCAAGCCGGGAACATATCCACAAGCTGGTACAGTTTTCTAGCCTCGTGCATACGCCAGCCAGTGTTACACATACACGTCGGTGGCACGGGCCGCGATCAGGAGTGCACGAACTTACTGTATATATTTAATCCACAAAGCCTGCAGTATAAGCCCTTACGCGGATATACAAATGTACAGAGACGCAAAACCTGATGTGAGCTTAAACGCCGCCCTCGTTATATGGTCTTGAAGAGCAAGAACCTTATTGGCCCGTAGCGGCGTTTCGAGAAACGAGAAAAAACGATGGTACCTGCGGTTAAGGTGTCTAGCGAGTCAGAAACCAGCTGCATCTAAGGAAACGGGGTCGACTTATTACTCGCGTAAATGGGGGTACGTATACGAAAGAGTAGAACGGTGCACTGCATCACGGCATGGGGCACGGCCCCGTGTGCAGTGGCTGCAGCTGGACTCCCGCTGTTACCGGCCGTCGTTCGGAGAAGCTTCCGCAATCCCTCCTTTCGAGATATATCAAGCCCGTTTGCGAGAGAAGCAAGGTGCCAAAAAGCAGAGAGAACAGCTCCTAGACGCGCTGTTTTGCGCGATTCTTCCGGTGCGCTTTTGCTGCAGGCGTTTCGGGGTCGGTGGGCCCGGCGCGGCGCGCAGACCTCACGCTCGCCTCCCCCCCCCCCCTCTCCCGCCCTTCTTCCATGCCAGATGAAAGGTGGCAAGCACAGTAGTACAGTTGTGGAGGGATTTAGCAAAAGAGGGCGGACGGCGCGCGTGGGGTGTGGGGAGAGGGGTGGGGTGGGAGGGTGAGGTTAAGAGTGAGGCGTTTATTCTTAGCTAAAGCCGTACGGTACACACATAACGAAAGGTGAAGTCGAGGATCCTTCGAGGCCGCCGCGGCCGCTGCAGCCGCTGCGTATGTGTGTGTGTGTGTTTAAGCGCCTCTTCCCAGGCACCACCTTCGCTCGCGAGCACACGCGCCACCACGGTACGTACGCGTATACTGCATACACGCTCGCATACTGACGCGCCGTCAAGGAGTTCCCGAGAGGTGCTTCGCACCGACAACCACAGGCACGTCGAAGCCGCGTGTGCGTGCGTTCGCGCGTTCTGGTTCTATATGCGCGTCGGCGACGGGAGCTAGACGACGTTCGCGCGCAGTGCGGGGCTCTTGACACACTGACATCTCCGCGCCGTCGCAGCAGCAGCAGCATCAGGGACGCGTCAACAAGGCTGTTCCACCGAGTCAGCATGATGGCTGTCTCTACAATGAGAGCGGAGTGATGGGCCGCACTGAGAGAGCGCGTGGCAGGTGCTAGTAGTGTAAATGTAACACGGCGCTACAGGTCGACGCATGCACACAGATGTCGGTCGGAGTGGAGAGGTACTTCGGGGTCCTCCAGAAGCCCTCACAGCGAAAATGTAGAGTTTCGGAGTTCGAAGCTAACCTAACTTAACCCAACGTAACCTAACCTAGCCTAACCCAACCTAGCCTAACGTAATCCAATCTACACTCACCTAGCCTAACCCAACGTAACCTAACCTTACCCAATCTACCTAACCTACCTTACCTTACCTAACCTAACCAAATCAAATGGGGACGGACGACAGGAAGAAGCGGGACCGTTGTCCCACTTTACTCTTTGCTGATGCTTGCGAGAGCTCTCGGACACCCTCCGCTTGGCCAGTGACAATGGGACGAACAGGAGGGACATTGAACCAGGCGGCGTGTTGTCCCGGGCAGAGAACTTGTCGATCATACCTTATTTGAGCCATATATGGAAGGGGCATAACGCATTACACAAGAAGAGGAGCGACGTCATCGTCCATGGATGATAATTAGTATAGATTGGCTACCCAAATTCCGCTAGAAAACAAATTTTCACTTTTGTAAAGGAGAAATTTCTGTTCACTGCCTATAGGTCCGAACTTGCTCGATATTCCCTCATGTCTTTTGAATGAACGTGCACCTAACAGGTCATTGTCAATAACGCATACAACCAGCGTGTTGTCAGCGTATACGATCGAGCTGCGATCTCAGCACATTATTCCGACATTGTTATTCATTGTCACCGAACTACTCGTCAGTAATAATCGTGTATTCTGGCGACTCCTCGCGTAACTAACGTTAAAACAAAAAGCGCGTCTGTCAAGTTTCTAAATACATGGCAAAATCGCTAGGCTTTCACTGTATCATACTTTTTTTTTCTCATGTCTTAGCCAACTGTTCTCCCATCAGTAAAGCTCATCGCATCAGCCATGTGAAAGCTGTATATCGTCGCTGGTGGCCGCACCGCCACACACATTCAATCATTTTTATCGCGACAGTCAACGACTTTCTCGTTAACCTTTGATATATATATATATATATATATATATATATATATATATATATATATATATATTCGCTCCTGAACAAACACCTTGCAAATTGGTGAACGCGGTTTAAGCCATGGATCCGGGACCTTAAAGAGGCGCGGACGTAATGCTAACGCATTTATCTTGCATTTACCGCTAAATTGGCACTAAATTATTATTTGTTGACGCCAACCAACTTGTTTTTTTCACCCACCCTTCCTGTAAAACCCTGCGTACGTGGGTCCTTGTGGTATTTTTAATAAATTAAAATAAATAAATAAATAAATAAATAAATAAATAAATAAATAAATAAATAAATAAATAAATAAATAAATAAATAAATAAATAAATACGGTCGGCTGGTCAACACGACACGTGAACCCGGCACTGAACCGTCTTGCACCGTACGTGTGGGAATGGGAGCGCCGAGTGCTCACCTTACACTGACGAATCTACATACAGAGCCGACTGGACGGGAGGAGGCGACCGAGCCCTTATAAAAACAACTCCTCCTACGTCGCTCATCAACTCCAGCGTGGCCACACCCCTCATTGTAGGCTCTTTCATTAACGAGCTGACCTACTTGTCTGGCTTACAGCATCACCTAGTCCAAATCCGCTCCGTTTTCTTCCTTTTTTTTTTGCCGAAGCCGATATGAAAAATGCGCCTCTGATGCTTCGAATGCGCGGGCGGCACAAGCAAATTGTTTCGTCTCTGTGTCCAGACTAGCTGTAACTGCCGTTCGGGGACGGTTTGGTGCAGATTATGATACGTAACGCACCGGTAAAGTTTACACATAACGCAAGCATTAGTTACAATCGACGAAACGCCACTCGAGAAAAGTACGGCACGAAAAAAAAGTCGGCTTGACAACGTACAGCAAGAACCAATAAAAAAAGGATTATTTAATATCATCAACTTTCCTTTCTTAATGAAATGGACAACCTACAGCGGGATAAACCTCTTCGACAGACGATAGATATGCGGCCAAGCATTGCAAATATTGTTCGAACTTCGGAGTCACGGCTCGGTTATAGTGACTGCTTGCTTGAACACCGAACATCGCTCCTTCATGTATTATATTCCGCTACTGTATACGCACTGTGTGGTTCGACATAAAGCCTTTAAAGATGATGAACGAAATAAAAGGATTATGACGACGATGATAATGATGATGATAAGAAAATGATGAATACGGACTTCGCTCACGAAGTGTGGAACATTGTGGAGCGTTGTCGCGGTCTATACGTATGGATACAGGGACATTCTGCCGCCAGGTATGCAAAAAAAGTTTCTAGGACGCGTCATTCTGGAGCATCAAAGACCAAACTTATAGTGCGTACTAGCAGTCACTGCGTCAGGTTATTTGCGCAATTCATGAGTCATTCCGGTTTCATAACTAAACTCTCCCGATGACGATGGGGGATTCATCTAATTACAATGGAGTAGGGAGGAAGATGTACGATACTGATTTAGAAGATTTCATTACAATATCAATATAAAAAGTAAAAGTCTGACAACGCGCACATGCATGCCGTCCGCGCCACAAAATGTACAGCGCGTAGTTGCCGGACGATATATGATCGCTCTTCGCACGTACGTAATAAGCGACGTATCCACATTACTACAACGAACGACTCGTGACTGACTGCACGCCATGCACACTTCGTCAGGTGAACACCAGCAGTATAGCTCGGCTTTAGGTGCAGTGTGTGGAGCTCGATGTCGAGTTACCAAACAGATAATTCCGGCATCAGCAATATCACGCTTGGCCGGCGCGCGACGTTTTTAAATTCGGTCACAACGAGTGACGCAACGCCATACTCGACTCGACTGTGACCCCTCTTCTCACCTTGATGCCGCTGAACGACATTGTCGTATCTCGATCAACGCCGGCGTCGAGGCTTCGATAGACGACCGACCGCTCCCACGGGCAAACGTTTCGCTCAGGCGCCCAGCGTTGTTGTTCTCTGTGCTTCTCAAACGATCACAACCGGCCCTTTCACTTCACGACTCTTCTTTCTCACGAATCTCCTCCCATGTGCCCGTGCAACCGCGGCGAACACGCACACAAAACACAACACCACACACTTCTAAAACAACCAAACAAATTTAAAAAGCACGACCGCGATCTCAAGTTCACTTCGGCTGCACCACGTTGTTTCGGAGTCGATCGCCACTACGCGATCTCAATCAAGGCTGGAAGCTGGCAGGCAGAAAATCGCGGCGTGTTGACGTCGGTGCTAAACTCTGCCGGGTCTGCTTGCTTGCTGGCCGGCGCCTATTACGAGAGGAGAACCCGAAGCTGGAGATGTTGGATCGCTGCCTGCGCGAGACGGTCTTCTCTCTTGTGGGTGTTTTTTAGCAGGCCGCCCCCCCTCGTGGCGTGCCGCGCTACCCTTTCACACGCTGCAACCTCCTCGCCCTCCGCTATGCTGCCTACCGTCGACCTCGCTTCCGCAACTCTCGCCCAGGAGCGCAGCCCCTACGCCGCTGACCCAGTGCCGCGGCTGGCAGGCCTCTTCGTGTGCGGGGGCTTCTCCGCACGGCTCGACGCCTCAAAGGGGGGATGTCACTTACTTGCGCGGCGTGTGCACTCGGTTTAAACGCGCTTGGCTAGGTGAAATCTGGGCGTGTCGGTCGGTTAAGTTCAGTTCGCCGAGTCTGTTGGCCATCTTGGCTAGTCAGGCTTGATTTGTTAAGATTTGGACGCGTTGGGTCGGTCAGAGCTGCGCACGTGTTGACTCCAGCTGGGATGGAAATCTAGTTCAAGCTTGTTGGTTAAATACGCGATTATGATGGGGAATGAGCGAAAGAACTTTCATATATACCCAAGGAGTGGTACTTGGCAGTATTGTTATTCCTAGTTTACTGTTCAGCTTTCTCTTCTCTCTCTGTTTGATGCAGTGGAATTGTGCGACCCACAACGTCCTAATAATCAAGTCCCAAATTGAGGCCTCGCTAACTTTCGCCGTTTCGTCGTCCTCCTCCTCTCCTTGTTCGCACCTTGAACAACCTACCGCTTTTCTCCTCCTCTCTCCACCTCGACTCAGAAATGCCTTCGGTTTCCATCGTGGTCTCCCGTTTCGTCGTCTCGTTTCTCTTGCCTCCTTCATTCATTCCGGTGGTTTTCTTTCTCTCTCTCTCCCGCTCGCCTGTTCTCTCTCTCTCTCTTTTTGTTCTCTTCAATCGTCGGCCTTGTACTGCGTGCGCTTTTTCCTTGGGGGCGTCTGCAGCGCGTAACGCTATTTCGGTGCAACGCCTCCTTCAGAGCGCGTCGACCACGGAACCGACAAGATCGGACAGGGCACACGCGTTCGAGCTTGGTGTCACGCAGGTCCTCGTCGCTTTGGAAGAGCGACTGTGGCGTTCTCACTACCGAGTGCGCGTGACCTCTGAGATCGGTATGTGAGGTCCGATCTCGGAGGCCATGGAGTGCGAGTAGTCATTGGTCGCCGCGGTGCAAGCGTCCCTCCGATGGTGGTGCATTGCAAAAACGGCAGACGTAAACAACTGTCAAACACCTCTGCCCTCGTACTTCAGTCGCTCCGTAAAAGTATTATAATTAATTGCAGACTTCGTTTCGTTGGAACATCAAAACGAAGTAGACATCAGTTATACCACAGTTCACCACTGTTCGCGTTTCCATAAAATTTCGTCTCATGACAAACTATATATTAATCAGTTTTTCTTTTCTTTCTTTCTTTCTTTCTCTGTTTTCACGGCCCAAAAGTTGCACCTTCCCTGCGAGAGATGACGCGATGCAGGGCTCCGAGCTGATTTCAACCGCCCGGGGTTTAAATAATTTACATTAATGCACATTTCAGTGAACGAGTGTTTTTGCAGTCTGCATCCGTCGACCGGGAAGGGTGCGTCGGGGCCAAAAACCGAACCCACAACCCAGACGAGTGTAAAAAAGGACCTCCCACCAAGAGAGAAACATCGTGTAAACGTCTCTAGGTAGCTACAAAAGACCACAAACGTCTTGGTCGACGCGAGTACGTCGAATAGGCGTTATTTCTTAGCATAACCTATAGGTGGAGGTATATAGTGCCTGGAAGGAAACTTACTCCTGAAGTCTTTGGACGCTATTTAAGTAAACGCCTTTAAAGCATATTTGTTCTGAACTTAGATGTTTTCGACGATGTGCTTGAAATGCCGAAAAGGCACGTTACGAGTGCCCTTTACCTGCGATGTATGAGTAAAAAAAAAGACGCCATGAATATGATGACTTCATAAGTAACGGCACAAGCCGGCATCATATCATCCAAAACTGAATCATGCAATATCACGCTGGAACTTAACTCTATCAGCAGGGCAAGAATTATGCTATTGTTTCCAAACGCAGGGTGGGCCTGTACGGTCGGCGTTAAGACGCGGCGTCTCTGAAGAGCCTGAATATTTCCGCAGCCGGGCAGGTAAGCCTAGAATTCGGAACTGCTCCGTGTGCATACGCTCCCCGTACTCTTCGGAGCAGCCTACATAGCGATTCAACGAGAGTGCGAGACTATGTTTCTTCGGTGCGGGGCTTGGCTGAGCCTGCTTCACACCGTCGCGTTCGGAATGCAGCGCTGCGGTAAATTGGCTAGATGGTGGGCGCGGCTAACGCGGTATGCAGTCCATGAAGCCCACACACGGAAAAGCCTCTCTCGGTGCCTTTCGACAAACCGCCGCCCGCATCGTGCTCGAAGGTGGTCGTTCTTAAAAGGTCGTCTTCTTGTTTGTCATCGTGTTTTGCGCGCGGGGGGGTAACATTGACAATTATCGAACGGCTGCCAACGTAATGGAACTTAAAATAACTATAAACAGCAACACTATAAAACAGCTTACTTTACTATCATGATTCTTCTTCTTTCTGGGGTTTTACACACTAACTATTCGTATTCGAAAATGAACTATTCGGTATTTTTCGAACATCAAAATCAACCGAATATTTCGCCAAAGCCAACTGTTAGTACCTGGCTACTGTTTCTCCGTCGGCTAAACAATAGTATCGCAAGTAGCAGAAGTGAAACAACGACAAAAAGTTTCTTTCCCCCGATTTTCGAGGCTGTGCAGAAACAAACTCAAGCTTTGTTTTCGGTTCCACGGCCGCAACCTACATGGTACCCAGCGATTCTTGCTTGTAGTTTGTCACTTGGCAGTCCGATCATGGACAGTAGTTTTATCTTTTACGCTACATCCAGTGACGTTTTTTGTTGCAACGGTCCTTATTACATGCGTCTACGGCACACAAGTACCGCAGCAGCGTTTTTTTTTTTTTTTTTTCCTTTTCCCACAACTCAAATTCTTTTGTTTTTTCGGCAGCCGGTTATTTGACATTTTCGGAAACAGCAGCCATTCATTCTTGGAAAGCTTGTTTTCAATCAGGTTCTAAAGATGTTGAGAAGCTATTCATGCAGTTTTTTTAATGACAATTATAACCTTGTCTTTGAAACTGATCCTGATTATTTGTCCACGATAATTAGCTGTTTCTTTTTCACTAGTAACTACAAGTATGGTAACTAATTATACGTAAACAAGTATGTATGCGTTAAATGTATGCGTCTGCGTTTGGCTATTCTTCGATTCGATATTTGAGACTTACTATTCGTATTCGATTCGTATTCGAAAGCGTTCATATTTGTCCACCTCTAATCATTATACAATTTTCTCATTGACACTTTTCATCTACTTATAATATTTGAGAAGTTAATTAATTAATTAAGACAAATTATATAATCAGGCGGAATGCAACAAATAATCTGAGTATCTCCAAGCGACTGCAAACAACATTACTTTGGTTCTGTCCAGCTACGTGGCATTTGCAAATCTTTAAGGTTTGATCCAAGTTAAGTGAAACACCCTGTATAGCGCTGTCGGCGTGTTGCAGGTTGTCGGAGAGTCTGCTACTGAAGGAAGCGGGATAAAACGCTTTTCGGTATGTTCAGTGCTGAAGTATAAGCTCGTCATCACCCAGAAACGCACAAAAGAAAATCTATCTGAAAAGGAGGACACAGCACTCACGTGATTTTGAGCGAAATTATAAGCTTAAAACAAAGAACAAACCCTCTACTATGCACACACGTGTAGGGAAAATTTTGTTATAACGAAACGATCGAGAGAGCGCGTGAATGTGTTTATAAGCGGTATTTTGATGGAGTAATGCGGAGCCGTGTGGCCGTGCATGAACCGGGCGCTCACAGGCCAAGACCTAACAGCTGTGGAGACGAGCGAATTTCTATAGACGTGTTATGCTGGCCACACAGCGCGGACTACAAACGCCTTCCCTGAACGCACACTCATTACATGTGTAATGCGACTTGTTAGAGAGTGCTTGTTATTTAGAGAGAAGAAAACTGCGAGACGTTCACTTGTGCAAAAGTCAACAGACGTTTCGCGTGTCCTGGCATGTAGCCCAATTTCGCTTCTGGAGGAGCAGCTAATCTGACATCTAGAAGAGCTGCACTGCTGCACCGCTTCTAGGTAAACGTTAGGCGCACGAGTTACTGGGATCAGACTTAGACTGTCTATATGATATAAAAACGGAACGCCTATACTGTTCAAGTAACGTACAGCCTCTCGCATTTTTAGCTATATATCGCGCGAGAACACTATAACATGGTCGTACATCGTCTTGAAGGGAACATTGCATTAGACGACTCTTGCGCAGGAGAGTGCTTAGTGCACTTGAGAGTACTTCTGCCGGCCTCGTTGACTATATGTCGCCGCTTAAAGGTACTAAAATGACGCGTGATGGACGCCCGCGCGACATAGCTAAAAATGCGGGCGGCTGTACATATATCTCCAGTCTCTCGGAATCAATTCACTTATGGGGCGCGAGATTTCGATTAGCGGGATTTTCTCGGGCGCAGCACGATGTGAACAGAAATGCCGCCGGCTCCAATTACACATGCGCGTAGTGAAAAGGCAAGAGCCTTCGCTATAAGATGAAGCGTATCATGGGCATCGGCAGGATGCAGGATTTTGTCTGGGAGGGGGGAGGGGGGGGGGAAGTGTCCCTTTTGCACCCCCTTCCCATTAAGCGTATAGAGTACTACTCCGGTAAACAAGGCATTCAGCGGAGCGACTACTATAAGCGCGTTAGATGACAGCCACTTTAGAGGGACACCTAAATGCAACGCTGAGCCAATTTATGCCGCTAAAGTATTCTTTCAACACACTGTTTTCATTCATTTAGAGAGAAAATGTTGATCGCTACAATAAATAAGATGAAGGACAAACTTTCCCGTTTTGAATTTTCCGCCCAGCATCAACGCCGGTACGTCACTCTGACGTTACGAATTCCGTAGTATTTTCTTCGGGCCCCTCGGTTCCCTTTCTTCTGGTACTATTTTCTTGTGTTACAGCTGGTTTGGAGCAGGAAAAGCTCTCAAACTTTCTGGACCGAGGCTTTCTTTTCGAGTGCAACGTATTGCTTAACAGAGTAAGCGCTGTCAAAATGTATGACGTCACGGCAAACTGTTGCGGGAAGTTCCGGGAGGCGCCGCCACCCATCTTTCCGTTTACTTACTATAAGCCCCCCTTTGATGATAAGTGTGGTCGCATTGCTATTGAATACTAATTTAGTAATGTAGCCTAATCAATATATTCGTCTTTAGTGTGCCTTTAATATATCGATCATTCAGAAAAACTTGTCACGTGGGACGAGTGCGCAGACGGAGCAGACGACGCTCTGTTCCAACCGGCATGCAGCCCGTTAAATGCGTGTTCCTCCCATCTGCGGTGCGAGCCTTTGCAGGTAACATCGTGTCGAAACAAAAAGACCGGATAGAAAAAAAAAAAAGAAAAACCGAAAGAAAATTACGAAGAACAGAAAAGGAAGCGAAACAATTTGTAATGAATGCGAGTGTGCCGTGTGCGGGCTCATTACTTCGTGCCGCTTGCTTTCAAAGCCCGTTCGAGGTGGCGCGAGAGTGCCCGTACGAACGCGAATCTGTTATGAACGCACGGCTCAAGTTCGTGATGCACGTTTCTAGCTCTCCGCCACGTGGGAGCGGTTGCGTGCATGTAAAGATGTGCGCCAGCGGCAGGTGATGTCGCATAAGCCGATCGGCACTCCGTATACAATGTAAAAAAGAAAAACGCGCGCGCGCTTAAAAAGAAAGAAAGGGAGAGGAGTTACTACGCGAAGTAAACGTATCGCAGGCGCCTGCAAATGGATGTGAAAGCGTTTCCGTGTTTCGTACACCTTACGCATATGCATGCTTATAATTAGGACCATGCAGGCTGCATCGGGCGCGCTGTATAAGCACTTCGTGATCTTCAGAGACTTATAACAGTCTCTTTTACAAATATATACCTTGCAAAGCCTGTGTATCGACCCGCAGACTAACTTCAGCGAGGTGGGTGGGAGGTGGGGGAGAGGGGGAGGGGGGCTAAGCGGGTTATACCACGCAGGGCATCCGAAGCATTTCAGTTTCTGAAGCAAACTGCACAGTTGGGCGAGCTGGTTAACGTTTATTTTCGAAACGGTGTAAAAAGGGACGAAAGAACCGGAAATAGACGGAAGAACCGGAAATGCACGAAAGACAGCGCCTGTCCTGCCTGCTCCTCCTTCCCGTGCATTTTGTTACTTTTTACGCTGTTTAAAAAAATGCAGTTTTTGCCGTTGTACGGAGGGAAAAGGTGGAGGGTGGTCTCGGCGACCGTGGCCAGCGACCATGCAGCAAAAACACACGATATCAACGGGTGAGGAGGTTTTTGTCACAGCAGTATTTGTAACTAATTAATATTGCATAAATAAACAAACTCTATAGTGCCACATTAAAGACATGTACGCGGACAACGTACTATTTTCAGTTTGTTTGCGGAAAAACGTTATCGCGCACGTAACACACGTAATTTGTCCCAGAATGCTTAACGAACGTATTCGGATGCTAACCTAGCACACGATCCGCCCACTGAAGCGGAGTTTCGATATTGCGAAACCACGCGATATAGCGAAACCAGGCGTATAACCGCGCGTTCTTCACACTATGCGAACAGGCGCGTATACTAAACGATTCTTAAAAAAGTTTTCGCGACGGTGCACACGCGCAACAAGGACCGAGAAATCCGGCTTCGTTTTCAAAACTACCGCGCGCGTGAGTCCGGATAGAAACCGTGACCGAGATCGTGAACTTTTTTCTAGACGAAGGAGAAAGCGTCCGCGTGGCCCTTGTTTCAATCGTGCCGCCTTATCGTGACGTCACGCGTCTGTGGAAAAGAAACGCATAGCGTCCGTGCCGTTTCCACGCGTTCGGTGTGGCGTATAGTAAGTACATATAGCGTACAGTGTACGATTCTCAACGTACCCCGGACTGCCCCGGAAATGGCCGTGCAGACACCACGTTGGACTCGGTCCTGGTCCAGGCCTCTTCATTGCCTTGTGGAAAGAAGAAGACGCTTATAAAAACGACTCGAAAAGAAAAACGCAGGACGCTCGTTGTGAACTTTGACCTTCCACACCCAAGCACCTGCAATACTCTTATAGCTCCGTGTAGCAGTTTCGGATCCGACGAGATCACGTGCGACCTCGTTGAACTCGTCTGTTATACTCCAGAAGCATGCGTACGAGCTCATTTTTCTTTTCTTTTTCAGGTCAAAGATTGTATGAATGCAGTAAGCTAAATGCAACTGTCTTTCTATTTCGCTACGATGCGGTGTCATTATGTATCTGCAGCGAACTTAAACGCTGAGCATGAAGTTATAGATTCTAGGCACTATAATGCAGCAGACGTGTGTGGCTCTGCTCGAAGTCACATCCGTAACGGTGTTTCATTGGAGGAATGCACTGTGCGCCTTTGACCAATTAGTGAAGGCTTCTGCTCCGTGATAAACTATAAAATTAGCCCAACCGGGCGCACTGGTGCGTCCCTTTCTTTTCAACGTTTTATTTCTCTTTTCCTTTTAGTACTGCGTGCCGCCCTAACAGCGCAGCAGATTTGATTGCACCGTACCGAAGTCCACTGGCTTATCTGGAGTACGTGGAGTGCCCGTCGGTACAGTAATGCGGAATTCAACCGGGGGCTTGCAGCAGTAGCGCTTACAAAGCCCTAGCAGCTCAGCAGGCATCCACGACTACGATACGACCATTCAGCGCGAGCAACTGTTGGCGGCTTGTGTGACCTACATTGTTTTTGCTCGGAATAGCTTTAACAGCACCGATCAATGATATCGTACGGCCCGGCATTATCGTTCTCCTTTTCATAGGAACTGGTCTGATACAATCGCATTTAATATCGAGTGACGAAGGTACATTCATGTTAGTCGACTGCGATAATTCTTTACGTCCATGTCCGACTTCTCTAAAAAAAAATGAAAAACAAAGAAAAGAAAATGAACAGAAGCGCGGCAAAACAAGATATGTTCTCTAATAGTGATAGAATATGCACCTGATGAGTCCAGGGACCTCCGGCGCGGCGTGCTGCGGTCAGAAAACATGCGTCGATGCGATGTCTTCGGATCGTTCTTGTCTGGGACCCTTGTAAAGATCGGTGACCACCAGCTGACAGACATGACGGAACAAACAGATGAGCCGTGGTCGGTTACAAGGACGCTTCGACGGACAGTGGACGGGAATTAAAAAAAAAAAGAAAGAAAAAATACAAAGCAACTTCCCGCGAGTTCGCTTTTAGATCGAGCGGAGAGTCCTGCGCTGAGACAGTTCTGGCCCTCACACGCGGCAACGCGCGCACCTCATTCAAAGGAGCCCCTTGGAGCTATCGGCTCGGGCTACGCCACGAGGCGAGCCTGCCCAGTGGTGAAGGCTAACTCGCGCCTCCTTTCTCCCCCGATCACGCGTGCGCATGCGCGCACGCACGTCAGGCCAGAGGAAGTAATCAATAGTACGGTTCCAGGCTGGCTAGACGGGGCCCGTCCATCCTTTCCGGCCTTTCTTTCGCTCAGAGCTCTTCTCTCTTATACGCACAAGGCCCACTGTTACAAAATGCGACCACCTTGCCTGACAAATTGTCTGTCAACTGCTGACCTTGCCCTCTATGCGCCAATAATAAGTTAATTTAACACAAATATTTGCAAAATAGTTCAGTTAATTAGTGTTTTTATTTGCCGAAAGGTAGCGCTACAAGTTGTGAGTACCAAATAACGAGTCAGCGGGCGTGTTATTATTTTTACCAATGACTTGAGAGGAGTTTTTGTACTAGCAAGCACATAAGCTACGAGCTTTCACCCCTTTCACTTTCTACGTTTGTTTTGTGCTGCGGTCACGGACTGTGTGAAGAAGGCACGGATGCTATGGAGGTCTCTGTTGCGTAAGCACGCTCCGCGCTCCTCCTACGTTGATTGACATCTCGTTGTTTGAGACGCATCCGCTCTGAAGACGTGCGCGCAAAAGGATGTTAGCTTTCACGGGCGCGCGGCTATTGTTTTAACGGCAAGCGATTTTGGAGGCGTTAGCCTCAAAGCGGAAATAGGTCAGTCGGGCCGAAACCACTGGGGCCTAGCGTGCAGTCGCATGCTTTCAGAGGCAACGATCCAGAAAAAAAATAAAAATTAAAATAACGCACTTTGTCCTCGGCGAACGGATATAAAAAACCAGCGACGCAGTATTATTACATGCGCAATTGCTCGAGCTTATATTGTACAATCGAGTAACCCGCACGCTCGCAACAAATTAAAGCCGCACCGACTTTTCCAATGCTCTCTCGCGTCTGTCGTCTGCTAAGTGCAGGAAAATGCTTGCTTTGTGCTGGACAACGTGATCGACATCAGCATCACTCGAAGAAAAAAAAAAAAAAAAAACTGTCATGGCGGCGCTTAGCACGCACGCATGAAAGCAGTGATCGCGTGTGATTGCGAGTTTCAGTCGCGGTCTACCGAGTTGACGCTGCGGGCTCTCCTGTGCTAGGTGCAGCGATAGCTGCTGTGTGTATAAAAAAATGCGTCACAAACTTTTCATTGCCCGCACTGTTCTTGTCCAGAACAACCAAGTCGAAGAAGCACTGCGAGTGCTGAACCGGTAAGCGTCCTCCGCATGCTAGTTTCGAGGGAAAACAAGAAGGATCTGTTGATTTCTATGAGTAACGGTCTCAGTTTTTACGAGACGACGACGTTGTTACGACTGCGCACTCAAATTTTGTCGTGCGCTCTTTTTCTCCAACCTAGCATCCTGGGTTTGGAAGGCATCTTCGACCGCTACAGGCTCACGAGGTACTACGAGAAGCCCACTAAAACGCGACGGCGAATCAACTACGAAATCTGCAAGGCGATCTACGACGAGGACATGGCCCGCCGGATCCAGTTCACGTTGCGCAAGAACCGAGTCGACCCGTGGCTAGGAAATGATTGAACTGTTGCCGCGTTTAGCTGACGCCTGTTTTTAACAGGCGTTCTTCTTACCTCTGGTTCCTCCGCTGTTGTAGTTTATAAAGGGTCAGTCGCTGGTCCCAACGGTTTTCGATTCTTGCAGCACGTTGGTCGCGTGCGGGCGTGCGAAGCAAGGCTTCAACGTCTTCGTTAATCGTTTACCGACTCTCGCGCTTAGGCGCTCCGTTTGCTGGCTTGTCGGGGATTATCGTGCCTGTCTTCTTCGACTATCGCTGCAACATTTGTCGCTATCTAGGCTAGGCTGTAAGTAAGTTCCAGATGTGACCGCTGCGATTACCATGGTTGGCGCAGTGCGGCGAACGAGAGCCGTTATCATTACTAACCTAAGCCACACCCGGATGCTTATTTCTTAAACACGTCTTAAAGGGTCTCATGCAGATTATTATCCATCGTTCATCATTCGAGAATACACCACTTTGTTGAACTACACATTAAGCTATTTCAGTAATCTTTATTAAATGATGTAGGACTCCAGCGAAATTTAGCCTAGCAAGGTTGCTAGCTTAGCAGCTAATTGGAATATATTTTAGGTGAGCGTGTGCATTATGCATATTCTTTTTAGTCTGCCCAGGTAAGCATAGAGAAAGAAAAAAAAAAGCTTTCTCTATGAGGTAAGGAGCCCAAAGGCATGGGCAGGAGGGCAGTGAATATCTTATATTAGCATAATTTATGTGCATATCGATTGAAATTACCCAGTGTTTCTTACAAAAATTATTGGATTGGGAACTGAGCCGCGATAATTCAGCGACCATTGGAATTAGCGGTAGTTTGTAGATTTCACCAATCTTCGCGCTTGTGGCTTCAGATGTTCTTACACTTTGCTTCTAAATTTCCAAGTAATGTTTTCCAAACTCAGCAAGACAATGAGTTTCTGCACATATGCATAGTCATTGCAGATTGTTGCACTTTGAATGCAACTTTCTGTTGCGAAAATTTGCATTAACACAGCAGTTTGAAGCAGAAAGACATAGTCCAAGCAAATAAAAAGAAAAAATAAGAAAAAAAAATGAAACATTCTTCTTTCTGGGGTTTTACGGGCCAAAACCAGTTCTGATTATGAGGCACGTCGTAGTGGAGGGCTCCGGATTAATTTTGACCACCTGGGGTTCTTTAATGTGCACTACAACGCAAGCACACGGGCGTTTTTGCATTTCGCCTCCATCGAAATGCGGCCGGGATGAAAACATTTTTGTAGGAAGATCTATGGTCTTAAATTCAACAGACACAAGAGATACACACATGGGTTTCATGAACATTTTATATTTACATTTTGCTTTGTATTTCACATCTAAAGGCACTTTTCACACAATAGCGCATGTGGGATAACTTGGTTGCTGGCCCATGGATGTGCGCAGGACTGCGGTCACAGACGAATGACTTTCAAGGGTGTGACATCGACACATTCCACTCGTATACTACATTCTTGAATGCCCTTCAACACAATTCATTTGAACATGTGTGCACATCCATTGAACATCTCGTTAGCAGCCCGGCATCAACCAAAGGAGCACATGGTAGTGCCATTTCTCTCCTTTATATTACATTTTGTTTTTACCCCTGCCAACTGTTGCATGCTTGTGACCTGCTTTACCAGCAAGTACCCAAGACATGACAACTGCAGTGTTTACCTAGTGCAAGGAATTTCAACTCCTATTAATATCTTTACATCTCTTTACATTGTTAATAGCCGCATATACATGTCGGGTGACATGGCTCAAAAATAATGCTTTCTCACTCTGCCTGTACACACTAAAACTGTACATGGTCAAGCATTCTACCCACAGCAACTCTCAACAAGACTGTGGCTTGCTGCTTGCGCGAAGTACTAGACGACCGTCTACGGGAAGTCGGCACAGCACAGTGCCAGAAGTGTTGTTCTCTGCCTGTCACACTTACAATCTAGCCCAGTGTGTGGAATGTTGCGTTGATAGGGGAGTCTGGTATAACTGGCCCTTTAGGCTAAACTGCCAACCCACTAGTGCTTTGATTTGGAGGTAAATTTTTCCTTGTGTCTAAGTTTGAAGTACATGTCTAAGGCAGCTTAAGAAGAAAAATGTAGGCTTTTCCTAGCAGAATAAACAGTGCATGCATCTGTTGCCCAGGGAATAAAACCATCCCTCACTGCGTTGTCTTCACAGCTGGCATTTTCAACCTACTAGGCACACATGGCACTCATCTTTTTCAGCGAGAAAATTGCCTTTTGATTTACAATGCTGCAAAAAACTTGTTCGCTGAAGTTAAGCAGCCAGGTACCGAGCCAAGCATGATATCAATAAAATTAACCCTCAAAATACTCCTCCTGTATGAAATTGGTGCACAAATTAGCCGGCAATTTAGCTGGGATAGGCCACTTACAAATGGGCTTCCTCATCAACACAGCATGCACCTATATTTAGCATAACAGGGAAAGAGAACCCCAACACGACAGTCTGCAATCTTTCAAACACCAAAAACCTTTGGCATGGTCACTCTTCTTAAGGTACTGGAGAACAAAGCATAAAAATAACTTGTGCTCAGCTCAGACGATAAATGACAGTGCAACATCACAAGTGAACGAGGAAAAACATCATGCATAACACGTACATGTGAGCAGAGATTTGATCACACTGGAATAAGATGTTGAGGCCACCGACCAACAGGAACACACTCATTCGCAGGGAGGAATGTGTGTGTGTACATTAAGTGTGCATAACAGCAGGAATGTTTAGCGTGCCTTTTTTTCTTTTTTTTTTAATTAGGTACTTGTGCAGCTTCCTTACAAGTTGAGATGCTGCAAGATGAGTGCACACAAAGCAACATTCCAGTGCAGCACGACATGCAACACTGAAGCTGGCCACTAGCTTCCACTTATTTACAGAATTCGAATGCGACATTAGAGATTCGGAAGCATATGCCAGTCTCTGAAACAGAGACCACAATCCATGCAATTGTATCGTAGCCTGATCAATACTTGTCTTGGTGTTAACTGTTCGAATTCTAGAGAGGTGCAGGGCTAGAATTCTCGTTCGGCGCCATTACAGGCTAGTTTAAAGCGAAACTGGTTTTCCAGTTCATGTAAACCACTAATGACAACGAAATTTTACATCCCTGTTAAAGATTGTGATTCTTTGTAGCATGCAGCAGCACTGGCCACTGTAGTCATGTAAAGCCAAGCCAACGCCCTGTGCATATTGCACTTAAAGAGCAGCCGTGCATGGCAAGTTGCGAAATGCTTCCATGCAGGTTTCCTCTAGCAATACGGTGCACTTCACCCGCTTCGAAGTGCGTTGAACAACCAGGATTATATTGGGCTTCTAGAACACAACCACATTTTGAAACGGCAAGCGGAGGCGGAGCCAGGCTTTGGCAAATGCTACGTTTCCTTGCCACCGTAAGGAGAGTGATAGTATTGCGTTTGGAAGAACAGTTGCCCTATTGTTCTTTTAAACTGGCACCTCTTGAAAAACTTCCCCAAGTTCTGTAAGTGTGGGCAGTGCTGTACTTTAGACTGAAGCAGTTGGTCCGAATTCAGAAACGCCCCTCAGAAACGACAGGTTGCTCACAAAACACTCACTCCCCCATTCTTTGAACAAATGCTGAAAGTTCTCAATAACGAAATTGTAGGCAAGGTATCGTAGAGGAGAGTTAGCGAGGTACAGTAACCACTTCACGCAAGGAGTGGTGCTGCTCTCATCTCCCAGAAGTTGAGGGGCATTAAGAGGATGAGCGTTTTAAGAACACGACACCTAGCATTATGTGGAGCTCTGTGGATTCATGAGAGAGTTGGTAAAGCGGAGACAGAGCTGCATGCCCAAAGAAATGAGATTATTGCATGTTGTGCAGCTTTGATGGGTTTAGTGAGCTTCTCAGTCAAAGCTACAGGGAGGAACTTTCACAAAGGATGACATTCATTGATGGAAGGCCTCGTATCTCTTCTTGCTGCGCTAGCACTTGCAACACCTCACAGATGCAGCTCAATGGTGCTGCGAGCTGCCGCGCGGGTTAGATTTTGCAAGGAACAGCAGCAAGCAGTAGAGCGTGTCACTCTGCTGTGTTTGCAATATTGTTAGTGTACCATTAGACATTGCCACACAAGTTGAACGCACCAACGCTCATTAAAAGTTTAGTCATTAAGCCTAGTATTTTTTGCCAACTGAACTATTCATACGCTCACCGTTTGCAGTTATTTCTGTAGTGTGTGAAGCTCAAAACCTTATTAGCAGCAAGCATCTGCACCTCATTAAATATGCTGGCTGGGCAAATCAATATGTTGCAACTAGAAAAGAAGCCAACACGGAAGACAACACGAACACATAGAAAGGACGTCGACAGTGCTTGTCCTTTCAACTTTTTGTGTGTTCGTGTCACCTTGTGCACTGGCTGTTTTTCTAGGCACCTGACACAATTCATACGAAACGACGTTCACATCCTGGTATCTCGCATAGTACATTATGAAGCAGTTGTTTAATAAAAGCATAAATTGAGCATTAGGAGCAAGCATTTTTTTGCATGCACAGAGCTCTTCAGAGAGTGCCAATGATCTCTGTACAGCCTGTAAATTATGGCTACCTAAATGATTGTCGCCTACTCCCACTAAGCAAGTTCTCAGGTTTGAGGTCTATACTATGCCTGCGGGGGTGAAACTTTACCTTACTTTTGCTCGAATTATGTTCATTTGGGCGCATTTGACGTTTTGAAATATTCGTAAAGTAATAAAAAAAATTTCGCATTTACGAATTTTGACTGTTCGAGTCGAAGGCCGAATCCAATAAGGCACTATTTGATTCGTTATTCGAAAGTTTTGAATATTCGCACACCCCTAATAATTTGCAAGCTCAAAGGGCAAGTCTTACAAGCTTCCAGGCAGGAACTATACCTCAACTAAGTTAACATTACGAAGTATGTTAAAAAAATAAAAATTATTTCATTCTTCAAAGCACTACTAGCCAGCCATTTGGTTGAGTTCTCCATGCACACATCTGATATACGGGCTTGTGCTTTTCCTGGTCGAGCAATGAGTAGATGGCAGCCCTTTGGTACAGCAACAATATTGCGTGAATGCTCCTACAAACAACTTCAACAAAACGGCTTTTGTACTACAGAGGTTATGCTTGCGGAATCGTGCGCGAAGGTGAGCTATGGTTTTGCCATGTTTAGCAACACCGGCAAGTAAACAGGGAGCTCATCAAATAATGCAGTTCCATATAGAGATGTAAAGGCAGCAGCGTGAACAAAGCAACCACATTATGGAACACCTCAAGACAAATGCCAGTCGCCATTCTCTCGGTGGGAGTTATTGCTCACACTAGCGCCTGCCGCTGCCTACGTCAGGCTAATGCGCACTAGCTTGGCCTGCCACGAATTTTCGCCAAGTGTTTTGTTTAATTGTGGTTAAGTGCTGGGCAAATACAACAGCTGTGCACAACAGGTTGCTACACATGCTTCAGACTTAGTAGTGCTTTATAGAACCCTATACATTTTTCTTTAGCCTTAGAAGATCAAAGTGTGCTAACTTTAAGTGCACCTTTCAAACGCTTTGTGCAAAGCATAGAGGTACATGCACACAGAAAAGACGTCTCACACATTTCCTGGTATTTCAGACTGGATGAAACGTTTTCAGTACTTTACAACATGCTAGCGACGAGAACAAGCTATAAGCGCAGGGTCATATAGAGTCTCGTGCAATCATGCTCTTTGGCATCACCTAGCCGTGTCACCGAAACCAAAGGTACACCTAGATAAGTTTTCAAGAACTTAAACCTAAAAACTTAGGCCTAATCTACTGACTTAAGTTTAAGTGTAGAACCTGAAGCTCAATCAGAAAATTAGGCCTAAGCATACATACGCTGGAAGCCTATACTTGGCTCAAGTGTTGCACTCTTTAGACTCAAATCTCACTGAGGAACAGGCAATGACGGGCCCTTTCAAATCCAGCGCACGTCATTACCCACAAATTACGGTAGCCACCATTACGCTTGCCTATACGCAGAACTGCCTCTCTGCACACTAGATCAGCACAGTCTGCCAGTGGGCTCAAGTTCCGCAGCGCAGCCGAGATGAGGTGCAGTTTCAAACCCGTGGACCCATTCGCATTAAAGGGGCCCTGAACCACTTTTCATCGAAGTGACGAAACACATTTGAAGTGAAAATAGGCTATTTCAGAATCACTTTGCTGCAAAAAGTACTTCAATGCGTTCAGCAGAAGCGGAGTTATCGGCAATCAGACACGGCCTCCGTTCTGCTCCCCTTCCTCCTCCAATGCCTTGCACTGCGAAGGCTACGGCGGAGACGTCATCATGACGTCCGAGACGTCACCGTGGCACGTAGTTCAAATTTTATTTCGGACTTCCGATTTTGGTGCCTACGAAGCGCTAAACGTAAGCCAAACGCGGTTGTCCTCAGTGAGCCGCAGTGCGCTGAGCCAGTGGACTCGTGGCGGCCGCGGTGTAGACGAACGCAGCTACCAATAGCATCCGCGTATTGGAGTGTGCTTTATTACGAAATAAAGCACACGGAAAAGAGCTAGGAACATGGGGTTTTTTTTAAACGAGAGCGGTTGAGAAAAAGGTGACTTCGCGCTCCGCTTGCGAGCTCCACGGACCGCGTACGACAGCATAACTTGACCGAGATGTTCACAACAGTGTATGCTACCCGCGGACTATGTTATTTCAGCAAGCCCGAGGGGTGGTTCAGGGCCCCTTTAAAATTAATTAAAAACATTAAAATTAATATTAAAAACAACAGGAAACACACATATCGAGCACCAAAAAAGAAAACAAGGTGCTAACTAACTCAACGGGGCTGGCAGTTTATGTTGGCAATGCCTCTGTTCTGTTGCCTCCGTTCTCCCCACACATGCCTTGTGCTGTTCTGGTGTAAGTGACTTCGTGCGTCGTCTGCTCACTGAAAGGTCTCGCAGACAACACAGGCCACAGTGCTACAATGATGCAGAGAAGCACCGAACCAGACATTTGTGCCACCCTTGGCTCGAGCAATTGTCAGCGGTCAGAACACACAAGGAGTCCAGCCTCTGCACGTGACAGTTTGTGACGGCTGGCAAAAGTCCATGTGACACAGCAGCCACCAGTGCGTTCATTCAGAAGGTAGCAGTCACGTTGCACATGCCCAATAGCGGCCTTCGTATTCGACGAGCACGGCCTCGGGCCAACTGCCGACTTGCCACTCGGGGTAGCGGCTCACGTAGTCTTCACTGCCTGCTCGACTTGGCCGCACAACAGTCAGGGTAGTTCCCAGGGCGTAGCCCAAGAGGTAGAGGTCAGCCTGTGGGGAAAGTGGCAGCAAAGGCTCATCAGCGATTTCAACATAATTAAATTACTGATAGAGGGCAATGGCACATTGTAAAATTTGCTGCAATGAACACTAGACACATAAATGCTAGCCAGGGGTGTGTGCATATTCGAATACTACAGATTTAGCTGTCTGTACGGAATAACCCTCCGTACAAGTCCTTGCCATTCGATCTGAATTGAGAATTCAATCAGAATTGTTGAATATTTATTTCTATCTATACTTTAAGGGATAAGAACGGTTATTACAGTCGACAGGGGAAAAAAAAATGATGCAAGTGCAGCACTGCCCAACTAACGAGAGCTGTGGTTCTTGCACAGATGCACCAGTTTCTGAAAAATTTACTTGTGCACAGTAGCTTCCAGTCATTAAATAAGCGTGCCTTGTTTAGGCAAAATCAAGAAGGAGGCTCACAGATGTAGCAGCATGCTATGGCAGAAAGGTTATAAACAGGTAGAAGGTACCCCAGAAAGAATGGCCAACATTTCGATAGGGGAGGCCCATCTTCGTCAAAGGTAGCCGTGTCATCCTCGGCAAGTTTGCTTTAACAGGTTAGTAGAGTGACATCATGTGCGGTCAGTGGCGGCTGGCTGTAAAGGGAGAGACTGCAAAGAAAAGAAGTGCTGTCGCTTGCCGTCTCTAGGTGTGGTTTCTAAGACGAGGGGGACAAGAATGTGAAGGCGGCAGGAAAAAAAAGAAAGTCTGTTGGAAGAGCGAGAGGATAAGCTCGCCTATTCTTCTGTTTCCGGCTCTTCGCTGCCTCTTCCCTACCACTTAATGCTTTCTTCCATGCTTTAATGCAGATA
Organism: Dermacentor silvarum; assembly: GCF_013339745.2. Taxonomy (NCBI): domain Eukaryota; kingdom Metazoa; phylum Arthropoda; class Arachnida; order Ixodida; family Ixodidae; genus Dermacentor; species Dermacentor silvarum. The sequence goes on from NC_051164.1 coordinate 82,024,821, forward strand.
TCAACCATACGAGCCCTTTTCCCATGTACACCTGCCCCCTCCTGCCTTTTCTGCTGTTGCCCATCTATTTGTTCTTCCATTCTTTCCCCCCCCCCCCCTTTTCTTTCATTCCTTTCTGCTTTCTTTATTAGAGACCCCCACTGACACATTCCATAGTACCAGACACCAGAATACTTTTTCCGGCACCTTCACCACGGTTACGCCACTTCTGTATACCGTCATGACGCCTATGCCAAACTACTGAGGCTAATGTCCCTTGAAAGACCAAGCCGCTGCCTTCCAACTACCCCATCTATTGCCCCCAGACTCCGTGTCGCCATCTTAACACCTTCAAAATTACCCGACGCACTGCTGCGGCGCTACTAAAGTCATTCTTTCAACTTGTCTTTATGTTACCTGTGCACTGACCAGCTGACTGGCGCTTCTAAAACCACCAACACCCACCGCCTACGACACCTACAGCTTCTGTTCAGTTCTCTGAAGGCTTCCTAACCTCTCGCTCTCCCAACACCCTGGTATGTCCCCCCCCCCCCCCTTTTTTTTCTGCCACCTTGCCACTCTCGCTCTTGTCCCCTTGTCTTAGAAACCACGCCTACAGACGTCAAGCGACAGCACTCATTTTCTTTACAGTCTCTCTTTACAGCCAGCCACCACCAACAACGACCACACGTGACACCACTCCACTAACCTGTTGCAACTAACCTGCTAAGGATGACGAGGCTGCCTTTGACAAAGATAGGTCCACCCATCAAGTTGCTTTTGTGCGTCAATGCATAAAAGAGCGCTTTGTTAAAGAAGTCAGTGGAACAACAGTGCATTTCTTGGCGCATATCTCCAAACTGGTGTCAATCTGGCAATTCATTCTAAGTGGATACGCCTAGCAAACTCGGCTGCAATTCGCAAATTGCAATGTGCCGTAAAGTAATTAGGAAGCTAATTAGTGATCTTTTGTTAATTAGTTGAGTATGTATTTCGATTTCTCGTGCAAGTAATGTGAGCCTCTCTGAACAATCCAGCTCTCACAAGCTCAAGGAGTACAACTATGTTATCTGCAACAGGCAAATTTTAAAATTCCTGAAAACTTAAACATGATCACCCCATATATAGAATAAAGTATATGTACAGTAGAACCCCGCTGTTACGTTCCCGGGTGCTGCGTTTTCCCGGCTGTTACGTCGTTTTCGGCCGGTCCCGGCACAGCTCCCATAGAACCCAATGCATTGGTAACCCCGCTGTTACGTCGCAACTGTGGGACCGTTCCCGCATCATACGTTGCGAACTGCCACACCACACCGGCCCGAGCGGCCATTTTGACTTTTTATGTCGCTTGGCTTGGTTGCTTGACGATGGCATTGGCCGCCCAAAGTGCTGGGGGCGACATTTATTACGTATTTTCGGTTTCCGCCAGCAAAAGTATGGCCTTTGATATCCGCTTTTGCTATCTAAAGATGATGTCTATGACGCGTTGCGGCCCTAAAATTGGTTTTGGCTCATAGATGTTCCGTATAAAGTCCAAGGGCGATAACGCTGTCTCCGCGCGGTGTATGCTTTCTTCCGCGCGCGAGACGCAGTCGTCGGCTCCCCTCACACGCTTTCACTCGCACGTACAGCAGACGTTGCCGCGCGTCGTATGCTGTATGTGCGAGTGAAAGCGTGCGAGGGGAGCCGACAACCGCGTCTCGCGTGTGAAAGAAAAGCAGGGAGGAAGCGCGCCTCCTTCCGTTGCGCTCGAGGCACCAGGGAGGGGAGGGGGGGGGGATAGCGGGCAGCGTTGTGCTCTGGCATCATACTGCGCGGCGGCGCGCGGTCCCGCGGGCCGTATCTTGAAAGCGATCTGCGTGGGGGCAGATTCTACGCAGTGTAGGTGCGTCGGCGGCTCGTGGCTTTGTGCGTGCTGCGTGTTCTCGGCGCTCAGTTTGGGTTGAAGCGATAGACAACAGCACGAAGGTCACTTCGCTCGCTTCTGCAGTGGCGCTTAACTGCGCGTGTCCGCACTCATCGAGTGTGATGTGTTCATGTTTGCCTGTGGGCGCTGACACCATGTTTGTTAATTAGTTAATAACCGAATGTTTACAAGTTTATACAGACGATAAAACTACTATTCTTACATTGTATAGCTCATCGCAATCGATACTTCGGCTGTCGGGCGAAACTACTTTTTGTCGCACATAAGAATTAAAATAATATTGTGTGCAGTTCAACACTACTCCCATTTTTCAATTTTTCCTGTTTCCCGGCTCTTACGTTTTTTTTTTTTACGGTCCCGTGAAAAACGTAATAGCGGGGTTCTACTGTATTCGTTTTCACCAGACTCCGCACAATCTTTACATTTCAATTTGTTTAGGAAATGTAAATACTAGTCCGTATTTGATTCAATATTCCAAGCTAATACTTCTGAAGTACTATATCCATATTTTATTTAATTTGAAAAAAAGTTCTCTCCCTGAACATAATATTTATGCATTTAAAACACTTTACCTCTGGTACTGCCCGGCTTTTGCCAAGCCGACTGATGTGGTTGACCAAATACTCCTCTGGCGATGTTGACGTGACTTGTGAAAACAGGACTGTCGCGAACAAGGGGCAAGGGGCATCGTTATCCTTCTGCGCTGCGAACAGTTCCAGAGCAGACTTGAGCATGACGATTTTTACTGCCTCCATGAGCTTCGCATCAAGTGCGGGTTCCTCATTCAGCTTGCTGGCCAGCAGTGCCTCTGGACTGGCCGTCAACCGCAGCTGATCCTCCTGAGAAAGCAAAAGAGCAAGATAACCTGTTTAATCACGAATTATCCCCTACAGGCGGCAATTAATTCTGGCCATTAAAACATTCAGCTTCGCCACACTTCTTGCGTCTCTTAAATTCGTGAAGGGTGTACTGCTGCAGAATGGATCAAGAATTACTAATTCTTCGGCGAGTTTTGTCTATTTACAGAATGTGGAATACATGCGAGATCAATCCATAGGTATGTCAGATGTGAGAAATCAACTATTTCATGTGTAGCATACTTGGAAAGCATACCTATCCACCCACTACAAATATGTGCCCGATGTGAAACATAGTGAAATACAATGAAACGAGTGAACCCGCTGCATGACATTATGTTTTCATGTTTAAGAAAGTTCCAAGCAGCGCAAGAAGACGCTGCTTGTCCAGTCTGTTTTCTCTGCCCTTTGTCTGCATCTTTTTGTGCTGCTTGGAACTTTCTTAATTATGCTTGCATATCAACTCGCCCAACTTTCGGTACTTCTGAACAACATGCCAACACCGAGAGCTAACAACCAACTGCCTGCCTTCCAACTCGTTTCACTGAAAACTTTACACATATTATTCAAACTTGCAGCAACATGTCAATAAGAAATGTTGCAAGATGTATGCGACCCCAACATCCTTATTGTCATTAGTGCTATATTATCTTGGCGTGCACAAGTGTGCACATAGAGCCTGAACAGGGTTACGATGAACCCTCTATGAAGGTGCCAAAGTTACTAGCAACACAGTCGGTTATGGCTAGCAGAGTGGCTAAAAGGTGAAATTGGTGCACGAGGGTGCAGAAACAGCGTAAACATGGTGGCTCAACTGGTCAAGCCCATGCATGTTCACTAAGGGATGAGGGCACGGCATTCATAATAGCCGTGTGTGGCAGAATAGTGCAGTTTCACTGTTGCGGCTAGACTATGTGAAAGCATAGGCATTACTTGCCTGGCAATTCCCAATGTGTAATTGGCTGATTAGCGAAATTATTTTTTAATCTTTGCTTTTGCACACACATTGTAGTACTTGCAGAAACTAATCCAGGAAGCTACAAAGGCATGCACAATGGACCGCGGAAGTTTTGAAATGTTGGTAACTTAGTGAATATGTTGCTAAAGATAGCAAGTTTCTTCTTCTTTCTGGGGTTTTACGTGCCAAAACCAGTTCTGATTATGAGGCACGCCGCAGTGGAGGGCTCCGGATTAATTTTGACCACCTGGGGTTCTTTAAAAAGATAGCAAGTTTGTAGTCTATGTTACGTTGCACTAATTCTTCACTAAACTTTACAAATTCAGTCTATGGCTCAATTAGGATAGAACGAGAATTTAACTAAGCCCAAAATAGCTGATGCAAGAACTTCAAAAGGGCACTGCCACTTCTTTCTGGCTTACTCTCACAGCAACGGTAGCTTTCTTTTGGCATTGTAGAAGCTCAATTGAATGACTAATACAGCTGAAGTCCCTTTAAATTCACTTAAAGAATCTCTCTTTAAGCACCAGTTTCGAGATGTCTAGTATCTGTCTCACCAAGTCCTGCAATGAGGAGAGGCACTCCCAGAAGCCCTGAAGAGCCTGGGTATACTGGAGATTGTGGTGGAAGGCCCAGCCCTCGAGCCACGTCTTGGCCCCCGCAGATGTGTCGTGGAACCGCTGAAATGCAGGCGCAACATTTAAAACATCGACACCCTGCGCGTTTAGCCAAGTGTATTCAAAAGCGCTGATTATGTGAACTGTCGGTGTGATCTTATATGGGGCAGTATATTCTCGGACAAGCACTTTCGAGGATGCTTTCATCACTTTCACGAGATTTAGTGTATTGCTGAACACATCGTCACAGTAAGCAAAACGCCAAACAAGATGTCTTGGCACTGTGCCAGGAATGCCGTCTTTCGTAAATGCTAACACACTCACTGCTAGTCACGTCAAGTCTCAAAAAAGTGAAACTGTCCTCAAAAGTGATTGTCGGAGAATATTGATCCTGTTTCTATCACACATGTACACCTAGTACACCATAAATAAGCTGTATATTGTGAGGTACATGCTACAAGCTGCACCTTTTACGAAATGCTGACAACTAACACATCACAATATCCTTGCAAGAGAATGAGACTTTGTGCTTGGTAATCAGCGTCTAGAATCGGTGGAAGATTACGACTGTCAAGGCCAATTTGTCACCGGGGACCCAGATCATGAGAAGGAAATTTACAGAAGAAATAATATGCAGATCCTGCACACTGTGCGGGTCAATAGTATGCGAAGCATTTTGCAGGTAGACAGCTGTTCAGCTTCGTTTTAAGTTCCTCAAAGTGTTATCAGATCGACCAACATGTTTGCATAAGGCGTGCACTTGTGTCTGTGACACACGCGTGTGTGTGATGGCGATAGACGACATCAGCAGCAAGACGATGATACACAGTATCACACTGGCGGCATGATTGATTTTCTCATACTCTGGCTAAGAAATTTTGCACATTGTTCTGTCATGACATGTCATCACCTGCGCCTATCCTGAATGTGGTGCAGTCAAAAGACAGCATCTCTAAGTGTTAGCTGCCACAAGAGGAAATTGGAGTAAACTGGCATGCTCTCTCTCTTTTAGCAACTTGATGCATGCAAAAGACAGTGGCAAAGTTTACTATTTGTGATTTCATTCCTGTGCCGGCCATCTAATGGAAAATGGCGCAAGTGCACATGTTCTCACTCGAACTCGAAGCCCATACCAATTGTCTCAAAGAGCTAGTCGGTGTTGACTTGAGAGAAGCACACGTGCTGTAGAGCTGAAAGGCCAAGGTTCAATCCTACCATTGGACACACATATATTTTTGAAAAAGCCTGAAACAGGAACCCACCTACTGACCTATCGACCGCAAAATGTCTTGGTATGAGGGGGAAAAAAATGCTTTGCATTAAAAAGTGGGTTGGAGTGCATTTGGCAGGCACTATATGTTGTCATGACTGGTAGCTTACCATTATCTTTGAAAAGAGAAGTAAGAGAGAAGCTAAGGACTGCACAAACACGCCATGGAATGAAAAATGATAGGCATACCATCAACAGAGTGGATTAGAGAGCAAACAGGGGGTAGACAATATTCTAGCTGAGCATAAGAAAAATGCTATTGTATGCGGGAGGCCACGTACTGCGTAGAGTAGATAACCAGTGGTCTATTAGAATTGTAGAATGGGTGCTAACTGAAGGGAAGTGCATTTGAAGGCGGCAGTGAACTAGGTGGTGTGATGAAATTGAGAAAATTGCAAGCATAGGATGGAGTCAGCTGATGCAAAACAAAGTAATTGGAGATCATTGCGAGAGAGAGAGAATAAGCTTTATTATAATATAGCCCCTAGGTCGGAGCTATTACTGTTTATTTTTCTGAGCTTGCAAGTGCTCCTATATTTCTGAACGCATGAAGGCAATGAGTCTGTGCACACATGAATAATCATTGTGGATTGCTGCATTTATTCTTGTACTAGCTTCATGCTACGTTGAGGTGGATGGCATTTCTTTTTTTCAGGAACCTTTCTAGGGGTGTGCGAATAGTTATTTTTGAGACCAAATCGAATACGAATTAAATAGCCAGAAGCGAAGCGAACATCGAATACTTTTCGAATAATGAATGGCCGTTATCAGAATGACTAAAAACGACGTTCACATCCCAGTATTCTTAATATTCACAAGTTTCTGTCATTACATAGTACGTTATGAAGTGTTGCTTATTAAAAGCACAAATGAAGCATTAGGAGCAAACAAGTAGTCTCCTCGCATGCACAGGACTCTTCAGAGAGCATCAATGATCGCAGTACATCCTGTAAAGTATGGCTACGTAAGAGACGTATCCTGCTCCACTATGCAATTTCTCATGTTTTATGCCTATTACTATGCCCACGGGATGAAAATGTACCGTACTTTTGTCCAAATTTTATGTGTATTTGGGCACAGTTGACATTTTGAAATATTCGAAAAGTATTAAAAAATATTCGCATTTACGAATGGTGATTATTCGATTCGAAGACCGAATCGAATAGGACACTACTATTCGATTATGTATTCGAAAGTTTCGAATATTCGCACACCCCTAAACCTTTCTCCACCTTGCGGGATTCTGCAGAACTGATTTGCCATGTTGCATTTATTACACAATATTTTTGTTAAAAATAGGTAACTTGCGAGGCCACAAAGTTGCTTGAAGCCAGCAGGATGAAGTTTAGTCAAATTCATCTATTAATCGTCACTGCCAAACTGCCTGAACTGATACAGTCGAGCCTCGATATAACAAAGTTGTACTTGAAGGAAAAAAACTTTTTTATATCACGAATTTCATTAATTCGAGGTTTCGTTAATTCAATGGAACTAAAATTGGGAAATATAGTTCGTTACATCGCAAATTTCGTTAAATCGAGGTTCGTTATATCGAGATTTGACTGCACAGCAGCACCAGAGTTCCTTCTAGTAAACTTTTTTTAAATGAAACTATGGTGTACACCGCCAATGAGCAGCACGCAGCTATTCATACCTGGTAGACACCATTGGCACCTCTGTGTCCAGCAAGGATGGAACCTCCAGACGCCAAAATTTGGAAGCCAGCAGCTCGGATGGCAGCATAACCATCGTTCTTGATCCTCCGCAGTGACCTCACTTCCAGCCCTGATAGCACAGCTGCGAGGGTCTAAACAGCACAAAGGAAATTAACAGAGTTTTATTAAGGAGTGTCACCACAAGACTGGCAAATGGTAAACCAGCCATAAAACCAATCACCTTAATGTGCAGTCTGAATTGCCGAGTAAAGGGCATGCAATTGTTAAATTGGTTAAAATGAGACTGTGCAGAAATGACCTGCAATTAGAAAATCAATGAACATTCCTTTCAAATCAGGTGTGTGGCTACATTCTTAAGAATAATCTGAAGTCAAACCTACTTTTTCCATTCCGTCACCAGGCTGGTGCTTCCTCTTCCGGCGCAGCCCAAAAATGTAGTCGGCCAGTGTGACCTTGTCTTCAATGCTAATTAGCGATTCGGCAGATCCCAATCTGAACACCTCGTCGTCCTTTTCCACATCCATCAGATCATTTCCGTTGGTGTCCATAGAAGCGTCTCTATCACTGCTCGCCGCGAGCGAAGCAAAGTCTGACACACTGCTAGGACTCAGAGTGGTCTCCTCTGGAACTGTCGTGATCTTGTTCAGCGAAGGAGGCTCCCGCATCGGTGACATCGGAGCGGTGCAGTTTCGTTCAGACTCGGGCAAACTTTGGTCCACTGGCAGTGTCTGGCTTCGCACCAGATGATGCTTCCAAGATTCCGACTCTGCGTAGAGAATGCGCTGAATCTCCTCGCGGAGTGTCCCCTTGCTGTGAATGTTGCCGCTGCTGTGGCGACGCACTACGCCAAGCACGCTGGGACGAGGCGCGCCATCGTCGCTCTCAGACCACTCGCTGAACCCACCAAAGTCCGTGGAATCGGACTCGTGCAGCTCAGCGGGGCGCTTCGACATTGGCAGGGAGTCCCACTCCAAGCTGGGCCCCGACGATTCTTTCGCCAGCCTTTCGCTGTCCGACTCGAGAGAGTTCCCGAAGTCACTGCCGCTGTCTGGACGAATGTCCACATCACGGACACTGGCACGACGGATGGATTCATCAGTGCTTTTCTTGCTAGCATCGCCCAGCACAACGTCGTAGTTCGTTGGAAGCTTCTGGAACACACGAAGGCTGACCAAATCGGCGTCGAGGTCAAGCAGTTCTTGCTTTGTGTCGTGGAGGATGGTCTCTATCTTGTCGATAGTTTCAAATGTCTCGCAGGGAACTTCCAGCGGTGCCTGTGCCTTCTCGAAGATACTCAAGTCAGACGCCTCACTGTCCACAGAAAGCTGGTGAGAGTGTGAATTGCGAAGCCGCATCAGTGCGGAGTCGGAGACCATGCCACCCAGAGAGAAGTCGTCGGTCTCTTCGCCCTGACTGTCGACACGAGATGAGATGAGCTCTTCCGTGCGCCGGTTGCGTTCGCTTAGGGAGCCAATGCTGAAGTTGGCGAGAAGGGAGACGGTGTCATTTGCCCACGGTGTCGCTGCTTCACCTCCGCCTTCATAGGAAAGTGAGTCTAGTAGACCTTCAGGCTCTTGTGAAATGGAGTCATCAGACAGCGGTGCTCGGTCATCATTGTTGTTGTTGTTGTTCTTGACAGACGCCGAGAAATCTCCAGACCCGCTGTCTGCCTTGGCACTCGGGTTCCCCTTTGGGTTGTGGTTGGTCTGCTGCACAGGACGACTTTCATCTGACTTTGCTTTCCTGGAAAAAGCAACGTGAGCATGCTCAGTGTTAGGTCTCTAAGAAAAAATAAATAAATAAAAATAAACAAGCAAACAGTGCATTGAAAGCACTTTATGTGGCTTGTCACATACAGAGAGGGCAAACTACAACATGAAATGAAAGCTGAAAAATAGCTCAGCCTAGTTAATATTCTGATTAGTAGTATACTTATAATCACTCGAAAGACATGAATCAAAAACATTGTTGGTGATGAGAACGAAAAAACATGACTGTGATCTGGCATGGCTCACAGCAAACAGCTGTATTTGGATCGTCTCACTAAAAGATTAACATAGTGGTAATGCAGCACTGTAATGGTTATGTCACACAAGAAAAACATGCAATTTCGGAGCCAAGAATTTTAGGCTCAAGCTAAGATGATTCTACAGCCTAAATAAGGGCAGGCAATATAGTTTTGATTTTGCTTTGCTAGAAGGAGTACATCTGCAAGTATGCTTGCAATCACTAATCAGTAATTGTGAATTAAGGTAAATAGTAGATCAATGGTACTATTGCATTATCCTTTTTTAATTTCGCAAACATTCAAATTTTTTGTGCATGGACATCCTACAGCTTTCTCGCAAAATATGCAGACCTGCAGTTTTCTAGATCTCTAAATTTTGTGTTGCCATGAGGTTGGAATTTCCACACACTTTATGGCGATACCTTCTAAATCTATACCATTTCTCCCTTAGTCACTTGCAAACATGACCGACCTTATTCTGTGAATGAAAAGCAGTGCTTTTTAAGCCACAGGTTTTTCAACACTAGACGTCAATAACTTCGAGCAACACAGTACAGCTGTTTTGCATGGTGCCGATTTCTACAATAACGACCTCCACGATCTATTACTTGCCTTATTTAACACGCGTTCACAGTACTCGTAAAGCTGCCGCACTAGGTAACGCAAATTTGGAACAGAAACTTTAACAATTTCCAGATTTTCACCATAATCTCAGCACGCTTTGAAAAATTCTGCAGGCCCCTTCATGCCTAGTGTCACACAAATGCAAAGGCCACTACCAAGTTTCCAGTGACAGAGCTCATTAGCAAGTTACTATGGCCTTATATGCAACATAACTTTGCTTCCATGGTGCCGTGCTAACCAAGTTGCATTAGAAAATGTGGGCAAGTGACTTATTTGGCAGGTAATAGTGAATACAGGCAACATTCTATCACCAACTCCGTACTCACTCAAGTCCCCTGGCTCAGACCTCAAAAGGTTACTGCACAAGATCATATACATTGCAAAACTGTAATCACATAATTGTATGCATTGCATAAACATGTAAAAGTCATCCGGGCAGGACAGGCAGATGTGCAAAGTCAGTAGATTTCGAATGACTAAGCTTGGTGGCATAATTGTAATAACCTTACATTCAACACATTATTACTTTTACGGAGCTTCAATAGCTAAAGGAAACATTTCAAGTGCTTAGGAGTGCTCCAAGTTAATAAACCATGCTCTGCAACAACCCTTACTTGTTGCGATGACGCATGCTGCCGCCTTTCTGGTTGTTCTTTGCAATGTTGAGCGGCGTTGAAGCCTTGGGCTGTGCACATCCCTGAAAACGCACATCACCCGACTGGCTGTCAAAGCGCACCGGCTCGTACGGGTTGCTCGACGTGACTCCCATGTCCCAGATGTCGTCGTCGCTCAAGAAGCCACCACCGCAGCTTGAGCTTCCGTCCTGCGTGCCATGCAAGGAGTGACGAAACTTTAGTTCCATTAACCGCAACACAACACACAGAGCAGCTGATACCCTATCTGTATGTAGGCTCACTAAGTTTTAGTCACACTAAACTTGAGCTGCAGACTACCGCAGTTATATTTAGTTAAATGAAAGCTTAACCACACTTTTATACACTAACTATGCTACTATGCTGAATGAAATGACTGCAGTGAGGCTATAACTTTCGTCCACCATAACCATAATTAATGAGCCTGTTTAGGTCGAGCATAAGATGAATTGCAACCAGTGTGTGCATAATACAGGGCATTTTTTCTTTTAGCTGCACCAAATATTAAAAAATTGGCTGCAGCAAATAGCCCAATTCCAACCCTCAAAATAAATTACTCAATGAGCCTCTCGACCATTACTTCTATGAGAAATCAAAATGCTTAACCCTTTCAGACGCCACTTTATCCTGTTGATTGAAAACTCACTTTCACCACATTTCTTGCATCTAGAGTACAGACTGTGAACTCCACGCGAAAACTCACTACAGGAACATCAAATACGAAAACGTCAACTATTTCGTGTATTGAAAGCTTGAAAAGCACTTGTCCAGCTGCTTGAAAATTGTGCCTGGTGCTACTAGCATTGTGAAAAACAATAAAAAAGAAGTGAGCTCGCTACATACAACAACATACTGACACCTATCAAAAACCTTACCACTCATTTTACTAAGACATTTTGCACATGTTCTCCAAAATTGCAGCACAATTCCAATTACAAGTGTTTCAAGGTATATGCGACACATTTTAAATACCATTACTTTCATCAGTGCTTTTTCTGTTGATGCACTATCTTGGTGCACACAACTGTGTACATAGTGTTTCAAGGGGTTAATTGGATAATTAACACAATTAGACTAATTGACTTATGAATTACTTAATTTACGGCACATTTTAATTTACGTAAAGTAGCTAGTGAGTATGCAAGGCAAATTGCTGGAGCCATTAAGGAGGTAATTGATTAAGGGGTAATTGGAGAAGACAGGGGTAATTGGAGATCACAGGGAGAGGCCTTCGTCCTGCAGTGGACATAAATATAGGCTGATGATGATGACGAGTATGCAAGGCATATCGAGTTGGAACGGATTCTGAGGATGGCACCAGTTTCGAGATATGCGCTGTGTCAAACATGCGATACGCGCCACTTACTTTTTAAAGGAAATGCTCTTTTATGCATTGAAGCATAAAAACAACTGTAACGCCAATGCATTTCGGTGGACATCTTGAATATTAATGCCTTGAAAGTGGTGTAGTTCTGAGGTTTCATTCTAACTGGATATGCCTTGCAAGCTCACCGGCTACAGTTCTTGAGTTGAACTATGTACCGTAAAGTAATTAAGAAGTCAATTAGTGTAATTATGTTAAATATACAATTTAGAATGCTGGTTTCTCCTAGAGGTAGTAACCACCTCATCGAGTAATATAATTCAAGGGTTAGAATTGTGCTGTCTCCCACAGGCAATGTTTAAAATTCGGGGCAGCTAAAAAAAAAAAGAAAACCTGGTATACTATGTCTGCATTGCCTTGCGAGTGGTGTGCTATGTGTAAGAGTAAACAAACCACACTGTCACAACTTTTAAGCAGCTGTTAACCACTGAACATCAGATCAACACAACTTGAAATTAATGCACACATCAAGAGATTGACTCATAATGCCCTTAAGAGGAAAATTGGTGCAGTGTCATAATAAAACCACAACAATATACTAAAACAGCATGATACTAAAACTCATTCGCTCGACAACTTTTTTGGCGATGAAAGCAAGGCCACGGAACATGAAGTCCATGCATGGCACTACTGCTGAAAGCAGGCCCATAATTTCATGCATATATTTTATCGCGAAACATATAAAATATAGTTTTGTTAACTTCAGCCAGTAATCTGAAGAGGTATAATTACCTATTTCAAGCCAGTAAGTACAGTTTATCTTCCAGTTAATGTTCTGAATCTGTGAGGCACAAAACCCCTACAAACATTCTACGCCACTCTCAAAAACCAAATGGCGTTCATGTGTTGCTGTGGCCGTTTGTTGTCGCCTTCGAGACAGGTTTCAGCAACAAGTGGCTGTTGGGACACATGAAGCAAATGGCGTGCAACATTTAAGCCAATTTAACTGAAGCCAGCCTTGCTAAAAAGTCACCAAGCAGCACAAGGCCAAAGGAACCAAAGGCAACAGCAAACTCGACCGCACTACATGGTGTAGTTACACACACACACGCACCCCTCTCGGAACTTCACCTTCATAGCCAGAAAATGTCAGCAAGTTTAGCCTGCCAACAAGAAATCACACAACTTGCAAACCCAACAAGCTTCAAAGAAAGGAAAACGATGCAATAAAGCATAAAGAGACGTGCAACTTTAATTAAATAATGAAAGCCTCGATGCCATGCATAAGCAGAGGAGTTAGTGGTGCACAGACTCGCGAGTTGTGATACGGTGCCAAGAATAGTGCATAAACGCAAAATACGAAAAACGTACACATTTTTTTTCAGCTTGGGCATGCTCGGTCACAGGCTGGGGCTGAAAAGGCAAAGCAGCAAATGCGTTGCAAAGGCCGCTGAACGCATCAATAAATTAAAGATGTGATTCAACCTTACGCAACTAGGTGTCTTTGGTATCGGTGTCTAGGGCACTGGATTTTTGTTTAGACGACGTGCACAAACACCCAAATTCTTATTGCACTTTCCTCCTAGTGTGGACCAATCAGTCATCATGAATAACAAAACTAAATAAATGAAAGTGCACCAGTTAAGAATGAAGCTCTCTGCAAACCGGTTGCAGTACCTGCAACTGTCAAAAACTATATTAACTGACACTAACATCATGAATCCAGCACAAAAACCCTGCGAGGATGTCTTTAAAAGCAACACTACTGATCAGATTAAAAGAAAAAAAAATGCATATAAAAATAACTACAGTGCATTCATGGATTCAACATTATACCATATTCATTAATCACTCGCAAGTATTACAAACCTAAAGCTGGAGTAATGATGCCAGTGTCTTCTTGAAGTTGGGACATCAGTTCTTACTGTCAACTAAATTTTACGAGGCAACGTATTTTGGGACTCCGTGCACAACAACTATCTTTGCAGTGCAGGTACCTAAGGGTAATAAGCATGTTAGCAGCTGTAGCAGTTTGCAGAAAGGAGAGCATCAAGCCGTTCTAGGCTACAAAGCTTGACAACAATGCAACAGCGACACTTAGCATGTCCTCCTGGCACATAATGACAAAGCAAGCAAATGGGATATGTAAGGGCAAGGCAGCACTAGCAGCTAATTGGCAAGAGACACTCAAGCAGGACGAATTGCATAATCAGAGGTTCGCTCACAATGTCGCCGAAAGATGCCTGGCTGGTGTCGGGTAGCGATGCCTCGCTGATCTCTGATTCATTGTCACTTTCTAGGTAGCACTCCTGCAAGCAGACACACGACGGCACTTACAATACATCAAAGAGCCGTCAAACTGCTACTCTGGCACAGTCTCGCAGCAGCTGTCACAAGACTGGTTGGGCACCGCTGCGCAAGCTCGTAATGCAATACACTGGAGTTCCACCAACCTGTACGCTGCCATGTTCGACTCCCGATATCCAGCTCCGCACATGGGCTTTCCGCAGCGACGCTGTCTCCCTCTTGGACTTCCTGCGCCTGCGGAAGCGCTGCCTCAGCTGACAGTAGAGCTTGTAGCAGACAAAGGAGCCGACTCCCAGCAGAAGGATGACACTAGTGGTGCGCACTGCAATGGAAATCAATATCTCCTTTTCAGTCACGGTGCAGACATTTGTGTACGGAAGTTGTTTCTGCCACTTCTGTCTAGTGGGCAAGGAAACAAAAGAACACACAGACATTGAGCTGCAAGTCATTTTAGACCTCCGTTTACCCAATATTATTCCAGTTCACTTCAGACTGCAGATTACTGCTGCGCATGACCACCTTAGTAATGACACTCTCGTGTTTGAAACGTGTGCCCGTCAGCAAGTGAAGGAATAGTTTTTTTCCTGCCTCGCAATGCCTGCAGCCCAAAATCAATTTAGGTAGACATGTGGTTTGCGCCAGTGATACAAAGCTTTAAAAACAAAACAACAGAATGCAACATCACTGACTGTACACTAAACTGAAACTTAATTAGTCTGTAATTATGAAGTCTCACTCAGAATTTCAATGGAATCTATGCCTGTGCATCCACACAAAAAAAAAGAGGGGGGGGGGGGGGGGATGGATGTTGGCAAGAAAATACACTGTGCCTGCACAAGGTCCGTGCAATCCTTCTCGTAATCCTCTTTCTGAATGATCCATTTGAGTGGTGAGCTGTCTTTCTCGCCTCTACATTTCACGACTTTGGTTGTTTCTGCTTGCCATGCTCTCACCCTTGCTGAGCAGCTAAGGCTCATTCTCTGTTTACTGGTGGAAAAACACCTCAAAACATTCAAAATTGGTGGCAACACATTCTCAAAAGCACCTGTTCTCCCCTTTTGTAACAGCTCGTTTTTATGGCCAGTTCCTATGACTTGTCGCTAGGATTACTTTGCTGCTATGTAAATGCCACATGTAACTTGAAGCTTGAAAAAAATCCTAGGTGTATACGAAAAACGACATGGAAAACCTGCTTGATGTATAAGTGCGAGTGTGTGTCTCCACCCTATATTATTTTTGGATTTGGCTTAAAGAATGTATGCATTCTATCAGTTTGTGTAGAGCAAGACGGGCTCCACGCAGCTGCTCAAAGCAACTGCGTGGAGGCTAACACAATGAGGGTGTCTGCTGCTCTTCAATCTGAACTCGGCGAGCTTCAATTGTCCTTTCTCATCCAAACCTCTTTTGAAATTTTGGGAGCTCAGGAACTACACATCTATCCACTTTTTCCATGTATCATTGAGTATCGATTTTGTTTTCGAGACTGAAAACAAGCTTGACATCTCCTGCATTGCTCCTTGACGAGGTTGCTAATTTTGGCAATTTAATTATACTCTGCTATAAAGGTTACCTGTTCCATTTTCGCTCACAGAGTGTTAAAATCTTTCTTAATATTATATCTTGTCGCCATTCAAGCCAAAGTAGCAGTCACGCAGCTAAACCATCTTGGTGTTGTTTTTAACAGTGGATCCAATGTCAGCAACTCTGTTTCCCACATGTACCTGTTCAGAGCTGGAACTTGCCAAACATGTCTCACGAGGAAAGTGTACCAGCATGTAAGTAACCCTCACATTGGCCAAACATTTGCAGCAACAGCCAGTTAAAGCACTCGTATCGATGACCTACGTTTACGTTTGGACAGATCGACAAGAATGCACGAATGCCTTTAATCACTGGTGTCTGCTAAGATGGCCAGCGTTTTGGGACACACTGTGACATTTAGCTTCTGTACAGAGTTCAAAGAAAGCAGACTTGCAGCTGTGACTCTTGGCCATTGATTACATTTACAAAAGAAAAGAATGCAAGGACGTCGATTAGGTGCTTTGTACTCCCATTTGTACGAGTACAACGCATAGCAATACAAACTGTACGAAATTCCTTATTAAGGGGACTAACATCAGTTACCAAAGATTAAATACTAGGTATATGAATGACGTCCACAAACCAAAACACATGAACGTACTACAGCTCTGCAACAAGCCTAGTTGGCATACTCATATATTGTGTTTCATGTCAAGACATGCCAGGAAAGTTAAGCCTGCCTTCCAACCATAACTGATGATGTGGTTGTGGAAGTACACAACACACAAGTGAAGGTTGTACTTCACAGTGCAAAGAAATTTTGAAGGGTTGTCGAGGTGGCGTCACAGAGCTCTTAAAAAATGTGCAGAAGAAGGAAACGCACTGTCCACGTAGCATTAACAGCTGACAATCTTCCAAGATGGCAGACGGTGTGCATTCAAGATAACTGCCAATAATGTCCCAACACGAGTCAACAGTGTGCAATGCAGTGTGCCTTCAGGATGACTGTCGTATGAATAGGATGGTTATTATAATACCCACTTTATCACTGTCACACGCTACTGCACCTGCGCATTTGGCTGTGACTACTTTCAGCAACTGGAAAATGAGAGCTCGAACTACACTGCTATTCTTTAAGCTAAGCTACATTTGTTTTTCTTTTGGTAAAGACAATTCTAAGGCACGCTACATCAAGGCAACTTGCAATGCACCACGCGATAACGCTTAAGTACCTCTTCTGACCGTGCAATGTAAGGCACGTGTAACCAACAAAGGGTTACACAGTGCTGACGTTGACAATGATCTGTCAGTGACTCATACACTGCACAACCCAAGGATGTCACAGCTGTTTCTCCACAACCTTATCAGACTAATGCCAGGCCATGAATACACTAATCCGTGCAAAGAAGGGGAACTGCTAACCCTGCCCCAAATAATCCAGATTGATTTCTAAGTAAGGGAGGCTTCCTATTCAAAGATGAATCTTCAGATACACATATTTGCTCTGCGAGAAAACAGGTCCATGAAAATTTCTCACAATACGGCACGCCGCTTACACATGGGCACATTGCGAGGCAGGCTCTTAAAAAAAAAAAAAAAAAAAAAAAAAAAAAAACTCTGTGTAAACTGCGATCACATAACAATGACGTTTCCGGTAACAGTCGCTGACGGTGTCATCTGTACAGAATATGCGGCCGCAGTGCCTGCGTTCTAGGTCACTACAGTTAAAATAAAGCAAGTCGGCTCACCGTCGATGAACCGCGCTAAGCGCCGTAGCTCAAGCCACAGGTGACGCGCTAAGTTCAAGAGCTCAAGCCACAAACGACGCGAGAAGTCCTGGGAATCGGCCCACAGACGACGGGTCAAGTCTAGCGACTGAAACCACAGATGGTGCGCGAAGTGCAGGAACTCAAACCAAAGGCGCTGCGCGAGGTCCTGGGAGTCGAACCAGACGTGATGCGCGCAGCTGGAAGACTCGAACCACAGATGATGCGCTAAGTTCAGGAAATCGAACCACAGGCGATGCGTCAGGTCCCGGGATTCGAGCCACATATAATGCGCGAAGTCCTGGGACTCGAACCAGAAGTTATGCGCTGCTATGCTCAGAAATTCGAACCACAGAGGCATTCGGGCAGATGCGTCTAAATCGGGCAACTTGCTCCTCGGTTTGTTCCGAGCGGTAGTTAACTTTGCAGGAATAGGGACGCGGCGTGTGATCTCCTGCTGGATTCGGCACGCAAGGACTCGTATATGTTACGGGACGAGTACAGATGTTTACGCAGAGCCACGGGATCGGCAAGTAAGAAACCCGACACCGTGTGCAGGCCGACGACGATGCGGACAACACGCAAAACAAAGGCGACTTGGGATCAGGGCACGCTGGTATTGTGTGACACGCAATGTGATCTGTTGTTCACGCTCCGGGTCGCGAACGATCGCTTACGGCTGCACAGCAAGGCGCGTAGACGTTGCAGAAAATCGCTTTCCATGCGTGACAGCCACTTGGGACCGGCGGCTAAATCCACCGAACAATGACGGGCTGACTCATCCAAACGCCGTGCGATACTCGGGAAATACAAAGGCAAGCTCGACGACAAGTCGCCTTTCTTTCGGTGCGGAGAACCGGGCATGGACGGGATGCGAGCAGCAGCAAAGGCAGAGCGCGCACGCAAGCTAGCACACGCCACGGCGAAATAATAAAGCTGTTGGCGAGCGAAGAAATAATAGCCCATCCTTCAGGAAACTCACATGTGCGGCGGCGAAGCTGCTAGCAATCCTTGGACAGCGCTGTTGTCAAAAACAAAGCCCAGCGCGACCGACCGGACCGCTGCCTCGCGTTTGCTGGTCGCCGCAGCAGCAGCTCCCCTGTTTCCAACGGAGACCGCGGAGACAGCTGGTGGTCACGTGGTGCGGCCGCCGTCTCGCATTTACGAGGATCCCTCTGACTGAGGCAGGGTCAGGCAACGCGCGCCATTTCCCGTCGCTTCGCGTTGCGGCTACGCGTATTTGCGCTTGCCTTCTCGCGTAGTTTGACGTTGGTATCACCATTTGCAAAAGGTTGCTTCGTATGCAAGCTCCCGAGTCATAAATATGTGTGTTCTCAGTGAGATCCGCCCATGTAAGCGTCAGTACCAGCGTCAATAAAGAAAAGAAAAAAAAGGACAAAGCGTTTTATTGAAATGAACAATATAGGGCTATTGAGATTTACTCAATATAGAACAATTGAAATCGCGCAACGTGCGCTCCCAACTTATAATCTCGCAAAACTGCGGTACAATATCAGCCTTAATGAATTTCAACAGCCCCATCATCTCCCACGATCTTTGTAAACAAGCTAGCGTGAGCGCATCGACCGGCTTTCGGCGGTTGTCCGTGCTCTGCCAACAATACGTTATTCCGGCGAGGGGTGTCGTCTGCTCAACTTTTCCTTTCGTCCTCTCGTTGGGTGCCGCGGGAGGCCGGGTCAACAGATTATACCGCAATCATTATCATTCGCGAATGATCTTCCGGCACTTCCTTTTATCTCGCGATAACGCGTCCAACAGAGGCGGGGATAACAAATAGAGCCGCCGGACTGCGCGGTGCGAGTACGCACATAAGTAAAACTCTAGTAAAACGAAGAGCGGTTTACAAGATGGACGGCACCGCGCGCGGCGACCGAGCTGGAACGACGCCAAATGAAGGCAAAATGAGGACGCCGTAATGGTTGACGCGCGATTTCCTATTTCGGGGTTTGTTTCTCTCCTCATTTCAATCAGGTGGCCCGGCACGGTTACGGAACGGCGCAGAGCACGTCCCCGATAGCTGCAGCTGCTTTTGGCTTCGCGCCTGAGGCAAGTTTATGTCGTCGTCGTTTTATCGTTCGAGAGAAAGTTGAAGAAGGTCAGATACTAGCTGTGAGTCACGGCGAGGCGTAAACAAGGGAGTGATAGTCAGTCTGCTCGGGTCCGAGTCACGCGACGTCCGGCTTGTTACGTCACGCGTCGAAATGCCGCAGTGAATAATCGGTGTGCGCACGTATCATAGCGGGCGCGAAGCAAAGAAACCGCGAAACAAATGTTATCGGATAAGTGCGATCATTTCATCCGAAATAGAGCTTTCACTCTCGCATATCGTCACACCGCTTGTAGGGGCAGTACCAAGATATATATATTTTTTTGTCTCGCTCTCTCTCTTGTCTTTTCACGGTTTTGGGATTTTGACACAAATGTCGTCACATTATGATGGTGAAAAAGATCCCCGTCAATATAGGAGACCGACGGTGCGCTTCAGAACGTGGACGAACAAATGGACAGCCGACACAAACAAGCTCCCGCTGAAGGTTCGTTTCTTCCTTAGCAATAAAGGCTCCATGAAAATGACACTATATTAACGAGTTCTGGGCGCTCCCGTGAGCGATTCTCAAACAGCAGTAAGTGCAATAACACAATTTAGATTAACATCCTTCAGTTCTTGTTGCTGATGGCCAACTGCTTTCTTTGAAATAAAACTTGCTGAGTGTTCTAATAGGTTAACAGTGGTACTATAATAGTTATACCAGTGGTTCTATAGTACGTGATTACTTTGTGTAAAATAGGAACACTGAACTGACACGTACGTTATTTAGTTTGAAGCAAAAAGAAATTACCCACGTTCCATCCGATCAAAAAAAAAAAAAAAAAAGAAAGCGTAGAAGCATGCCCGCACAAATCTTGCAACCGGCCATTTACGAAAGGACTCCTTCGGCAAACAAAGTGTCAATAGGTTTTGGTTGAGCTTGTGTTAAGTTTTCACCGTTCGAGAATGCTACGGCCCTTTCTCCGTTGAAGTATAGTGTGACAATATTTGGCTTCATATTCTGACAAAGTATGGCTATAATGCCGGATATATGTGCTCTAGAATGAAGATGCACTGTAGTTGATGGGAATTTTATTTTCAGAGATTGAGGGGCGATATGATCGTTCAAAGCACAGCAGGAGTGCAACAGCTTCGACTTCGAGATTAGTGCGCTGGCTGCGATTAAAAACAGTTGGTCGGTTTGTCCTGTATAAATACAGCACAAATCGTATTTCAGACAATAAACGTAACAGATGCTAATAATAGTACAGTCGAACGATTCTACAACGAAATGGCCTGTATAACGAAGCAATCATTCTGTCCCGGTTGTAGTGTGAGTGGTGCGGTGCGCGCTCTTTACAGCGAAGTGACCTGTATAACGAAGGATTTCGGAGGCCCCAAGCACTTTCTTATAAAGGCGTGAGACTGTATTAGTTATTAATAAAGAGAATTAATAAAAAATTAATAAGATAAGCATTCTCAGCACATTCTCTCCTTCGGGGCCTCTGCATTGGGTTATATATATATATATATATATATATATATATATATATATATATATATATATAGGCGCATGGCCAAATACATCTGTGGCGCAAGGAGAATAATAGATCGTATCCACTGTAGGCACGAATTTCGCATGAAGTCGCACCTCGATATAACGAAATTGTACTTGCAGCGAGAAACTTCGTTACATCGCGAATTTCGTTAAATCGAGGTTTCACTTATTCGGTGTTACTTTTTTTTGTGCTCACAGGGGTTTCGACGGGATTTTAAAGGTGTGCTGCAGGCTCCTTTCCCAAGCGTATCATCCCTGAAGAAAGCCTAGCGCCAAGCCGCGGTAAGCTTGTGTCCATTTTTTTGACGAACCAGTGGGTGCCCGGCGGCGGTGGGAATCGAACCCACGACCTTTCCCTCTACATCTAGGCCACGGCTACGGTAAAACGCACCGTATCAGGAGTGATCTTGACACATGCATATTTGCTGCCCTTTTCTAGATCACACGGTTTTAAAAAAGATCACTCGTTAATATTAATCCATTTCAGTATTATTTGTGCAACTTCCACCTTGTATTTATGTCCGCTTCTCCACTTAACCGCCGGCTTCTTGAATATGTTTATCGCGGGCTGATGTCCAGACTCTTTTTTTTTTCTTCTTCAAATCTAGCAGCGCTGAGGCTGTCTATTTGCTTCGTCTTCGCCTAAGCGGAATCTTCTTTCTCGCAAAATTTATAACTTATGACTCGACAGTTGTCGCTATTTTCCTCTTCCGCCGGATTTTTCTCCTAAAGCTGGCCGCGGTATGCCACTCGAAAGCCAACAAAAGGTGAATTCATTATAAACAAGCTTGACTCTATTCGCATAAACACTCATGGTCGCGCTGGTGCATGCCGCCGTTGGAACGCAGTAGCTTGCAGTGACCGGAGTTAAGCCCGCTCCTGGTGGATGCGCACACAAAATATCAGCCCATCCTGAATATAGTGCACTGATTCAAGGCCATATGACGCTATGGCTGGCAAATTTTCAGGTGAAAAAGACCTCAGCAACTGTATGCTGATCTCTGCAGCTGATACATTGATTGAAACGAAGCTGTATAGATGCGAGTTCTCAACCCTTCAGAAGTGCTATAGGGGCCCTGTTTGCTGACTGTTCTTAGTGATGAACGATTGGTCATTGACACCGCCTAGGCGTTCTCACCGACGCACCGACGCCCTGGTTCTCACCGACGCCCATGCACTATACGACCGGTTCGGGGCTTTTAATGCGACAGCGTTAAGGGCCCCGTGTCGCAGAAAATCCGGTGTCGGCGTCGGCGTCGTCCCGCGCTGTCCGTTACCGAAAAATGCCGTACATTTTTGGGTATATGTATATGCCACGCCTTGCGTTGGCGCGCCTTGCACCGAACCACATGTGCGCGCCAAACGTATCCCGATGCTAATGTGCGACAGTGTAATTGCTCCCAGCGAAACCCGGCAAGGGATGATCCTACACGACGCGCTCGTGTGCGCACAGCAGATTCGCTCCAGTACGCGGGTTATACTGCCACACCATTCTATCACTGAAGTTGCTCATACCTTGTCTTACATTCTTGACAAAGTTATTCCTCGTAATTTTGAGAATGACAGCCCACAAAAAATGTTATGAAACAAAACACCGACAGCGCATGCCTTTTATGTTAAATCTTCTCAGACTTAAATATGTTAAACGTGCGAAAGAATAACAGAAACCTGAAAATTATGTAATGTTTTAAGCGTGGCTTCGCACTATCTCCTGGATCGGCCTCGTTTTTGCAGCAATCGCAGAGCGGCGCGCACAGCTCGGTTTCTTGCAACACGTACCATCCAGATGGCGCTCGGCTCCGCGCAACCGCGGCACGCGCCGTGCGGGGGAAAGAAAACAAAAAGACCCAGAAAGCTCGCCTTCGTGCATAGCGTTCGCCGCCAGCGTTTGCCGGTAAACATTAGGGTTACATAAGTCGCACTTGCCGGGAAGCGTGAGAAGCAGTCAGGGATCTTTAAGTGCTACCGCGTTCCATTCTTAAATGTGAAGCTTAAGCGTCTTTCAAGTTTTTAAAATTATTCTTCGTAGCTTTGATGCACCTGTGCGCATGGCATTACGGTGTACATTTTTTTTGTCTTCTATAGGGAGTGTAGCACCCGTGGAGTTCGGTCTTGTGTTACTTGTGTGTGTTTTATTTGCGCTACAATGGCTTCACCAAATGACGAGGAGGCCCGTATACGAAGCCTCCTCTACCACTATATTTAATCAGATAGCGTCACGCAACAGGAGTCAGACACGCATTTTGCTACGCGCTATAATGTAGGAGATTAGGCGGATAAGCGTTACGCGATCTTCGTTCACGACGCTCGAAGGCTTCTACGCTCGTAACGAGGTCGACGAGATAATCTCGAGCTCACGCCAGCGCTGGGCAGCCGAGTTAATACAACGTCCAGAAGGCAACCCCGAGAGCAGACGACGCAAAAAAAAAAAAAAAAAAAAAAAAAGAGACAGACGACTGAAGCGCAAAGCGCGTCGCGAGATCATCTTCGAGCGGAAGTGACGTCAGTCCCCGACGCGCGCAGTGCGCGCCTTGCACCGAACCACATGTGCGCGCCAAACGTGTCCCGATGCTAATGTGCGACAGTGTAATTGCTCCCAGCGAAACCCGGCAAGGGATGATCCTACACGACGCGCTCGTGTGCGCACAGCAGATTCGCTCCAGTTGCCCGTAATGGGAGCGCCGTTCCAGCGCGTTGGTTTCTCTAATTTGCCTCGTGGCGCCGCCTTCTCCCGGCCACAGGAAGTTATGCAATCTGCGCTATTGCTGTACAGGGTATGCATGTATACTTGCGAGGCCGAGTTACGCAAGACATGAAGAAAAAAAAAAAGTGGTGAGGAACAGTAAACAAGCCCCCGCTATTGCATGGGACGCCGAGTAGGGCTATGTAATGAGCCTGACTGTGGTTATAAACTGATTACGGAGCCCGGAGCTGTTGTTATCAGGAGACTAGATAGCGAAGCGGTAAAAGAAGAGAAGAAAATTGTGCCTGGATATCTTCTTTTTGTTTGCTTCTTTTTTTTACAACAGTTTATAGAGGCACGAAATGAGCTTGCGAGCCGTGCTGTCAGTAAACGTTCGCAACAGCTCTGCCCTATATAGGTGACGAAACACACTTGACGACAGAAGCCAACCTTTACGTTGTCCGTAGGCCAAGTTTGTATATATACAGGCTAACGGGCATCCGCGAGGAGCGACTTGCTTATGCTTTGGTTATTGTTGCACATGGTTGTCACAAGTTTTGCAGGAGCCGACGGGATAAGAGAGGTAGAAAAAAGCAGAGGTGGTAGGACTGTTCGTGGCGTTTCTATGGGTAGTACGCGGTCAAAGAAAAAAGAAAGAAAAAAAGAAACACAGTGATGAGCATGTGTACACCGGACAAGATTCCGAAACTATGACCACCGGATAAAATTGCACAGAATTATAGGCAGCGGAGGATATCGCAAAATACTCGGCGGAGTTTGAACATGATGTCCAAAACTATGATGTCCAAATTGTATACATTGAACATTGTATACATTGTATACATTGAACAAGGGTCGCCTGTTTCATAGCATCGTAAAATATTTGCCCTTTTCTGTCGGAATAAGTGGTTGGAGTCTGGTGGCTTTCTTTTCTTCGTGTTGTTTCTTATTTAGCCGAAGTTATGCGCCAGCGACCATCACAATTAAGTCACTGCAGACTGTTGAAGTTTTATTATTTCGATAGCTGCAGCTACGCAAGTGGTGATGACTCAACATTCATAACAGAATTCTTCCGGTAGGATCTCGCTCCATTCCGTTAAGTGTGGGCGATTTATTCACATAGTCAACAGAGACGCTTATATAATTTGTCAGATTTTTTTTTTTTTTGCATGCAAAGAACGCCTTTCAGCGCGAAAGAAACACAATGCAGTCTTTGACAACCGTCTGAAGACTATGGAAGGTACGCGAAAGCAAATTGAGCATGTCGCGAGGAGATGACGTCTGTACCACATAATTTGCATGCCCTAGCTTGGCTGTTGATGCGCAGTATGCATTTCATGCAGTATGCACGCAGTTGATGCGCAGGATGCATTTTCTTACCGAGTGTTGGAAGCAGTAGCGCACCCAGGATTTCTGCCAGGGGTGGGGGGTCAATTTTTATCCAGCAAGCACTTTGCATAATATGCAATTTCCTTGCTTTAGCCAGCGGAATCCAACAGCAAATAAAATGCCTAATGATTATAATAATAATGACGCCAAAGATGATGACGATGTTTATTTCTTCAGCGTTTTACACAAAGTAATTTAAAAGTAATGAATAAATACAAGACAATGATAGAGTGTTTTTGTTAATCATGAAAACTGGACCTCAAGCCACCTCCTGAATTGCAATGACAATGTGAACAGAACACTGAAGGTACACGTTGGACTGGTGGGGCTGGACGCGTGGTGGGGAGGGGGGTTAGAACCGTCCATTGCTTGCCTCAGCTGCCTCCGTTGCCTCTGTGTTTACAATGCAAGCACGTGACGCCGGTGCGGCGCAGCAGACCTCCGTTTCGACGGATATCGTAGACGGTGACTGCGTGGACGACACGAAGCTTTGGCCACAGCTTTAGAGGACATGTAAGTGCTTTCAGAGCGCATTACGCCTTGTCCAAACGGCGCGAGACGCGTATACGGTGTTTGTACTAAATGCGGGGCTATAAATGTATTCGAAGCTGTCCAAACTTTCCGCTTATGAATTAAATCAAGATCAGTGTGCTCTTCGTTCTTTATTTGGCAAACATTTTGAAGCAGCGTCTTGTCATGTTTCTGACTCAGTAAAGTTCCTCGGTGCGGCCACTATTTGATTGTTTATTTTCAGCCTAATCGCTCGCGGGTGTGCTCCGTTGTGATAGATTTGTTCCTGCTGCGCACAAGGCTTGGAATGTAAATGTTCTGTATTATGCGGTAGCTTGTAGCAAAGACGTATTATCGTTAGTCCCTCGCTTACTGTTACGAAACGTTCAGCTTCCAACTCATGCTTCGGCACATTCATTCAAGTGTGCGCCTATTCACGTATTATTGATACGTTGGCGATAGAGTGGGCGTAAGTATGCGTGCGAGTAGAGGGTGGATGTGTGTAGATAACGCGTGAGAAACTTGCTATGCCAGTAAGTGGCGCTACCTCCTTTTTTAACGAGCGGTACTCACTCTTAAGTGCAGACGTTCCAGAGTCGAAGTCATTTCTTTGGAGGTTAGCGATACAGCGCTGGCGGATGAATTATCTTTTTTGTCCTCGAGGAAAGCCGTGCATAGCGAAGGGCCAGCAACACAGGCAGTCCTTACGTAGCAGCGGCGGCACAGTTTGATTAGATTCCTTAATATGCGAATCACTATTTTTGCAGCTAACTACCGCACACGTGTTCCATCTATCGTTACACATATAACAGCATAAATTGGGCACAATGCGATAGCGAACACCCAGTTGCATTTCCGACAGCTGAGCGCACAGTGCAGCAGTAATGGCTTCGTATTCGTGCGTGAGGCAACGTATGGCACGCCGCCGAAAGCGCCATCTCGTTCCTCTAGAGCAAACTGCTCCGCGAAAAGGGTCAATAGGACGCTTAATAAAATTTGACGAAATATTGATTTTACCGTTGAAAATGCCATATCTCGATCTCGTATGTTTGTGAGAACTACGTTCTCAGCAAAGTTTTTTTTTTAAATCAGATATGCCTACAAACGCGCCCCTCAGCTCGGTTGTCCTAAGAATTCACCCTGTTAACTGTACAGAACAGGTGATCAGATAATGTTGTGGGATCCGAGAAAAAAAAATGCAGGGAATTCTTTTTCAAAGAGCACAATATTTATCCCCTTCGGTCACGAATTATGATCGACTGTCGATAAATGTATGAAATTTAAATAATGTTATGCCAAGGTGCTGCAGACTCCATTTAAGAGCAAGTCGCGAGTCGGTAGATTGACTCCTTCAGCATTTTACGATGAGTCTGCTTACCGCATTGGATGGGAGGATAGCGCTGCGTGTGACCACTGCGGCGACGAGGAAACAATCGAGCACGTACTTTGTCACTGTCCCCAATACAGCGCACATAGGCAGTCATTCGCGACCGCGCTGGCACGTCTTGACGACCGGCCGCTTTCGGAGCAGACAGTCCTGGAACGCCGGCCTATACAGTCGTCACACAATAAGTCAGTCAAGGCACTCTTGAAGTTTTTGCGATCGAGTGGACTATCTGACAGACTATAGTTCTCACAGACGTTTCCAACCTCCTCCTTTTCTTTTTTTTCTTTTTTTTAATTCCTTGATTTTTTTTTCGTGACTGCTTTTTCTCTTCCCTATTCTTTCCACCTTTCATTTCCCCTTCCCCTTCCCCCAGTGCAGGGTAGCAAACCAGAATCTTTTCCGGTTAACCTCCCGGCCTTTCCCACCACGTTCCTCTCTCTCTCTCTCTCTCTCTCTACGATGAGTCGAAACATAATTACAGAGTGATTAAATATCTAAATATGGGGCACTCAGTAGTGATACGCTTCCACATAAAAAAAGAATTGAATCACTAGCGCGAATAACCTGCACAAGTTAATTATTGGTTGCAAGCATTATAGAAAGAAATATATATACATATTTCGCAATTGCTACAGAAACGTCCCACGTCGTACCTCCCGTCTAACACTGTAGTAGTGCCTTCTCCAAAGCGATCTTCGGTAGCGATAGATTTCCCTCAAAAGCAAAATGAAGGTACTTGAGGTAAGCAGAACGTTCAATTTACCCTGGCTTCACTTTTGTGGTCATTTCCTCGATACAACTGCACAGATGTGGCAAAAATAAGCCACGTCCACAAATGTGTACACCGTGACTGAAGCGGTTAGAGTACATCGCGTACAGATTTTCGTAGCATTCTTAACATACTAATAAATCAAGTGGAATTTACTTGAGCTAGGGAAATGTGAAAAATTACTCATGAATTTAGGGAACTCTTTCTTGGCGCGTAAGGAGACACTGCGCTTCTGTCCCATAGCTTTCCCCGCACTGCCAAGGAAAGTTGTCCCCGAGTATATTGACTCAGGTCTTTCAAAATCCATGACGTCATGTCGAGCAGGTGTGGGAGCTTTGAGGCGGCGTCGCCGCATTATTGCACAGATTTCAAGACGCAACTGTCATCGACTTCCAACTATACCGGCGGCTCAATGACAGTTTGACGTGCCCGTTTAAATGGAGCGTATGAAACTTCGCTTGAAGTTGGCCTATTGACGTCACAGTGAGAATTGTATTCGTTTTATTCGCACTATAAACGGCCGCCAGGCGAAACACTGCAGCTACATCACTGCGGCACCAGATACATGTTAGTAGCGACCACACGTTGAGTATGGATGAATGGATGAATGAATGAATGAATGAATGAATGAATGAATGAATGAATGAATGAATGAATGTCTTAAAAAGCGCTGGCACTTGGGACTTGTTTGGGA
This sequence comes from Dermacentor silvarum, assembly GCF_013339745.2. Lineage (NCBI taxonomy): Eukaryota > Metazoa > Arthropoda > Arachnida > Ixodida > Ixodidae > Dermacentor > Dermacentor silvarum. The sequence goes on from NC_051164.1 coordinate 82,053,348, forward strand.
GTTTGGAAAGAGATAATAAGGTAATATAGTGACGGTATTCTGCATCTAAATACCATTAAATATTAAGCTTCATCTCAAAAAGTGCAAATACCAGATTTTTTTTTCCTCGCTGGAGATGGTATAACTGCTAAGCCGGAATTCACGCAACGACGACCACCACAATAATAATAATAATAATAATAAATCCAAAAACAAATAAACAATTAAACAAACAAACTTGCGGCGCATTGCGCAGAAGGTCATCACAAGGACACAGTATCTAGGTCTCTGTATACAGGTCAAAATATAATACAACTGCATGGCAAGGATGAAATGCGCGTAGCAACCGCGTGACTCTTCGACAGCGCATTGTTCAGCGTCTGTATAGGGGGAAAAAAATATGCCGCAGAGAATACCGGCACAAGGCCGTTTTCGCTCGGTTCCCTGGGACGCAATTGTAACGCACAGCTCCCAGCCCGATGTGCAAGATTTGCGAGGCTCCTATAGTTAATTTAACTGCAGTTGGTGATTCATCGGCGCCTTTGTTATCGTGTCGTTACTGCGTCGTGCGTTATCATATCGGCTCTTGTGCTGGGCAAGCTATGACGTAAAAAACATAGAGAAAGAGAGAGATACTGCAGTGATCATTTGACATATGAGGCAGCCGAATATTAAAAAAAAAACACGAAAGAAGGAGAAAGCAGTCATCCTGCATTCAAAATCTCACGTCGACGTTCCTGCTGAGCCCATGTGTGCGTGCACGGGCTATATACTTATATTAAATACAGTCGACTCCCGTTAATTCGACTTTCGCTTAACTCGAACGTACCGGAAGGTGTCGTTAAGAAACCATACATCGCCATGGAAGCGATAAATATCGCTTAGCTCTAACCCGAAAGCATGCCACATCGGCTAATTCAACCTCCACCGGCGTCTCCTCGCCAGATGCATGTGATTGTAAAACGTGAAAAACACAAGAGATTCAGCAGACTGCGCTACCGCTTCCTTGGGCGTGAAGCTGTTTTATTTTTATCTTTTATTGGCCGATGCTCCTTCCGCCCCTGAAGCCATCTTTTCCCGGTAGTTTCATGTCGTGTCACGCTGAGGCAAGACAAGTTCAAACGCTGAGGCAACGTTTAAACTTGTCGGCGCTTTTCGCCGACAAGTGATGGTCGAGTGGTGCTTCAAGAGCAAGAAGATGCTTCAAGGTGGGGGGAGGGGGGGGAGGGGGGGGGGAATAATTGAATTTGTTCATATGGCGCCGTTTCTTAATTCGACCATTCGGATAATTCGACCAAATCGCGCGCGGCCCCGCAAGGGTCGTCGAGTTAGCGGAAGTCGACTCTACACGTATGTCTCGAGATTGTCGGAAAACACCCCGCATTAGTACCGAATACGAAAACCAAAAACATCAAACGAACAATTGAATACGACAGAGCACAGAATGACACGACAAAACAATATACGACAGGAAACGGCAGGATCGGATATTTCGAGTACCAATAATATATATATATCAACGGTTTCGATCCGACAAGGCACGAGCCAATACCAGTCGTACCAATTTTCTTTTCACGTGCAAGCCATATATAGCGCTTTAATTGAAACGGTTAGCGCGTGGGTCATGTATAAGTCGCATAGCAAAAAGTTAAGAGCTGCCAAGTCCAAACTGATCAGGCAAACATTTAGAGGCGTTGGCTCGCGGACAACTTCGCCAAGCCAACTGTACTTCCGCATGTGGAGGGCCTCGACGCTTTCATTCGAATAAACAACTATATGCCGCATGCAGGACATAAAGCTCTGCGTGAAAAAAAAAAAAAAAAAAAATGCGTGAGCGCGTTTTGCCCACCCTTATTTCGTACCAGCTAGCACCTTGTCACGTCATTTGACAATGCACCGCTTTCGGGTTTGGCTCAGTTTACCCAGCAACACTTCCTTCTGGAACGACCCACAATGTGTAAAATAATTTAGACCCTTACAAGAAGGGTGTAAATGTGTCTATAACTAACACCCTTCCATCCAAAAAAGGGTGTAAGTTACTTTACAGGGCAGGTATAGTAACGAAACATGTTTTAAAGGGCTAGTAAAGAGGAAATGTTATTTGAGCTACATTAGTAAATTACCCTTTTACAATGCGAAAAAAGGCTGCTGTAATACCGTGAGACGAGGCTCGGTAAAAAAAAAAATGTGGTTGATCCCTCTTATATAGGAATCGGTATAGAACACGAAAGTGAAACGTGTCTTCACAGAAGTAGTGTAATGTTTATTGCACATTGATATATAATGTCTATTGGTGTTTTGTGGCTAAAGCGCCCTTAGGCGTTGATGCACCCACGCTGACGCCTGGTGGCACGTCTCCTCCATCACGACTACCAACGTCGATGACCATGAGCAACCGTCGTGCATATGGAAGCTGCACTACGCTGCACACGCTAGCACAACGCGAAAGACGAAGCACGTAACTGACACACTAATACAACGCGCAAGACAAAGCACGTAACTGAATCGTCACCGAGTCAAATCAGCGCGTACAGCGCGTCGTAATTGCAGCCTCCGCGATCAACTTCAGAAACATTTTCAGAGCTAATTGCGGAGGCCACGCTCCGCTGTGCTGAGTACGGTGAACGCCGCCACCTAGGTGGCGTTGGTAGTGCTTCTTGATGCCAGCGTCCCTTCGAATGCTGGCATCGAGGCGTCGTAGTGCTGAGACCACCGAAGCGTTCACTGTCGGTGCGCGTTAGTGTCATAATGCAGTACTTCTCTTTTCTGCTCGTAGGCGGCGGCACCGCCCCGAGCAAGAGCGCGGGTACACGGAGGAGTGTTAGATATATAAGGGGCGTCTGTGTAGCTCTCTGCAAATGCGTTTGTGGCGCAATGGGTTAAACGCTCGGCAATCTATCGTCGCGGACCGAGAGGTCGTGGGTTAGATTTCCAAATTTTGCATGTTTGTGGAACTTTTTCTTCTGGTTTCTTTCTTTGTATTATGTTCGTGTGACGTATTTCCGTGACGGAAATACGTCAGTGAAGTCTTGGTGGACCCCGGCATAAAACACTTTCGTTTTAAAATAATAAAAAGAATCGGGTGACGACGTCGCCTTGAAATTCAAGCACCAGCTCTTCGCGACGTGATTTTGACGACGTCTGCACGCGGGCTTCGTTATTTTTTTTTCGTTAATGATCGATAAATATCGAATGCATTGTTTTATATGCAAACAGCCAAAGAACTGAACTTGGCAAGTTTCAAGAAACTTCTGCTGCACCACCGAGAAGGCCGAAATATACGATAAAATACAGTCGAACTCGGATATATCGAATCTGAAAGAGATCACAAAGAAGTTCGATATATATAGGTAATTCTATATATAAAATACAAATTTTATACAAAATGTTCAAGGGTGTTTTTACTGCTGTTCGTTATACACAATAATTCGTTATATGCGGGTTCGATATATCCGGGCTCGACTACTCGAAATCCGTGACGTCACAGTCACGTCTCTGCAGTACGGTTACGGCGCGGAAAAAAAAAGTGAAATTTATAACCTTCCTTTCCGGCTTCTAATAATCAACCTATTACAGTGAAATTAGACAATTTTAGCATAGCGCTATACCGCCTTGCCGTTACCAGCTACCACGAGTGCGCGCATGCGCGGAGTTTACAGGGCTCCGGTAAGATTATACCGGACTGTTACCGTCGGTTACAGCATGACTGCACCAGCTATAGCCTCCCCGCTTCGATCCTAATTCGTCTGTGCTACTTGCTCTCCGTTGCGACCGCGAGAAATAAATGATAAAATCAGTCTTCGCTTAGTCTCAGCTAACGCTGAGGACTAGGTACAAGCGCTATATGATCGTCTTTAATTAATATTCAGATCCGCTGTTTGTTTTGACGGCACCGAGGGTGAAATGTGCGTCATTTACCGCCTAACAGATGGCGCCATACGTCTGTATTTTTATTTACTTATTATTATTATGGCTAGAACGTAACCAATACATCCGCCCGCTACAAAGGGATAAGCACCATGCCATCATCATTAGCAGCAGCAGCGTTGATTAATGCTTAATGCTGGGAGTTGGCGCCCGTGCGTGCTTATGCGTAAAACTGCATGGGCGAGATGGTTGATTTTCATAGTAAAAGCAGCGCAAGAAGGAACGGCAACACAGTTTTACAACAGTTTTAGGCATTATATATATATATATATATATATATATATATATATATATATATATATATATATATATATATATAATAAGAAGCCAACAAACAATGACACCATCTCGTGACGCCTGCGGCAGAAAGGATGTTACACATCTGCCCATAGGTTTGTGAGTGGTGGCGCTGGCTAACACTCCCAGGGTTAGTTGTACAACATAAATACCCCAGAAAGTGGATGGGAAAACGGCTCCGCGGTAGCTCAATGGCGAGAGCATCGCACGCGTAATGCGAAGACGTGGGTTCGTTCCCCACCTGCGGGCAGTTGTTTTTTCATCCGTTTTCATTTCCGTTAATTTATCGTTTCTTTAATTCAAATTAGTAAAGTACAAGTAATTTCCCCTATGTTGTCCTTGGTGTCATTGTTTGTTGGCTTCTTATGATTAATAAAAATCGGGCCCCTCGGTTCCCTCCTATATATATATATATATATATATATATATATATATATATATGCTCGTCTTTCTTTCGCACCGTCCTCGTACTCTTTGGGGGGGAGGTGCGCCATCTCGTATACAAATTGGACCTAATTCTAATTCTGCAGTATATGGACAAGTACACCGCTTTGTGGAAGAAACGTGTCCAGGGCTACAGATCTGGGTTGATGTCCGGCTGCCACACACAGAGCTGTGCACATATGGTCGATGTTGCACAGATTCCCAACTGGCTACTGGATTGTATACTGCCCTCAGTGCTGGCAGCTGCGCGACGATTTATGAGCCCGTACCCGCCGCTCACACGAAAGACAGCTACGTTCTCGAACAAATTCCGGCCACTAGCCATACCACCACAGGGCCACAGGGATTATTTCGGCATACTGATCGCAGTTCCCCGCCTATACATGCAGTTTTAGGTGCGAAGACCCTTATGCGCCCGGGCTGTCGGCGTTTCCTGTCGTAATCGTCGTCGTTCACAGCTGGCTGCGTTGAAGCAAGCGGTTCGTGCTCGCACTCAGCACACGCTCGTGCCACTGCTCCCGCGTTCGTCGTCGTCGTCTTCCACAGCTGGCTGCGTTGCCGCTCATCATTCCAGCGTAGAATTTCACTTCTCTTCTGTCGTCGCTAATGGGGAGGCCGCGTTTACGGGGTTATGAGCCATTGCTTAAAGGGACACTAAAGGGAAAACTTATTTATTCTGTACCAGTAGCTTACCCTTCAACAATACCCAAAACACCCCTCTTACCCCGAGAAGCCGCTTGGTGAGCCAGAAAGAAACGAAAAACACAGAAGCGAGTGGCGACGCCACCTTGAAGTTCCCGCACCAGCTCACCGTGACGTCATGGATTTTGACAGCGTCTCCTAGGTCTCGGTTAATTCTTTAGTCGTAAAGATTGACTGCATTGCGTTCTAAATGAGCCCAGGATTGAATATGGCAAGTTTCGCGATTTTGTATTGAGCCAACGTGGCCCAAATACGAGAAATTACTTTAGAAGTCGTGACGTCACACTGAAGTGCTGACGTTGGGCTTTCCGCGCGAAATAAAAAAAAAAATAACTTTGAGCTTCATTTTCTCTTCTAATAATTGACCTATAGCAGCGTAATTAACGACATCAGAGTTTTCGAAGAATACTTTATCAGTCTAAGTTGATTTATTGTTTTGCTTTAGTGTCCCTTTAAGGCAGTATGAGCCCATTAGCGGTGCATCACTGCATGCTTCGCACCTCCCCAGGTTTCACGTTAGTGGAGCTGTTTTATTTGCCGACACTAATAAGATTGTTTCTGGCGAAATCGCCGTATTTAATACTGTCGGCACCGGTGTCGTCGACAGTAACGTCGACGTCGATTTTTGGCAATAACGTCGCTTTTAAGGGTAAAAAAAAGGAAATACATCGTCTGAGAAAGGAACGAGCCGCGTTTAATGTTAGGGCAGTATAAACGGCAAACGGAAATCGACAGTAACGTCGATTTTTGGCAGTAACGTCGCTTTTAAGGGTAAAAAAAGGAAATACATCGTCTGAGAAAGGAATGAGCCGCGTTTAATGTTAGGGCAGTATAAACGGCAAGCCAGACGTATGCACTTGTTGGACGCTTTAAGTAACGTTACGTGCACAGCTCCAACAACCTCAACCGTCAAAGGAGCGACAATATCTGCAACAAGGATTTTTCTTTTTTTTTTAATTTGTGCAGCTAAAAGAAAGACACCCTATATAGAGTTACGCATGCATCCAATGCATTAAACTGCATCCCGGGCGAATATCACACGTAATCACTTTAGAAGTTAATTTCGAAATGGACTGCAAGCAATGAGCATTAAATGTCCAAGCGCGGCCTCACGAGATTGTATCTGTGTTTCGATCGAATACAAGGTATTCGTTGATTTGTTCACTTATGCAACACGCCCGCTTCCTTTTCCGAATTCTTCGACAACAGCCCACACCACTCACACGCACCCCCCGACCGTGACTCCCTCCCATGCACGACCGAACAACAAACGCGTCCACGCACGGACCTTGCGGACAGGGCAGCAGCGGCGGCCGCAGTCGATAACCTTGGCCGCCATTCCGCTTGTCCTCCTCGCCGGGCCCCTTTCATCGCTTTTTTATCCTTCGTTTACGGCGCCATTGTTTTCCGAAAATCGACACTGCGCGCATGCGCGCTGGATGGAAAGAAGCCCCGGGGTCCCACCCTCTCTCCGTCCCTCCTCCTCCTCTCTCTCTCTTCACCGCCATGATGATCTTTCGCGGGCAAAGCTCCGGGCGAGTTCACCGTACTCTTGCTCGTTCTAGGTGGTTCCATCCAGCGCGTGCTCAGCGTATACCGTAAAATCCGGCGTGTAACGCGATGCTTTCTTCGCAAGGGCTGCGGAGGGTTGTATGCCGGTGTCACACAGGGCACTTGGCACTTTCGATTGCGAATGAATGAATGAATGAATGAATGAATGAATGAATGAATGAATGAATTCTGGGGTTTTACGTGCCAAAACCACGATCTGCACGTCGTAGCGGGGGACACTGGATGAATTTTAACCACCAGAGGCTCTTTAACGTGCCCCCTATGCACGGGATACGGGTGTGTGTGGTGTCTGTGTGTGTGTGTGTGTGTGTGTGTGTGTGTGTGTGTGTGTGTGTGTGTGTGTGTGTGTGTGTGTGTGTTTGCATTTCGCCCCCATAGAACCGGGATTTGAGCCCGCGACCTTGTGCTTAGTAGCGCAACACAACAGCCACTAAGTCACCGCAGCGGATGCTTTCGATTGCGATCGAGCACGATTGGGATCGAATTTCTCAATCGCGACTGACAGGTTCGGTCCGTGTCAGGCTCGATGGCGATTGAAAGTGCGCTGTGTCAATGTGCGACATTGTGTTAGATCGAGTCGCTATAGAGGATGCCTCTGCGCAGCAGTGCGCACGAAGTGACAATGATGGTGTTTACGACGACGAAAAAGGGAGACCATGAGTCTTTAGTTGTTCAAATGTTTCTTGTTCTTATAACTAAAACACAGTGTTTTTTAACCATAAATTCATTTACTCACTTTTATTTCACCCTATATTGCGACCCCTCCCCCCCCCCCCCTCCAATTTTTTTTTGTCGGGTTTGTATTACTGGATCATTCCATGTCAAACGCACCTAGCCAGAAACTCGACTCTCTCCAATTGCGTTAATTGCGTAGGCCGAAGGAAATGTATTATTAAAATATTGGGGGCAAAAAAAATTTTTTTTCACAATACGGTAGGAAACCAGGTGTCAGGTAAAACGTTGCCTAAGATCGAATGTTTCACGTTTTGTAGCAAGACCTGCATTTTTGCAATGACATCATGGACACTTTGCTTTCGCTATTTCTGGCAATACTATGTTTTTACTTGTTTAACGGCAAGTTAAAAATGTCCAAATTATGGCATTTTTGAGAAGTTAGTCGCACACAGAAAAAAAAAAACTGTGTAAGAAAATCCTGGAACTACTTTTCTAGAACTCTCCCTGAAGCGCATTACACGCTAAAGCTTTATTCGCACCTGCACATTGCACACAGGCTCTAAAAAGAAACCCGAATTTGGAGGGCCAATAACGACATTTTGGCTAATGCGGAAAGGTTAGTAAGGCACCGAGGCGGTCCATGAAACAATGCGGATAAAAATAATTTTTTTTAATGCGTTAGCATTAAGAGTGTATATGTGTGAACGAACCACCGTCAGTTGCCCTTCGCTTATCGAAGAGGCAGGACGGATGTCGAGTGAGCTCCTGAACACTTTGCAATGTGGTGAACGCGGTTTAAATCATGCATCCGGGACCTCAGAGGGGTGCGACCGTAATGCTAATGCATTTTTCTCGCATTTACCGCTAAATCGCCTGTGGCAGAAGGTGTATTCGCTGTCTTTGAGCTGGATTACTCGAAGCAGCGTACATAGCCCGCACGAGAAATCGAAATGCATAATAGACTGATGAACAAAAATCCATTAATGAACTTATTAATTAATTACATTTCGGTAGACATGTTACGATTCGTTAGTTATAGCCGGTGAGTTGGCAAGGCATATCCAATTGGAGCGAATTCAGAGGATGGTGCACCGGTTTAGAGATGTGAGCGGTAAATTAACTTGCGGTAAAACTGCGATAAAAAAATGCGCTGTCGTTCCACTTACTTTTTTACCAAAACGTCGTTTTATGCATTGATGCACAAAAGTAACTGGGACGCCAATGGATTTAGTCGCACGCTTTGGGAATTAATATCACGAGGCTGGTGTCATCCTGAAAACTCATTCCAAGCGGATACGCGCCATGCGAACTCACCGGCTACAATGTCGTAAATGGCAATATGTACCGCAAAGTAGTTAACTAAACAGTTGATTAGTGGATTTTTGTTAATTAGTTGACCATGCATTTCGTTGTCTCGTCCACCTCTTTGAGTGATCCAGAGCAGTGACAAGAATTGTGCTCTCTGTCGCAGGCGATCCTTAAACATTCTGTATGATCTAAAGGAAAAAAAGGGAACACCCCGTATATATCGTACAGTAGGATAATACATTTCATTACAGAAATTTATTTATTTATTTAGCAGTAACTGTAACTGCGATAGTTTGGTTCACAGTTCGGCTTCCTCTCATAGCACCTCTGCTGGAATTACAAATCAGAACGACCGACATTCTTTCTTTCCTCTCGTTCGATTTCAAACATTGTGGGGAACAATCAATCAGTCAATCGAATCCGCGGCCCCTGCCTGTGTGACCTTACCCTCCACACCTTTGCGGCCTCAATGTCATTCGATCGCTTCTTCCGGTAGATTGCTTCTTTTTTTTCCCTTTCCTCCCTCTCCCTGTGCGACAGAACAGAACACCTGTGTGGCTTTTATTTCTTTCTCTGTCGCATATCTATTTCTGTCTCGCCGAACTCACGCAGGGCGCCGACTCTCACTTTCGCCCCCTCCTGCTTCATGAATAAAGTATTTCTATACCACCCGTTCTCATTGTTTCCGCCGAGGCCGCCCCTTTCTGTCTCTCAGAAAGAATGCAATATTTATTTCGTTATTTCTTTTTTCTTTCTTTCTATTATGCAACCGCCATTTAGACGGCGCATCGAAATCGTTACAGCACTCTGTCCGGTTGTTCGTGTAGTTCTCTCGCGCTTCGAAGTAACGAACATGCAACAGCGTCGCATGGCGAGAAAAAAGTGAACGAGAGTAGGGACCTGTCGAGAGAACGGGTTCTCAGAGTGAACGGGGTGTGTGTGCGTGCGCGAGCGTGGGTTTGGGGAGGGGGGTCATAGAAATCTAACAGTTCCCAAAGCTACGCGTGGGCTATATAGGAGAGGCTAATTAGAAGCGCATATTCGGATTACGTAAGACGACCACCTCTCCACATGCGAGAAAAAGAGATACCAGAAAAACTGTACCAAATTAAAGTTTCTTTTATTATTGCTTAGATTTCCCTTTGCCTGTTTTGTCGCGTCATCGTAGGTTCATGCTGCTATGTCGAGCATCATGCAGCGAATTTCGCAGGCAGTGATGACAGCACGAACACAACACGCAACAGCCAGTGTATTTTACAAGTAATCGCAACGTCCCTCAGTGAGTCGTGTGACTGTTGGGAATGTCAGAAATGCCCTTCACCGGGCTCAGTGCATGGATGAGGACTCAGTTTTACCGTAGCCTGCAGGGACTGTCTGTGACGTGCCTAACCAGCTGCAGCAACGCTGAACATATGATTGACAAAAATTAAACAAAAATAAAAAAGTAACAGCGCAAGGAAACCACGTGTGGACAAAAGGTACGCAGAAACACGTGGCGTACACAGCGATGGCGCTATACTTACAGCCGAACTTTGTTGCACCCAGACAACGCGTACTATATACGCACAAAATTCCCTCGACAACAAATACAACCACGCATGAAAACCATAAATATCAAGGAGACATAGGTTCGCTATTCTTAACGGTGTACAGTGGGCAGTTGTTGCGTCGTGGAATGGTTCGAAATTCCAAACTCCATCGGGAGATGGCCGGAGATTTTAAAAAATTTACAGAGCGTGATCACTATAACTTCTTTCTTTTTTTTTCTTTAACTTCATCTTTCGAAAACTGAACAAGCCGCATATGCCTTCCGGAATACAATGTATCCAAAAAATCGGTTGAGTGTATAGGCTAGTTGGTTCTTAAACATGGAAACTGCAAGTTGCGCTGCATATAGTGTGTGCATACGAAACACACACGAAGAAAAAACACGGGAGGCACACAAGATCTTGAGCATCGTCTTCATGTGTGTGTTCCTATCAACTATGCAGCGCAACTTGGCTTCCGTGTTCAGGGGCCGTATTCTGAAACGTTCCACTTCGGCGATAGTTCGCCTAGGCGACACTTTCGCCTTCAGGCGCGCGTCGATTGGCGGGTTGAGCAAAACTGAATGAGCTGATTGTCTGGTTGAGCCCGACGTCATTCAATTTTGCTCAACCAGCTAATCAGCGCGCGCCTGAAGGCGAAATTGTCGCCTAGGCGAACTACCGCCGAAGTGGAACGTTTCAGAATACGGCCCCCAGATGTATCCCTCCGGAATCATTCACGTTTCCTGTGGCTGACACGAATTTGACCGCCCTCCGTTACCCAAAAGGTAGCATTAGAGGAGAAGGTGGATCTCTGCTGAAAGAATAGGATTCACGGTAAAGAAAGAAAAGTGAGGGTGAACGGAGGGAGGGGGCTTTCACCGGAAAGCACTGCTCCGGAAACGCATCGAAAAGATAAAGGTTTTGTTAGCGCAATGGTTAGCGCAGCAGTCGGTGACCGCGACGGAGGATCGAGTCGGCGCGCCGTGACAGATGCGGGCGAGGCAGACGGGCACGCAAAAGAGATACAAAGACAAATAAACGAAGCAAGCGCACGGTTGCGGGACCGCGGGGGGTGTTTTTGACCTCCCGCGGTTACCAGACACGCGTGCGCGGGACGGTCGACTGCGGGGTGGAAGAAAAGCAAAGAACATAGACAGAAACGGCACTGCGAGCAAGGTCGTTGGCATTGTGCAAAACGAGCGTATATGTTATATCGTGTATGAAGTGTGTGTCTGTGCGCTGACGCGCACGACGGATCTTGAGGAATTTTCGAGTGCTTCTGTTTCGAACGCGCCTAAGCCTAACGAGAGTCTGAGATGCGAGCGCCATCTGTCGCTGACGCGACGACGGCATATGGCCTCTGAGATGGGAGGATTTCGACGACGACGTTTCGTTGCAGATCGACGGACGTTCCGAGATCGTCGAAGTGTCCAAAGCCGTCCCCCCCCCACCTATACTAAAACCTCTTTCTCACGGAACACTATTTCCCGTAACCCCGCGCTAACGTCACTGTCTAATGTTATACATGCAGTGCAGGTGCGCCGCACGGATGATGAGAACTTTATTGTTGCAAAACAAAAGAGGGGAGGGGGCAGACTAGAAAAGAAGACCCAACAAATAACGTTGAAAAGTTCTATCCCGCCGGTTAACGCATTACAGTTTACGGAATACCGTATACCATCGGAGGCACACACGTGCGCGGTAGCACTAGTGGCGCGAGACTTGTCAAATTGACGTAATTTAGAGCACACAGAACTATAACTGCAGACTATGTTCTCTCTGTATGCTGGTGCAAAGTCAGAGGTAGCTAGCAACCGTCGTCAGCTGATATGTCGGGTTTATTTTTACTTTCTCTCTCTTCTCCTTCTGCTATAACAGTGAGGCTACTCAAGAATATTTATCGGGCGTTGTGGTTACAGAAAGCGTCCCGAGATGACGCTGCCAGCGCTGATGCTGCCATGGGTTCCTCCGGTGTTCAGGTATGCCGTAAACATTTACATAATCACGTTCGGAATTGCGTGGGGAAATCCCTTATGCTTACGGAAGACGCTCAAGGAGCTGCCGAAACTTCCTATTGTTGCTGCTTGCGCTGAAATATGATTGAGAGGCGAAGAGCAAAACGGTTATACCGTGATTATACTCCGCCAGCAACTCCCATGTTTGCGACATATGCACAGACGCCTATGCATGCTGAAAAACAAAAATCGAATGAATAAAAAAATATAGTCACGTTTCACTTCCCGAACGCGGGTGCTATTCCCATTTTGTACATTGACCTGCATTGCAGCAAGCCGCCTAGCACGTTCTTCGGGAGTCTCCTGGGCACGCCCGCGCCTTTTCCCAGAGCCAGCGGTGGCACGTGGTGGCGCTTTATTCAAGCGTAATAATTTAGAAACCATATTGTTTTTCACAACTGTTTTCATCGAAAATAATTCGGGATGGGGATACGTGTGCATGATCACGTCGTTGCCAGTACCGCTTACGCCAGTAGATGGGTGCAGCATGCATATTCGCTTATTGCAATGAGAGTATCAAGTCCTCCGGTCGAAAACACCGCCGGAAGATGCCGTCACTATCGCAGCTGTCCCAATTAAGCATATATAGCACCTCTCGTGGGTCAGGTCTCTGTTAGAACGTCGGCGCCGTGATAAAAAGTTATATTAACGAGATATTAAATCAAATGCGTAGACGATAACATCGATGATGGTGACTCAACGGGGCGCGGTGAACAGTGGGAAACCGCGGAGAACTCAATTTGCAGTAACCGCTACTGTGTCCTACTCGTCTGCGACTGTACAGGCGTCGGCAATAACATTCATAAACGTATTCGGACTCACTGTTTCAATAGTAAGAACCACATAACGCAACAACGTGCCTAGTGGTTTCTGGTCGACCACAGCATCGCAAGATGTCGCCGTCACCAGCGCTGCGTTTATAGCGTACGCTATAAAATAGCGGGTCGTCACTGCGCATGCGCAGAGCGCTACACGACCCCTAGCGGATAGCGTACGCACGCTATTTCTAAGATTTAGCGTTACCGTCTTTGCGTGGTTTACGTAGTTTACGTAAAACATGGCGGCGGTCCCCACTGCCCGCTTCTAATTGAATTTGGCGTTGCTTTTGTAGAATTCAATTCGTTCGTACCAAATACTGCGTAAACGGCTTTCGCTTGGTCTCAGACCGCTTCGACGACAGTGTATTATGGATAACCTTGTGGAGCTTTCGAGATCACTTCTCGTTTCGAATGAGGCGAAGCCTAACGAGGGAAATCTTCTAGATGTCAGCGCCACCTATCGGCAAAGTCGGGAGATAGGCGCAACGACGGCATATGACCTCTGAGATCGGAAGATCTCGCAGGCGAACTAAAACTGTAATAAACGTGCGCTGCTTAGCGTACGCTATAGTTGCGTATCTATACTAAAACTGTCTATATACGCACGCGCCGACGACGTCCACGCAATGCTACAGAACTGCCTGTAATCGAAGTATCTGAGACGTAGCAACATCGCCGAAGGCGACATCTCGTGATGCATATCTGTCCAAAGACAAAGTGCACAGCGATCTTTCAATGAGCAACCGTGTCCTACTTATCCACAGCTGAAAAGGCCTCCGATATCACGGCAAGACGGTATCACACTAACCAGCCCAGGCGCGCACATTACTAAAGAAAGAAATGAAAGAAAAAAAAATGGATGACGTCTTCTGACAGGTGTGACCCGTTTACTACTGACATCCCGGCGCATAGGACCTTGTGAGAGACGATTGTATACGCCCAATTTAAAAGAAACCAACAGACAAGATAGATTGCATTGTCCTCAAACGAGTGGCTGCAGCCACACCCTGCCTCGAAGGGCTCGATGTTTCAAGGTTGTCAATGGCTGCAAACTCCGCCACACACACACAAAAAAAAAGAGAGAGAAAAAAAAGGAAGAAGAGCTGTCGGGGGAAAAGCGAAAGGGAGGCCTTGTTACAGCGAGTGTGGGACGTATATACGTATGGACGAGGTTGGCTGCAGCCGGAGAGAAAACGTTGACCAACACGGCGCGGCCTAAGTTATGACGTGAAGTACGGGTATGCCGAGTTAGCCGAATGACCGCGACACAGCGAAAGTGTGAATGGAAAATAACAGAGACACAGAGATGCCGTGGTGTGCACTTCTGTCTCTATGTTGTATTACACGCTCTCGGTTTTAGCAAGACACCACGAAGAACACGCGTCCGCCTACACTTCTAAGTGCCGGACTCATCTGCCATTCCATAGCTCCCCGAAAATTCCCTCCGACACGACACACGTGTTCTTTATTCCCCCGTATGTCCGCTCCCTCCCCCGGAACCTCACAAGGGTGGAAGAAGCGAGCTTCCCTGAGGAATATGCGGGCTGGGGTGTAGCCCTCACTCCTGCTGTCACTTACAAGTAAAAGGGCTCCGTCAAGGACGACGCCACCTGCCCCAGCTGTACGGCCCCGGCACAAGACACCGATGTGTACCACACTGCTGTGGACTTGCCCCATGCGCAAAGATATATGCGTGAGCCCTTGCTCGGACTGTCTGGCCTCCGCAGTGACCTGCATGCTGACTTTTGTATGTGGATTGAAGACGGCTCTCATTACAAAGCATTACTGGTCTTACGGCACGATAAGGGGTTGTATCCATTTATACAAGCTTCTATCATTCTTTTTATTATTATTATAATTAGCAGTAGGAGTAGCAGTAGTAAGGGTTGCTGCATTGGAGCGATTAAGAAGCTTAATTGCAGGTTTGCTTCTTGGTAGTTGAAACTGAAGTGGCTGGCGAAACTGGTTGTCTATAACTAAACGCACGCAGCTTTCGTGTGTTGATCGGACTGTATACCCCGGTACAATTTCAGCACAAATTTCTATCACGTAGTCTTTGTTCTTGGGCACAGCCACGACAGATTGTGAGCTTGCGCGCTGCTGAAGCGAAATCAGGACAGTTCAAATGATCCTATAAGGTGCTTAACCCCAGGTCATTTTTACGTACGTATACAGAGATGTCGCTTACTTTTTCCCAACCGTTACTGCAACGCCATGCAACTCCGCAAAGTCCACAGAGTAAGCTTACTTAGGGTCTTACCGGGGGCTTAAGTAAGCTTACGGGGGGGGGGGGGGGGGGGGATTACCTAACGCCGATAGTCGGATTGGTTCAGCGTTTAAGACGTCGGATGTCAACGCCGCTTTGTTTGTTCACGTGGCCTTCGCGACGTCGCCTGCGCTTTGTGTGCGGCCCAATCATTGACCTGAGTTCGACGTACTCTTTGTATACATGCACGCAATGCTAACTGGCTTCGTTTTTCCTGGAATATTGACGTCGCTTCTGCTCGCACACGTGACAAGAAACGCCATTAGCACTTAACCTTTCGTAGTCATACGGGTCGAAATTCGCAACAAGACTGTTCGATGTCATTTTTTACAGCGAAGCTGTATATGGCTAGGATCTGGCGGATCGTCTCCGGCGACATAGACCAACAATGTGGGCCGATACTGGTGATAGTGCAGAAAGGGTCCAAGTGCAATGGCACGTACCCCATGGGGACTATACGGGTGATTTATATATATATATATATATACACGGGCGGCGGATATACATCGGTTTATGTATAAAGTGCCTTAGCACAAGTGTGAAGACGGATTTTTTTTTTTTTACTTTTCATAAAATTCCCCCCACCTTACAGATCCCCGCATCACTGATTTGCTCTACCCATGACCTCCGAGGTTGGGAGAGCACACGCGATCTCCGAGGCCATACTCCATCCAGTTAACTGCGCTTCAAGTTGCCGATTAATTGGGCACAGCGCTGTCATCTGCTAGCCTCCTGGTTAGCCCAGACGGTAGCTGTACCGCCCGCGAACGGTGTTGGTCCCAGGTTCAATCCCCGGACCATGGCGAAATATTTTTCAACTGCGGAACTTTCTAGTGAAAATCTTGCACGCGTTCTTTCTGTGGATTCCTGCAACTTTCGGGTGGATAGCAGCTTTTTTTTTTTCCCCCTTTCGGGACTCCTCCATATCTAGTAACGATAATTCGACCATTTCCCTCACTTTCCAGCGACAAAGAAATTGCGATCGATGCTAATAAGCCACGAATACGATGTATCTATTTCGCGCGGTACCAAGGCTCCCCGTTGCAATTGCGTCTCGGCGACACAAAACAGAAGCCTCCGGAGACATAAGATGCCTCGGCCGGGGTATCAGCTTGCGCAGACGCGCACAGGACCGTGCAAAGCACGCCTTCCGGTTTACGGATCGAGTGAGAACGAAGGCGGAGAAGAGGAGAGAACTAATTAAGGTCACCGCAGGGGCCATCGCTTTGCAGTGCGGGTGACACTGAACTGCATTACCGGGCGCAAAGATTTCCTCCGCCAGCCGCAAGAAGGCAACAAAGAAACGAGAGGGCGGGTATAGTCTCTCAGGCCTCGTGTTAGCAACAGTTAGTATACAGCGGCGAAGATAATAGCGTTGCTATAGCCACATGGCCTGTCCGTCGCTGTCGGTGCCACTGTCTTGGAGGAACAACGACGATAATGATACGCAAAATAGTTTATACGGTGGTTCGTTCGTAATGTACAAGTGACGACCTGCGAGTGAATTCGAAGACGAGAAATAGGTGCGTCAGAACCGGACCGAACATCGGAGTTAAGCAGGAAACAAAACAGGTTTGCGTGCTTTGCAGCCTAACTCGGAGTCGTGTTACCTAACATGTTAAGCCAAATGCACGTGACAGCGCTGTAACAGGGACCAGACAAGTACAACAACACCTCCCCTTCTATTAGCGCCCGTCAAGTGCCTTCCAGGTCAATCCAAACATAGGTTTTAACGTTGACGTTTAGGCCGCTCGTCTCCTTGCTTCGACTGCGCAGCGCGTATACGATGGAGACGAGTTTAACGGCAGTCTTTACCGAGCAATTACCTCATTACGGACTCGTCGACAGCCTGCCGTTACCTGAAAAAAAAAAATAAAAATAGAACGCCTCTTCAAGGTCGCACTATCAGACTATAAACGTCGAGAGACTAGACCATGCGCGCGTGTCGAGGAGCACGTTCGCGCTCCTGGCCGCAAAGGTCTTACCTATGGGCGCGCTGTCGGCAGCAGTTCTTTTTATTTTTTGACTGCTGCTGCTGCTTCCGACATTCCTCTCTCACTTCCCACTGTTGCGGAGCCACCGTGGAAATCGCGATTAAGGCCCGTCGCTCGCAGCCTCTACATAACCCGGCCGCTCCCCGGTTCGCCGGATTCGCTATACCAAGCACACAGCCGCTGCGTGCTATAGGAGCTGCGTTCCGTTTATAGTCCCATGTGGGTCGACGCTTTGTTTTCGCTCGAGACGGGCGTTGCGCGTTCCCGTCCTTTTTTTGTGTGTGTGGGCGCGCCTGCGTGCTGCGATGTGTACTGCAGCGTCGTTCCCAGGCAGGCCCTTTCCACCCCCGGGGCCCCTTCACTGAGTTAGCGTGTGTATCAGAGTGTATGTGTGCGTGTCTGTGTGTACTGCAGACAGTATATGTATACTATACACAAGCTCCGGGGCAACAACACGAAGAATGCTCTCTCTACTCGAGCGGGTCACTCGGTATGGAGGGCAGCGGGCGCATTCCGTTTCTAGCCGGGCGTTGTGTGAACGCGAGCCGTCGCGAAGCATTAGAGAGTTTTAGATTAGGGGGGCCCCAACGCTTGCGTCCCCGTTATCTAAAGCTCTCTACTGACGCTGCGCGCTTATGCACAAGCCGTGATATGTAGAAACGGGTTGACACGTGTGTACAGAGAGAGAGAGAGATTGGTTGACAGAGAAGATGAAAGCCTGCGCTTACCGCAAGACAGCGTTTTTACTGAGCGGGCGTTCGGCTGGCACAGGGTAACGTGGTGAGTGTCCGATTACGTAGCACTACCTGCAGATGGAATCGAGTGTAACGAAATGTCTGGTGCAGCGGAACCGCTTAGATTTTTTTTTTCAATAAGCACTGAAATGGCTGCAAATGTATATCTACAAGCCAGAGGAGCTACGCTAGAACCGAGAACTGTGTTCCCCTTGACACGAAGAGTAGCGTACGTCAGGCAACCCTTTGAGGAAATCCCCACGTTGGGGTTCGAGCTGTGGGGAAATCCCGAGCCCCGGATGGCTGTTCGGGAGCCGGTTATGTGCCAGTCTTCTCCGCGACGACTACCAGTACCAGTTCCCACAAGCTCTAGAACATTAAATGCGGAACGTCAACTTCGTTCAGTTTTACCTCTGCATTGTTGGGCACGAACGGAAAGACTATATAGGAAGGCCAGATTTGGACGACATACTTCGTGAACTGGTTTGAAATCTGAATAATGTCGGGGTCAAATTGCATGCTTAAAGATCATCAGCCAGTAATACAGCAGCCGTCGCCTTCACTTATAAAGCCTCGTGAACATGCGTGTCCCACACAGCACATGATACCGCGATGTCTACACGTGACGCGATCGCAAATCTCTGAACGTAACGGATATGGCGTCATCCGTGACGCCATGGGCGTCTAAGCTTGGGCGTGAAACTACACAGGGGAAAAAAAAAAGGGTGCGGGGGGGGGGGGGGGGGGGCGTTATTTTCGTCCACGAGGAAACCGTTCTGTCCAAAAGATGAAATTCGCGGCGAGTTCCGAGCGCGTAATTTACTGGTCTACAGCCTGATTTTGTACATGTATACGTCTCTTAAACGCTGCCACTCATGGGCTGTGAAAAGCAGGCATTCCCAGCTGCACCGCTCTCACGATAAATCCGCAGCGCGAATACAGACTGGTTAATTAAAGAATTATGGCCAAGTCTGCAAATACGAGAGGGTCTGCGTCGAATGAAGAAACCAGCATGGAGCCGCCACTGAACAATAACAGGCAAGTGTTCAAAAGTATCCGATAACCAGACTTCGATGGTCGAGGAGAACTAGAATAACTTGAAGCTGGGCTAGTTGGTAATCCATCTTGGTTAACAGCTTCAGAGCGAAAGAAAACACACTCACGAGCACAAAGACCCTCTAAAGGACCCCTCAGCCGTCGCGTGCGGCAAGGTCATCCAGAAAGAGCCCCAGCAAACTGGTAGAACACAGCGCTATAGTATATAAGACTCGCCTTTTCTCTTCCGATATGCAACACGACCCCCCCCCCCCCCTCCCCCTCAATCTTGTTTACATGTATCTTGTCAAGCGGGTCGACCCACTCCTTCAGGCAGGTAGATCCGACTCGCCTCGAATCGCTAGCGTTTCCATGAACCCGACAACAGGTATCCGATCCGGTTCGACCCCACGTTGTCGGATCCACGTGAACGAACGCACGTGTAGTTTTCAACACGGTCGCCGCACACAGGCTTGTTTTTGGCCATCGCTGTATACACGACAGATGACACCAGGAGGCATACATGCAATGGCTTCTGGTAACTGACCAAACCGAAAGTCAATTGACGTTCCGGAGTCAATAAGGGTTCGTTGATCACAATTGCGAACAAGGAATGTGCGATTGTGAACAAGGAATCCGTACGGGCTTCTACACGACAGTTAACTTTTGACTCGGTCTGTGACCGTTGTGTCTTGTCTAATACGCTACCCGCGACCAGACAATTTTTTCGTTGAACCCTTGGCTATAAGAGGGTGTACGCACCGCGGTCGTTGAAGAAGCAGGCAGGCGACGACGCGCCCTCGGCCAGCGGCGGAGGCCTCCAAGGATGGTAGCGGGCGGCGCTGCTCGACGCGAGAGCGGTGGCCTGTGCCTCCGCCGAGCCACTCCGGAAGTCCGCAAGCCGACGATACGCCGCAGGTCTTGCCCGAGACGTCCGCCGCCGCGCACCCGGGGCACGCGGGTCCGTAGAACGCGGAGAACTCTAAACCACACACCGACACCTGGACACCGAACGTCGGCACCGGAGACCAGGAACAAGGTGCCATCAGGGAGGGAGGAAAGGCGCTCCCTAAAGACAGACGATCGCTAGCTGGACCACCGGAGTCCAGCAGCGGGCCGTCGCCTAAACATTGCGGCGCGACCAGGAGCCTCCATCGCCTCTCCTACAGCGCTGAGGCTATACCCGATGCGAACGAAGCTTTCAAGATAAACGTTTCCAAGCGGTGCCGTTCGTCGAGGTCGTCGACGTCAAGTTTCGGATGGTTTAGCAGCGCTCTTGGGCGATCATTATCCGGATGTCGCTCTTCCGATGATGTTATGACAGATAAGATGGGAAGGCTCCCTTCAAGCCTCCGCGCAGTCCGCCGTCGCTAGAGTCAAGATAAGGGTTGCGTGCGACATTTGCGTACGTATGCGGGCCGCAGCACAGTAGCCGTCGCCGCAACCGCGAGGCTTCCATTGAAGCAGAGGCCCGGATAACGACCAACACGAAAATACTGACGCCTGCAAGAGTTCAAATGTCCGCGCGGTCACCGATGCAACGTGTTCGGCCTCCCGTTGCGCTCCATACCGAAGAACGGTGGGTACTGTCGTCGCAAGGACACAGTGAATTCCAGCTTGACGTTCCGCGCGAGCATGCTTGACCGCAAGAAACACCCGTCTGTACACCTGCCACGGTGTGACATCAACCTTGATGACTGTTCCACAGTCCCGCGGACTCGTTAGCATACGCGCTTGCAGACGATGGCGAGCATTCAGACTTGTCGAAGACGGTGAAAGATCAGGTGAAGTCGTGTCAGTTGAGAATCCGAGCCTTGGCGGAATTTAGCCTTCTATCGACGACCTTATGCACACCGACACTGCCATTCACGCACCCTGAATTCCGCAGGCATTTGGCACATCTATATGGCAGCAGTGTTCAGGAGTTGCTTTCACCGTCGCACTGCGCGCTAGATGAAGGTATAGGAAGACCCTATTTAGAAGAGCGATGACTGTTAGAACATAACTGCTGCTGCTGATTTAGCATCCTAGTTTCTTGTAATCATGAAATGAACCACCACACCACAACGTGAACCGCATTTCGTTGGTGATGCTGCTATCCATCCTTGAGCGATCAAGAAGCTGCGACTGCAATATCGGGGAGAGCTTGAGACGGAACTTCCTCATGTCCAAATGCTTATCATCGATCAAGGAAAACCGGAAATACCAATGTCAAATCAGGGAATCGCCTGAGCACCGCCCGCAGACCGTATACTTCAGTAGTACTTGCACTTGGGATGCCGGTGGTAACAACGCCGTGACCTTGAAAAAGTCTGCTTTCCTTTCCTTCTATTCCAATGTTGCAAAGGCGGGCAATTCACAGCCTTCCACACCACTCGTTTACTGTCCTAAATACTGATCCGTGAGCTTATACCATGGCGACAGCATCCAACCAAGCGTTGACCTTGAACTGAGCATCTGCAGCCTATATCGTCTCAATTTTCAGCACCTAGGCCTCGTAATCTTCCGTTGCTCACAACGCTGTCTTCTAGACTAGCGTCTAGAAAAAGGTACTTTACCATCCTATAAGCACTTCGACGTCCCGGGCACATAATCCACAGAGCGGCGAGGAGATACGGTGATTCATTGGCGCCGTCCGATCAGTAGGACTCGCCCTACACGGCCGAGTTGCAGACGCCGCCGAACAATCCAACGTTCAGTGCCTGGCCTTCGAGTCGACGACGTTTTCTTCTCCAGCACTCCTTGCTCATTCAGTCCAGTTTTAAAAGCACGCTGCGGGCTGTTTGACCACGTTACAACGCCGCCCGCGGAAGGCTCTCACGTCGAAACGGCGCGCAGCTTACCGTAAACATGGCAACCGCGCTGCGGAGAGAGGCAACCGTTCCGACACGCTGCCACGAACCGACGGGGCTCTTCTTTCGAGAAAGGCGTGTCCGCGAGTCACGTTCGGTCCAGACTGAGGTGTCTTTCCTGCTTCGTGGAGGTCGTCACAGGCACGGCAAGACAAGACCGACGGCGAGCACGGGCCACCCCCCGCCGAGAACCATCCCCCCCGTACTCCCGGCGCCGGCGTTACCAGTTCGGCGTTTGTTGTCGGGACTTAATACTGCACACGGTGTATGTACACATACGAGCGTGGCTAGAGGAGGGGGAGGACCGCGACGGCTGGCCCACGATGGACCCCGAGAGCGCATGCGCGTTTGGGGGAGCGCGCTGTGATCACGTGACCAAGCCCGGGATCGATCGAGCGCGCAAGGTTGATTCCCTACTTCCCCCACCACCGGCGCGAAAGTGGCGTGCACTGTTGGGGGCAAAAGCTGTGACGTATCTCAATCTGGCTCGCGATCACTTATACCGCCGCTGTGTCACTCCGCGGGTAGCCAGGCGCTTTGAGGCTTCTTCTGAACCAGTAATTTAGGCGGAACCCGCAAGGTTTTGTAAAGTAGTTCTTGCATTTATTTATTCATCTAACACGTGATCGGGACAGCTAATGCGCACGAATATGAGACGGCGACTGAAACGGCCAATTACAGCGGCACTGCTTTCTGCCGCGCAGTGAACCGACGAGGCGCAGCTGGAGCACTCGGCGTTACCACAACTGCACGGAACTAAACTGACGCCAAATGCGAGCGTCCTCGCTGCCTGTTAAGTGGTTGTAGGGTATTGGGGAAACGGTGACGAAGTGGTTCGGGCGCTTAGGGAGCGGAGGGTTGCGAAGAGACAGAGAAGGGGAGAGGGAGATGACTGAGGGAAAGTTTGGCAATATTGCCGTACGGGCACGTGGGCTCCCGTTTGGGGGAATGAAGAAAAGAGAGAGAAAGAAAGAAAAGGTGCGGCGCTTGCGACCCCGGCGCCAAAGGTTGATGACGTCACGAAAGTTGGGGCCGAGCTGCCGCGCCATTTTGAAATCCATCAGTTCGCGTGCGTGACAGTGACGGTGCTCTGAGCATATGTATAAACACGTCATTCCGATCGAAGAAGAAGAGGCGAATAAATTTTCGGAAGTGAGAATAGGAAACGACAGAAATTCAGATGAAGCGAGTGGCTGGTCGACTTTTCCATTCTGTAGCGACTGTTTTCTGAATCATTGACATGTAGCTTGTATTCACGAACTCGAGTATCGATTAAGACGTACGTCATGCTTTTCGTGTGATATTGCATAACTGTGGGAAAAGTCAACTTTCTTTTTGCCTTGCTGCTTAAAGTTAAAAATCCGTGGAGTGTTTATGAAGTGTTTGTGAACACTATACAACTGTTTCCTACAGTCTATACGTCAGACTCATCATCAGCAGCCTATTTTTATGGCCACTGCTGGACGAAGGCTTCTCCCAGTGATCTACAATTATCCCCTGCCTTGCGCTAGCTGATTCCAACTTGCGCCTGCAAATTTCGTAATTTCAGCTCCCATAATTTTCTGCCGCCATTGACTGCGCTTCCCTTTCCTTGGCATCCATTCTGTAACTCTTACGGTCCACCGATTATATATATATATATATATATATATATATATATATATATATATATATATATATATATATATATATATATATGTGTGTACAAAAAATAAAATGAAATATTGATGCAATATTTGTAAGCACGAGAAACATATGCTTACTTGGCGCTATACCATCGACATTCTCTGCCTTGAAGGAATATCAAGGAGAGCGTTTGTCGGAAGCAATCTCCGAACCCGGGAGCTACAACGCCCCATAAACCTTTTAACTCAAACCACGGTTATTAAGTGATCAACTAAAATGTTATTTTATGCGTTTCTGCATGACAATCAGAAGATAAACAAATGGTAAAAAAGAAATAACCGTGCGAATGGCATAATGACACAGCTGCAGGTTCCATTCGCGCAGAGGCCAACGTAACATCGTTTTAGGTCTTCTTTCCTTTTAGCTGGAAATAACCTGTTAGATTACGCAAATAACCTGCGTTCACATCGAACGCAGGCGGTGGCATGCATAAAAGATTGGCTCCTTGTAACAACAGTCGGATGTACATATACTGAGAGTTCCGCTGAGATAAGGACCGATCGATGTTTCGAATACAAACTTTCGACGACGTAAAGATGCTGAAACGATCCATGCGCACGGCAGATGCACTCGATTTCGCAAGACAGCTGGCATACTTTTTTTAGCCGCTGTTGCTCAATTCGGTCGAGCTTGGCTTGCGTGAGGGCGGTGCTCGAGCCTGTATGAAAACTGACGTGAAGCCATGTGTGATCGATAGCGCATTAAGAACTGCAAAACAGAACCTAACTTGCACCGCAGTCACGCTTACGCCGGCAAGTAAGTCAAGTTAAGATAGTGAAGGGCCAAGGGGGGAAAAAAGTAAGTCGATAATGTTAGGCTAAGAAAATCAACAGATCAGAAGATTATTAACTGAGCGGAAGGGGAATTATCGCAATGAACGTGCACGCTTATGTAATTTGACACGCACATTTTTTTTCTTTTGATTTGTTCGTTTAATACTGAATGGGAAATTTCTAACCGCTAGTCGGAGACAGCGAGAGAGATCTTTGATGAAAGGCGGAGTGGTCGGTCAGAGAAGATAAACTCCGAAATTCGTGCAGAGTATCGCAACCGTACATGAAAGGGAAAAAAGAGGAAAAGGCGGTGAAGATGATTATAATGAATTATGATACGTTAGAGAGTTACGTAGACGTAATATGTGTTCACGTTCGAGCTGTGGAACTGTCTGGGCAATCTATACACTATCGTTCATCGCAGACAGCGTTTGGATGTGGAGAGTCATGATTGGTGTGAATTAAAATTTGTATGTTCTTAGTTCTTTTAGTCCCTCTTCTCTTTCTTTTCTATTGTATCACATATAGGCCACATCTTCGCGACGGATATGACGTAAACAGTACAGAAACGAAATTTCATAGGAATGTGGCGCCGCCGCGGCCGGCAGGAGAACGTGCGAACACACAGCATGGCCTCCAAGATGAGAGCGGGCCGCCCAATCTCGGAGGCAGTGTTCGCGCTCTGCGGCGGTTTGCAAGGGACACCGCAACGCGTCACTGTCATCGTTGCCGTGACGTATCTACTCGATCTGTCTGTCAAAGGTCAAAATTACGAACCGTGTCCGCCTTTGCTCGGCCCGATAGGTATATATGTGCTTGCGTCGTTATACGTAACTTATCAACGGCTTCGATATCGACGGATAAATAACGTGCGCACAGGTGAAATTACTGGTACCAAGATAAGCATCTAACTGCCAGCGAGGGGGGGGGGGGGGGGGGGGGGGCATTGCTCCATTTATGAAAACGACACAATGCCTAGCTGGCACAAATCTCCAACGGTACAGCAGTAGAACGCCGCGACGGCCAGAGGACGACTGATAGAAGATATGACGGACAAAGGGAAGAAAGCGCACTTACAGTGCGCAAACACGTGATCACTGGGTCAAATCAACTTTTCAATTTAAGCCCGCGTTCTGCAGAGAAGCAAGGCTTGGATGGTCTGAACACTGAAGCTGCACGGTCTTGCTGAAAGCACGAATAGAATTGATAACGAATGCTAAGAACTAAAAAATTCAGAGCCCTTCCACTACTGTGAAGATGGAAGCCAGCGAAGCTGTGACTGTGGAGTCTGCTATAGTGAGTATTGCTATAGTGAATTTATATATTATCATTATTGACTATATTGAGCGCCTTCGGCATGTTCGTCAAAGAGCAAGGACACCGGCGTCTTGTTATCGCCTGGCGCGATGGCCAAGTAGTGCGTTTGCTGCGCGAAATCCGCCTCATCGTCATAGACAAGCGTATGAGCCACATCGTCCATAGCCGCGGCACACTGCACGGCATCGTCAGGATCCTGGAAGATGTGGTTAAACGAGCGTCCGTCCCATGGCGAATCCAAAGGGCAACTGCTGATAACAGCGCTAGCGCCATCTCTACGTCACGAGACAAAGGGGCACAACGATTGGTGGGACGTGCCGCCGCCGAGTATCGCGACACTTGTGAAAGAGGCATCGGCACTTGCGAGGGGTATAACAATGGGCCATCCATCCATCCGTTTTGACACCTGTGCTGAGGCACAGCTGGCGGGAAACCGCCACGCACATGGAGCCGAAAATTGTTGCTCTACTTCCGGTCTATCTATCCACTTCCGTTGCCGGACGCGATCTCCTGGAACCTAGCTTCGCTGTAACAGCGACCCGGGACAAGAAAAACGACAGGACGAGCGCACCGTCCTTTCTTCTTTTTTGTCCTTGTTCCCCCCCCCCCCCCCTCCTTTTTTTTTTGGCGCTTTTAACATTCATTATAAACGAAAACCAACTCGCCCAACTTGCTGTATCAATGCAAGAATAGAAGCTTCTTTTAAAAAATTAAATTATGGACGTTTACGTGCAAAAATCACCATCTGATTATGAGGCACGCCGTAGTGTCCTTTTCCGTTTCTCCGGAATAATTTGGACCACCTGGGGTTCTCTAACGTGCACCTAAATCAAAGTACACGGGTGTTGTCTGCATTTCGCTCCCATCGAAATGCGCCCGCCGTGGCCGGGATTTGATCCCGCGACCTCCAGCTTAGCAGCCCAGACACCATAACCACTAAGCAACCACTGGGCGGGTAATAGAGGTTTCTGCGACAACGGCTGGCTGTCAAGACGGACAAGCGGAAGTGTCTAAACGCGCATATGTCGATCGAGTGCGTAGAGAGTGTGAAAGCTACCTCGTACAAATAATGCGCGACATACTTAATTAAATATAGAAAGACATCGTGTTGACGGCAACAGAAAGTCAACAAAACACAACAGATTATATATAAGAACTTTTGTAAGGGTTTTAAAAGACAGGTCCACAATTTCAGGGACATGACACAGCTCGCAACCTAGTGGTCCCGGGCATCAAAGAATATACATCTGCTGTTTGCTGCTTCGCATAATTTGCTTTTGCCGAATAACTTTTGAAAATCTTGCCCACGTATCTAGAGTTTGCCTTGAGAAAAAGTTCGCGCCAGCGGAGTTCATTTGTCGATTGCTTTCCTTTCTCTTTCTTGTTTTGCCTCCACGGAATGTAACGGCAGTGCCGCCGTACTTGCATGGCGTCTCGTTCCGCAGCTTGTCTATACGGTTAGCCCAATCAGAATGCTTGCATTGTTTAGCTGGATGACAGGCGTGTATGTATACATTACATATGTATCGACGAGAATATACAAGTATATCTGTAACGGTATATCTGTTACAGTATGTTACAGTATATGTTACAGTATACAATAACGAACAAGAAGAATAAGGAAGACAAGTGTCTCGAGCTTATGTTTAGTCGCAACCATGGGACGTACGTATTCTGAAACGTTCCACTTCGGCGATATTTCGCTTTTCGCTTTCAGGCACGCACTGATTGGCTGGTTGAGCAAAATTGAATGACGTCAGGCTCAACCAGTCAATCAGCTCATCCAATTTTGCTAAAACAGCCAATCAGCGCGCGCCTGAAAGCGAAAAGCGAAATATCGCCGAAGTGGAACGTTTCAGAATACGGCTTCACATATGAAGCAGACAGGCAACGAAGCCTGAAGCTATAGCTTGAAGCATAGGGGAAATTAACTGTTATGCTTAATTGAAATGCAGATATAACCAGGAAAATGAAAGTGGACGGAAACACGGAAAGAAAGAAAGTGGCGCTGGCTACAGCATTCCTAGAGTTGAACCTTGAATAGGCATACACCAATACCCGAGAAAGTGGACGCGGCGATGGCTGCCGCGGTATGGTAAAGCAACGCCCCCGTAATGCAGAGGACGCGGGTTCGGCTTCCACCTGCCAAGCTGTATACTCATGCATATTTCAATATAATAACGGTGTCAGTTAATTTACCCTATACGTTTTCACCGGTTTCATTGTCTGCTTCCTTCATTTGGCAGTATACCTCTATGAATACATGTATCGATGAGAATACCTATAAACACATCAACTCGCACAACTTTGCGTGTGGGAGTTGATGATCCCCCCCCCCCCCCCCTTCTTTCTTTCACAATCGAACCACGAGCAAGTTACACAGCAACAACAAGCACTTCGGTCCTTCCTCGGCAACTGCAGAGCGTCCTATCAGGCGTGACGCGTCACTGCTGCGGCATGCTCCCTTTGTTCTCTCTCATTCATGCCGGCAAGCGAAAGCAAATGAGAAAGCCGGGGAGACAAGCGCGCCGGTGACGAGTGCGAAGCACGGCACGCGCCGATAACACGCGCAACCGCGTCTTTTATCGCGTGAACTCTGCCTTATTACCCCACGCGCAAGGTCGCGCCGCGCGCACCGCTAGCGTGTGCAAACACTGCGTTCTCAGCTTCACCGCGAACGCAGGTGCTAAAAGGCGACGAGGCCGCGCCGCTACACAGAGACCGCGGGCAGCGTCCACATTGTGACTCTGTGTACACGAAAGCGCCGAGCGACATTTTCTCGACGCTGTCTCCGCCGTATATATAGCCAATTCTGGTGAGAGCAAAACAGGGCCACACAAGGCGGTGAAACGCAAACCAGACGGTTGAAAATTGGCCGAGGTTTAACTCTTGTAAACCTAGTTATCGCGAGCGAAAGGTCTGATTGCATTGGTTTTGCAAAGACTATGCACAGTGTTTATTAATACACGCTTCCGCGCTTGATAAGCTTCTCTAAAACGTGCTAATCCGGCCTCCCTTTGCTCCGGTGTTTCAGCAGCCAACTTTGCCTTTGCTTGAGATTTCGCAACCTGCCGTCTAGCTATACCTACTGGATGACTGGATTGCACCTGTCGCTTGCGCTGAAGCGTATGCACAGACGGCCCAGCCGGGGCGCCATCCATGGAGAGACTGATGATGATGATAAGTGGTTCTTGAGGGAAAGGGAAAGGTTGGCGCTATCTTCTGCAGCCCTTGAGGGAGCACGGCTCAGCGCCAAATATGGAGAGACTGAGCGACAAAGCGCCGGCGAAGCAGCCGTTAAACCCTCGCCTGGTCACGTGGTACCGCAGCGGCGAGGCTCCGAGCGAGCGCAGCTGGGAAGCCTCTCCGCAGCGTATCACGTGGCGTGACGTCACACTTGCGCTCCGGCGGCTCAAGGTCATTGCGATGCGATGAATGACCTTACGAGACATGGCGTAGTAGAGCTTTCGCTCTAAAAACACTTTCGGCCTCTCCATAAAGTTTACGCAATACTGGAACAACGGAATATTACATGTTACCCTCCGTATAGTGCATGGCGCAGTGGCTTTGGTGTTGCGTTGCTATAGGCCCGAGGTTGCGGGATCAAATACCGGCCGAGGCGGCCGCATTTCGCTGGGGGCGAAATGCAGACACCCGTGTACCGTGTATTGGGTGCACGTTAAAGGACCTCAGGTCGTCAAAATTAACCCGGAGTCCGCCCACTACGGCGTGCCTCATAATCATATTGTCGTTTTGGCACGTAAAACAGCAGAATTTCATTTAATTAATTTAATAACATGTTGCTGGGCTAGTTTATGCATGACAACAAATTAAGCGGCCTAGATTCTGGCGTGAAACAGACGACCACAAAAGAAACACACATATGGACGGAACAGCACCTGTCCTGTCTATATGTGTATTTCTTTTGTGCTCGTCTGTTTCACGCGGTAGGAATATACTTATTTACTGGAACACCGGAGACGCAGACGTGCACAGAAGCTCTGGTGGCGGCATGCACCTTGTGACGCTGGTGTTAACTAGAGCACGTAGATATATGTAACTGCAACGACCATGTCAGAAGCGAAACCTGAGCTTATCGGTATGCGCCACATCTTCAAGAACAAAGCCCCAGCAGACCAAGGCATAAGAGTACTTTTCGTACGTTTTCCTATACGTCCCTTGTCTGTTGTCGCTTTAATTCTAAAGATGAATTTTCTACCTATTTGCTGGTGCAATATGACGTCGGCAGCGACGAGAATTAGCCCTGTAGAAAATGTATTTTTAAAAATTTTTCCGCTTCTGCGAGGGCAATGACACGTTCGTCCAAGAGAGAGAGAGAGAGAGAGATTGAGAGAGAGAGAGAGAGCAAGGAAAGCAAATGTAGGGAGGCCGACCAGACAAGCGTCCGGTTTGCTGCACGGTTTGCTCGTAAACGTATGTACAGTCGTCATTGATATGAAAGGGAATAGCAATTGTTTTCCACATGCCCTCCATAAAACTGCTCAGTGATACTAAAAGTTCAACAGAAAAACTTGTTGTATATGAAGTTCCTATAGACTTGAAACCATACATCGTGAGCTATCGCCATTAAATAAATAAATAAATAAATAAATAAATAAATAAATAAATAAATAAATAAATAAATAAATAAATAAATAAATAAATGTTCTCTTTTATATTGATGACGACCGTACACGCTAGAGCTCTCGGTCGGTAAACGTATATTTCAATTTACGGAATACCGGCGACGTCGACGACGGCAGCAATGCTGAGCCTGACGTGCGTAGTGCAACATTTCTTCTCCATAGGAGACATAGAAAAACAAATTCGCTGAATGTTAATTATTGTTGCTGTCCACGCCCTTGAACAGTAAGTACATAGGAAAAACACGGTTGTTGCACTTATAGTTCTGCGCGCTGCATTGTAAACGTAACCGTCACAAGATGACGTCACCAGCGCTGCTGCCAACAATGGAGCCAGATTCTTTACACGTATAGCTAACTGTGCGGCTGCCGGCTGGCTGCAATTGACTTTGACAGTGCCATCCGCCGCCAGTCCGTACAGGCAACAAAGTCGCACTAAAAAAAAAAAAAAGTACTGTGTCGCGATTTACTAGACAGGTGCAGTGGCTAACATGGCTACCGAAACATATAGAAACACTGTGAACGGTTACAGCCTACAACAGAGATTCAACCACCCAAGAAAAACGAAACCACTTCAAGTTTATGACAATTCAACAAGACAAAAGACGAGAATGTGCAACCAAGGTGTCAGGCAATATAAAAAGAAAATCTGGTTTCATGATTGTATATCCAGAAGGAAAAAAAAAAAACAAAAGTCGGGACATTTTCCCGTTCCGAGTGGGTCAATTCGGGACTCGAGACGTTTCCTCGAAAGTCGGGACTGTGCTGCTAAATTAGGGACAGTTGGCAACACTGCTGATAGTCCTGCTGGTCCCTTGCCTCCCTATGGCGCCGTCCCTGATCAGATCTTCCTTAGACGCAGGGAATGAGTGACTTCTACTCTCCTTATATATCCTGTCGACTACCGAAAAAGGTGTTTTTTTAATATCTTTTGACATATTCGCTGAGTTACGTTCAGATAGTCGGGCTCGAAGAGCCACATTTGACGTAACCACACGTAGTAGGGGCGCCCATTCAAGCCTGCGCTGCTACCGTGAACGCTGCACCATATATCCTCCTAAGACCCCTTCAACGTTTTTTTCCAAATTCACTCCGAAGTGATTACGCAAAATATACGTTCTCGGTATGAAGTATACGGTGCATGTGTAGCTGTAAAGAAGTTATTTGCTCCTATTCTTGTCATCCGCTTTCGAGAAACTTGACACTCAATTGACCTATAGGTCTCTGTGTCGTCCCAGAGGGCCGAAAACAACCTTCAGGTGTGTTTCGAAATCACTGAGACTGCGTGAAAATACCGGACGCGGCAACATGGCAATGCACGACACGTAGTTCGTAGTTCATACGTACGTATACGTAGTTCGTATGTCTTCCATCTTCGCCCCTGCGTTTAGGCAAAGAAATGCAATTTTTACCATAGAACGCATGAGGAAATAATGGAGATAGTTATTTTTTTCACGTACGTGGAGACGCAGCTTTTCACATCTAACAGCGGTATTTAAATAAAAAAAATTTTTTTTCAACTTCAGAACATAACAGTAGATAATAAAAACCACGTGCCTTGAAGAGCAATTATGTCACATATCTCTGTTCGGGTCTTAGGAGGATATACCGCATTCCACTCTTTCCCCAGACCCTATGTTTATTATTCTAATGTTCATGTTTTTTTTTTCCTTTTCTTTCAAAAATACCTTTCTGCCACTCACCCGGCGATTATATTCTGCCGCACGCGCCTCTATATTGGTTCTATATTAGTTCTCTTGATATTGAATTTGAGGGAGTCCTAGCTACGTCCTATATTTAAGGCCGTCACAGCGGAGCGCTCCAGATTAATTTCTGCCGTCGGGTGATTGACGCGCACCGATATCGTCGGTATGCGGAGGTAGGCGTTATCCCGTTCCGTCCCTGTCGGAATGCGGCCGCGCCGAGGCTGGGAAACGAACCCGCGACATCGTCGTGCTCGGTAGCAGCTGGACAGGTTTACATTGCCCATGCCAGTGACACCACGCTACTGCCTGTACCAGGACAACTGCTGCCTACCAGGGCCGCGATTTTGTAGCAAGGCATTATGACTTATTCTACTCTAGTCTTATCATCCACCGCTCACGGCCGGCTGATCCCGTTGATAATGCGAGCGCACCATCGCTCCGACCACTGACAAAGCGCGATAAGCGCGAAAAAGCATTATTACGTTAAAGGCATCGCTACAAAATACCGGCCCAGAGCTCACCATTTCCGCAATTCACTGACGCGCCGTTAAACCTAGACTGCTGTGTCACCATTCAAGAATAGTAACAACCCATTATTATTATTATTATTATTATTATTATTATTATTATTATTATTATTATTATTATTAGTGATTGTTTTTTAATGTATGCGTGCGCCAGCACTCAGACCTTTTTCCTGGGCACGTTAAATAAACATGATTGATTGATTGATTGATTATTAGTATGCAGTCGAACCTCGATATAACGAAGTTGTACTTGCAGCGAAAAACTTCGTTATATCGCGAATTTCGTTAATTCGAGGTTTCGTTCATTGAATGGGACTAAGATCGGGAAATAAAAATAATTCGTTACATCGCGAATTTCGTTAAATCGAGTTTCGTTATATCGATGTTCGACTGCACACTAATAATAATCAATCAATCAATCATGTTTATTTAACGTGCCCAGGAAAAAGGTCTGAGTGCTGGCGCACGCATATTATATATATATATATATATATATATATATATATATATATATATATATATATATATATATATAGGTTTGCCTATATATTATTATTATTATTATTATTATTATTATTATTATTATTATTATTATTATTATTATTATTAGCACAAATCTCACAAGTTGCATGACACAGATCTCCGCGTCGGTACTTCAAAGGGGGAAAGTTGACACCGTTTACTGTGACCTCAGCAAAGCTCTAGATGTTGTCAGCCACTCCCTGCTTCTGATCAAGCTTACGCACTTCGATGTTGACTAGTCAGTTGTCAATCTCTTGCGAAGTTATCTTCGTGATAGACCATGTTATGTTAACGTCAACGGTCAAACGTCACTTTACATGGCGACTAGCGGCGTCCCTCGAGGATCAGTATTATAGGACCGTTCCCTTTTTTTTTAAATTTTTATTAATGACGTCTTTTCCGCCATTCGGAATTCTTCTTTCCTTCTATATGCCGATGACATCAATATTTAAAAGAAAATTCACACTGTCGCTGATTGTCGCACCCTGCAGTCGAACATGTTTTCTTTTTCTAAATGGTGCAAAGATAATAAATAACCTCACATTGAATGCCGCTATAAGACCAAAGTCTTTCACCCGCAAAGCAGCAAGCATTTCTTTTTCTTATTCTGTAGATTCTGTACCATTGTGTAAGGTACGTGACATCAACGATCTCGGCGTACTTATTGATGCAGCCTTACACCTTTCTGCTCACACTAAACATGTTGCAATGCGGGGTATGCGCACTCTTGGCTCTGTATGCAGACTATCGAGGGAATTCAAGTCTCCTACACCGTTCCGAAAGTTGTACACAAACATCTGTCTTCCTCAACTCGAATACGCGTCGGTCGTCTGGAATGGCTCTTCCAGATCCAACAGTGACATTATATACCGATCGGGTCCAGAAAAAGTTTCAAAGCATATATCATCGCCGCTTTGCGAACGCGGACATTGGACCTTGTTCTCTAGCACTGTTGGAGTATTGTCATTGCCCTTACTTCGCTGCCGACGTAATCGCGCTGACCTTCCGTTTCTATTCAAACTCCTTCACGGTGTCCTCACCTGTCCCGAACTCCTCATTTGTATCATGCTTCGTATCCCGCGCAAGATCACCAGAGAACATAGACCTTTCCATGTCCCTGCCTGTTATCACCAACATTCAACCGTCCACAGAATACAGAGTCTTTATAACACGTATTTTCATGATCTTGAAATATTTCATAACTCGTTGTCATCGTTCTTTTCCGAGCTTTGCCTTGTTGTGTTATAATTTCATGCATTGTTCAAGTGCCCTTCTCCTCCTTTTTCTTTTGTAGTTTGCGCTTTGTTGTAGGTACTCTCTTCTTTTTACAATTGTTCTTTTTTAATCACATTCCCTTGCTGTGTTCTTGTCTTTTTTGGTTTTTAATGTATGCGTGCGCCAGCACTCAAACCTTAGGGTTGTTCCTGGGCAAGGTAAATAAATGATTGATTGATTATTATTATTCATTTCATAGAGTTCACTTACATGTATATAATCATGTCGTATGATTAACTCCATTTTACGCCCGCCTCCTTGTTTTCTGTTTCCCGCTTTGTTTCTCTATATCACAATGTTTTGTCTATCGCATATATCTTCTTCTCTCCTACATGTTGTCTCGCGTATTACTCTTTCGATACACTAGTACGAAGGCTCCGTAGCTGTTCCTGGGCACTAAATAAACATTTGATTGATTGATTATTATTATTAATCACTTATTGCTAGATTCCACCGCAGATTCATTATACGCTTCCCCTATAATGTCCTTAAGACCCAAGGCATCGCGGGGAGGCTAAACCACATTCACATTCAACACTGGATAAAGGATACGGTGACATTTTACCAGAACGTGCTGAATGGCTTCTGTTCTCATTACCACACGCTACGAACAAACCATATTCACCTGATAAATTATTTTTCTTACAACTTCGCGTCACTTTCACAACGTTTTCAGAATCCGGCCACAGGAAACTAGAGGAGTACAGTCCTCTTCCGGTCACGTGACAGGCAAATCAAATCCGACAGACAAATCTAATCGGCATACCGCTACAGTACTTTCACAAGCAGGTGTCTGTAATGCGCGCACTTACAAAAATCATTGTTGAACACTATGGGATTCACGAGTCTCTATAGCCTTCTATACACTCTTTAGATATTCTGTTCGAGTTTTAGTCGGAAATATTTTGTGAGAGGCGGGACTCACGCAGGAAGCCCTTGAGTAGACGCAGCCAGGCGCGCAGCAGGAAGTACGGCCACAGGAAACAGAAGACGAGCACGCTCCAAACACAACTTCCGGCCCAACGCGCACAGCGTCGGTGAAACGGAAGTGACGTTGACAACACTGGCTTCGATGAGCATTCCAGAGCCCCGACGCGTTGCAAAGTAAGGTCTGGTACAACACACACAGAGGAAGGTCTCTCGTCGACGACTTGCCGTGGCATCGCGCGACACTGCCACAGACTGCGACGGCACGCCGAAGTCCTCCGTTCACCACGACTCCGAGGCCTCAGGAACAATTTGATTGACGTGACGACCGTCGCTACAGGCTTTGCGGCTACGGTGCACACATGCACCGGCGATCAC
Source organism: Dermacentor silvarum (assembly GCF_013339745.2). Classification (NCBI taxonomy): domain Eukaryota; kingdom Metazoa; phylum Arthropoda; class Arachnida; order Ixodida; family Ixodidae; genus Dermacentor; species Dermacentor silvarum. Next base: position 82,089,249 of record NC_051164.1, read on the forward strand.
GGCAACAACGCTCCGACCGTCCGATCCTCGGCACAGCTGACGCGGCTGCCAGGGTATAATGCCAGCGACAAAACATATGCAGCGGCGACAAGGATACACGAAAAGCTGGGGTGGAGGTGGAGGAGCAACTTGCGTTATCGCGAGCGTTCTGTTGTCAGCCGGTCGCAATCGCTGGCACTTCTTATCCAGCCGTCCTCGATAAGCGCTGGCCGAACGGAGAGGGGTGTTGTACGTGCTTGTGTGCGGGAAACACGCAAAACACAAGCGCCCACTCAGGTATGCACAGTCGCATGGAGAGGCAATTGCAACAACACGCACGACCTTGCAGTTCTTTAACAACAAGAACAACGACAAAAGCAACAGGCCGATAGCGAGCTCGAAGATGCTTGTCCCTCGAAACACCTGGAACGTTGTCAAAAGGTGCCACGGCCACGGGTGAATCCGAAACGTCGCCGTCTCGGTCGCGCAATGGGGTGCGAGCCCAGCAACATCGTCAAACGACCGACGCCTTCCTCCGTGTATAAATTTCTAAGCGCTTAGGCGTGTGTGTAACGGCGCTATTCGTCATCGAGAAAGCCGGGTGCAGAGATTACTCAGCGCGTTCTCCCGCTATATCCTCTCCATCGCGTCCCTCTTTGGACACGAATTTGAGGCGCGCGCGAGGCCGTTCTACTTTTTCCTTTGTTTGGCACGTTTCTCGTCAGCGGACGGCCCCTACAGAAGAAAAAAGAAAAAAAGTAAAAAAAAAAAAGTCAGTGTGAAGAAGTATCGGCGAAACTAGCGAAGCAGTGAAATGCGACGCTGCTAGAGCCGTTGCTGCTAATAAACATGCTCGCTCACCTCCGACTCTGCGCGTCGCTGTCTCTCGGGCGAATCAATGATTGCTTCTCTTCTGGATGGAAATGTGATTGCCCGAGACACTTTGTATTCTTGATTGGCTGACGTCTCACTGGCAGGGACACAAGCCAATGATCTCGATCGAACTCTTGTATCGTGCCGTTGTCGGACGGGAAGAGGACTGGGCACCCGTAAGTTGCCGCGTCAACGTCATTCCCCAGGCAAAACGCCTTCTGCCCTTTTTTTTTTTTTTTTTTTTTCAGCTGGCCACGAACCGACGAAGCCAGCCGCCACCGACCAGTTCGCAAAAAGCACGCGGAAACGAGTTTCTGAACTGTCACGTGACCGTAACGCCGACCATACTCCGCGTGGAGAAAAAAAAAAAAGCAGAGAAAGGGTACTGAGAAGAAAGTGACAACGGCACGGGAAAGGGAGGTGCGTTCCCAAAACGAGTTCCTCATGGGGTAGGGGGCCCTCCAAGTCTGTGCCGCGTCGATCCCTATCATGCAGAGCACCTTCCCGCCACCTGGCGGAAAGCGACCTTGAAAAGTCGCCGTCGCCGCAGTGAGACACAGTCGTCATACTCGTCCCTCATGTTCATAAGTAGACTCGGGAACGACAATCGTTTACGCGCGAGCTTGCGTGTGAGAACTTGCGGAAGCATTCTCATTTGCGGCATTCTCTCTAGGATATATACTTAAATGCGCATATTGTTTGTTTGGTCGTGGTAGAATGTGTCACTGTCCAAAGCAAGACAGACGTTAGCACGAAGACCGAGGACGAACGTGCTCAAACCCAACATTGGCTTCGATTTGTCATCGTCAGGTCGAAGAGACAACTCCACTTGTCGAAACGTTGGCTTCCGTGATACTTCTCGAAATGACAATGTGTTTTATTACTTTACTCTGTGTTTTTAGCGCTCTTTTCCTGACGCAACTTCTAACTTTTAATACGCTTGAATTTTTTTTACGGTCTGTGTTTTATTTTACCGCGGTTGTTGCGCAGACGCACCAATTCCACAGCAAAGTCATGGAAGAGATCACTTCTTCACGATGGTGATCCACTCGTTAAACAAGCGTGTCTCGCCTTAGACAACCTACGTATTCGATGTCTTAGACACAGAAATTTTATCATTTTGGACAGCCTCACCATCTTAGGTGTTCCTCACGATGTGCGGCGTATGCGGTAGTATTGCACCTAACTCCTCCAGCGAGCATTAACACATTCTACTACACGTGCATCTGGTGACGCGCGATGTTCCTTTTAATGCGAAGACATTGTGTGTCCCATCAGGGAGAAAAGCTGGCTTTATAGGCAACGAGAAAATAACCATCAGTGACGTCATGAACGCCTAGTATGACATCAGTAGTAATACAGAATTAAAAATAGAACAAGTTAGAGTAGGGTGACTTAGGGTGGAGTAGAGTGAATTAACGTGGAGTGAAGTGAATTAAGGTGAAGTAAATTGAATGAAGGTGAATTAAAGTGGGATTAAGGTGAATTAAGGTTGGTACAAACTAGAGCAAGGTGGATTAAGGTTGGTACAAATTAGGGCAAGGTGGATTAAGGTTGGTACAAATTAGAGCAAGTTGAATTAAGGTGGATTTGTGATGGACACGTGACTGTATGAAGTCGCGTATCATGGACGTAACCAATTAATTAGAGAAGTCATAATGCTTTCGCATTCAAATCACGTAAGGATACTTACGTGACTGTTAATTTTTTGTTTCGTTACTGTCATTGTGATGGTGCACCATATACGACCACCGTTCCTTTGTGACTCGTTTACAAGCTTCTCAGTTTAGCTGAAATCCGCTTGATAACGGCGTTTTGCAGATGTGTAAAACAACGTAAATGAGTCTTCTGTGGCCAGATATTCCACGGAACCTTTACGCATCACTTCTTGTTTAGAAAATTGGAAATGGTTCGGTATTCGATTCAACATTCGGAGGTCGTCTTTTTTCTCGAATATTCGTAGCCGATTCGACTGGAGAATTTCGCTACCCCCTAAATGTAACCAAAACATCAGAGCTGGCACGGCAGCTACCGTTCTTTGAAGCACGGCTGTAGTTACATTTAAATGGTGAAACGAGCATAAAGGTTACCGAGGTTATACACAAAGGGTGACGTGATAACACGTCACCCTTTGCACATGAAACAAATGTGAATGCTTTCGCGTTTGTAGCTCCTCTTGAGCTCATTGAAGTTTCAGTGCTTTCTTTTTTTTCTATGGGAAGAGGCGGGGGAAGGGAGGGGAGGGGAAATGAAGTACGAAGGCACCCTCGATCGATACGCCCAGTCCACCTATATACAAAACACGCCTTGGCCCGCCAAAGCAGCTTTCACAGGCGCGAAGAAGTGTCAACGCCGCAAGCTAGGGCACCAGCCAGATTACAGTTGGCATTAGTATTACGCTTTGAGCCTCGGCACCGGCTGGTTTCGCACTCTAAACTGTACAATTACTACAGTGTTGTTGTTTAAGGGGCACTAAATAGAAGCACTAGATCAGTCAAGACTGACAAATTATCATTCGACAACTTTATTGTCATTAATTTAGCGGTAGGAGGTCAATTAATTGCAGAGAAGGTGAAGATCGAACGTCGATTCTTCTTTTTTCTAAAATTTGCGCCGGAACCCCTATAGCGTAGGAACGTCGGTGTGACGCCACACCTTTCGCTGATTTTTTCTTTATCCCTACGTGGGTCGTTGTGACTCCAGGTAAACGTTCTTGAAACTTGCTGAGCTGTCACTGGATTATTTAGAACACAACGTTGTCTGTCTATATATATATATATATATATATATATATATATATATATATATATATATTTATAAACCTAACTAGGCCCGAAAAGACACAACACCGTCAAAATTGATGACGTCACTGCGAACTAGTGCCGGAACCTCCAAGCCGGTGTCGCCAATCGTGTTTCGTTTCTAAGTCTTTTCTGGTTTACCGACCCTCTTCTTACAGCATAAGAGTGGCTTATTTCTCGGTATTGCAGAAGGGTACTTTTACTAATACAGCTCAAATATTTTAAAAATCTTTAATGCCCCTTGAAACTCTTAGCTGGCAGCGCACGCTCGTTTCATGCTGCGCGGACGTGCCACATGAACTTACCAAAAGTCAGACTCGCAAGCCGCAGCCTCTGATGATGTCAGATTGTTGCTGTAAAGTCGTTCTACGCGGTAACCGACCGATATCGCGCGATGGGCGACGCATAGTTTTCTAATCGACGCGAAAAGACTTTCGTGAGTAGGACGCTGATAATACAGAGCATTGTGTGTGTGAGGCTGGCCATTTGCCAAAGCACAGTTTTCAAGGTCAGTGTTTGTTTCCGACATCGAGTCGGAAGCTCCCTGTGCGAAAAAACGCCACAGACATATTTACAGTGCCTTTAGATCATGCTACTGCAGCACACACGTTAGGTATATACAGTGGAACATCGTTGATACGAGTCCGCATAATACGTTTTTCGGGATAATACGTTTCTTTTTCTTCGCGATGATACGATTTGGTTGGATAATACGTTGGATAATACGCCTTATTTTCCTGTTCCCGCCGTGAAGATCGTATCAACGAGATTCCACTGACACCTGTGTCATTTCCTGTATCAGACGCCAAGAATGTTCCTTGCACTCTGCGGCATAAACTCGGCGAACACATGTGGTTCGACGAACGTGCAATGTCTGCGCTCCTACACAGAGTTGACCCACTCCTGCGGTTTTCACCGAACCAAAAGATTGGCCGCACGTTCGACACGTTCCTCCATCGTTTACGCTTAGATGTAGCCTATACACGCTTCACATCTTGCGTCAAATCACTAAATGACGAACGTATACCCACATTGTACTTACTGCGTTAACTAGGACGCTTCAGTGGAGCACGTTATCGTAGAATCCACTCAATATGACCAAGACAGCGCTGGTTCGCCTGCGTGACCGTTTGAACATCCTTGACGCTGTAAGAAAAATGCTTGGACCGTGGTCATGCTCTGATAAGCAGAGGCGTGCTGTAAGTGCCCTTCGCCATATTTGAGCGGATATTTGAGCGAATTTTAGCGATATTTGAGCGGCTGGTGCAAAAGTCACTCTGACGAAGGCCGGCCCACCAGTCGAAAAGTTTGACAATAAGAAGTACAACAAATACTGATGGTAGCACTGCAGACAAAAGGTGCAGTTATGCAGCTCGACGAGTCGCACAGCCCTTGCAATTGCGCTTCTTTACATTGTGGTGTTTTCTTTAGCGAGCTGATCTCGCTGTGGTGTTGTCCTCACGTGTATGTGAAGATACTTGTGCAGGCTCTTTAACTCCTGTGTAATGAGCGACCATCCTATAGTTACCGGACTGTGCTTTCGGTGCTGTTGCCTGTAGATGAGCCAATTAATCTTCGTGCGCTTGTTTTGTTCGTGTATGAATCGTGCTTTGTGATCTGTTCTTTTTTCCTTTTCATTGTTGCAATCGAGTAACCAATTTGAGATATCGAGTAGCCGGCTCTGACGAAGCCTGCTTCTTTCCATGTTTCTACATTTCAAATAATTTTTAATAAATTGCCTTTAGAGAAACCCGTATACAGTCAACTACTAGAAGCTCTGTAGTTTGAATTCGGGACACGTGAAACGGGATATGTGTTAACGCAACCTGACTTAAATGCAGACGTTTGGAAGGCGAATGAAATCCGAGAAGTCACGCAAGAAAAGTTTGCGATGGATATCACGAAGCGCTAAATTCATGAAAAAACTCGGAAGTATACAACACGTGCGCGCAAGCAAGTTTGCACGATGAAATACGTACAACCACCACCGAGATAGTGCAAATAAATTGCACCATATCTCGTGTGGTACAACAAGAAGAACAACAACGACTACCAGAACAACTGATATACAGCTCGCAGACCTGCCAAGCTTAGAATATGAAAAATACCACAGTCGAAGGCGAAATAATTAAGATCCTTAAAGTTGTTAGATTATTCAACTTGATTGAATTGAATAAGTTGTTAGATTATTCAGTGTTGATTGTTACTAAAGGTTCCAAACTTTCTTCTGTAGGGACGTGGTAAGCAGGCGTTCTGCTATATATAGTCGCGGCAAGGATGAATCACTGCCACAGAAAACAAATGGTTATGAATTTTAGCTCCGAATATTCACGTAACGGCGGCCAACATTTCGTATGCTGTTAAACATTGTTTCTATACGTTGGTGCCACTGGTGCTACGGATAAAAGCGAATAGTCGACGGGTCCGAAATATCAGGCTCTGCGAAAGCAGTCAGCGAGCTGCGTATATACGCTCTAAAATTGCCGAAAAAATATCAAAACTATACAGTGAAATATTTGGTGACCATCAGCACTACAGTCGTGCACAAGCTCTCCGACTCAGCAATTGTACGACTGAATCGCGAAATTAGCTCTCCGTTACGGGCTAAGTATACGGTCAGTCACCGAGCTTTTTTTTCTTTTTTTTTTTTTTCGCAGAGAAACTGACTGCACGCAACTATAGGTATATTATTATCTGAAACGACCGCGATGAAGGTGAAACGAGCCTTTCCCAGAAAAGAATAAAAAATTTGGAGGAAGCTTAAGCTTCTCCTCGAGATTGGAACGCGATAGCATTCAAAGATCACTGGCTGCTTATCAGGCTTCTTTCTCGTATATTCAAATTACAAGCCGACGCTATCACGTCTGTAGTTTGTGGGTAAGTCGTACGCTACGATTTTTCTGACGGATTTCACTTTGAGAAATTCAATTTTTGTTCACTAACGCCTTGCGCCACGCGAAGGGCCAGCCCGGTCGGGGTGGTTCGGGATGATGTGCTACGGTATGATTATTTTGGCCACGACGCCGGCGAGCCCGGGCCGACGCCGACGCCGGAGTTTCTGCGACACGGGGCCCTTACCGCTGTCGCGTTAACACAAGTGCGGGGCCATCACGCGATGGCGGCTTCTCGCCAGAGGGCGCGCGCTTTTCATCCGCGCTCACAGACGTGGGCAAACAGCTGTTTCGGACACCTCAGCTCTCCTTCGCGAGATGTAGTGCGCACATCGGAGAGCAAACAGCAGTTCCCGCAGCACTTGCTTTTATGCGGCTTTTTTAGCCTTTTTTTTTAAAGACGGCACTCTCCTTTTGTGCTCGCCGCTTTAGCACTCGCTTTACTGCCTCGCGCATTATACTGCATGGAGCCTACGCATATACGTGCTGCAGGGCCAAAGGGTGACGCATGCATTCGGTCGCGCAGACTGGGGCTTAATATATATATATATATATATATATATACCATATTTTCCTGTGTATAAGACCCGTTTTTCTTATTTTCTAAACTTTTCGGCGGTGCGCGTCTTATATATAAATTTTACCCCCGTGAAGATAGGAAATGTCACGTGGCTGCACTAATGTCAAAGGCGAAAGTCAAAGAACACATCGATATTGGCAGAGACGTGCGCTTGACATGAGACTGCGCGCCATCATGCGGATACCGCTAACGTAGTTAGCGAAAATGATGAGAGATCTTGCGAGATCTTGGCAATGATAGTACGTGTGAGACATGTTCTTCTTGGGTTGCCTATATAAACCTCGGATAATCAGCAATGCCTATAGGAGTTGAGCGTGGGTAAGTACGGAATTGCGCGACGGCGACGGAGACACACACACACACACACACACACACACACACACACACACACACACACCAGGCGCGTAGCCAGGGGGGGGGGGGCTGATGGGGCTTCAGCCCCCCCCGAAATTTTTTCGTGCCGGCATGCACCGCCGACCAAAACTACCACCGACGCCGGGAATAATAATAATAATAATAATAATAATAATAATAATAATAATAATAATAATAATAATAATAATAATAATAATAATAATAATAATTATTTTCCATGAAAAGAATTACATGGTGGGGTTCTGGATAAAAGTTGCACGCAGGGAACTTGACCAGCCCAAAAACCCATCGAAGGCAACAGAGGGTGTCGGGCGCTCACATATGAGTAAACAGATGGGAAGGTGTCAATTTACAAAAAAAAAAAAAAAGTGTATACGAGACAGGTAGTTATACACTTTAGCAATTAGAAAAACAAGTAGTCTGCATTAACAAGGAAATATTGAATTTATACATGAGCAATATAGATTACATAAAGAAAGTCTTATTATACGAAAACAGGAAGAAAAATAGGGGGAAAAAAAACATAACATAACTATATTCAGTGCAGCATAAACTAAAGCAAATAAAGGGGGGAAAAGTCATACAGTATTGCATATGAACAAACTCATTAAACAACAAGGATTAGTTGGACTGAAAGCAGTTGTGCAGGCTGCATAAGGACAGAAGGTCTATTTCTCGTAAGGCGTGGTTATTGAGTAAAGTCGGAAGTGTATGTCGAAGCATTTGTTGACCATAATTCGTTCTTGAGTGCGGAATGTTCCATTGTTCAGGTGTCCTTGTGTTATAGGCTGCCTGCGAAACGTTCGTGTAGGCGAGCTATGTTCAATCATTCTGTATTCTGTCTACAATGTCTTTTTCATGCTCGAAAGACATTTCGGCACGAACATTGCGTACTCGGGCTGGATTTCGCGGCACCTGGGGTGGATTTCATGGCACCTGGGGTCACGTAACGCAAGGAGCCCCATCCGAGCCCAAATTTCAAGGGCTTTTCGATAGCGAGCGGGCGCGTTGTGGCATCTCGCAGCGGCCGCGGAATCTACGGAGCGCATGGATTTCAATTCCGAAACTGTATGGGTGTAACGTTCTCATAAACTTTTGACGCGAAAGGTGCACTGACATTTCCAAAGGCGTGCTTTAAAAGATTTTCAATTCTGGAACTTTATGGGGTTAATGCTGTTATAAACTTGGACCATCATGCGTGCACTGGAGCCCTCGTGTCCAAGCCGTTCCAGAAATGAAAGCACGCGCTCGCAATCTTCCACACACACGAAAATACTAAATATTACCGTGACTGTGAGCTAGGAGCTGATAATTTTCTCCAAACATTTTCAAGACGCGTACCCGATGTGATCGATCAGCTGGACCAGGGCAGGTAAAGTAAAATTTGAGAAAACAGGAGAAAGGAAATGGCCTATTATTGAGGAAATTCTTTTTTGCGGGCTACAAGGTCTGGCTCTCGTTGGCCACAGGGACAGTGGCCCTATGGATTTAAGCATAGGCCGCGCTGAAAATACAGGTATTTTCAGAGCGCTCCTTCGCTTGCGAGCTGATTGTGGAGATACATATCTGAAGAACCATTTGGAAAGTTGCCCCAGTAATGCCTCGTATTTAAGCCCAGATGCACAAAACCAAATTATAGAAATCTGTGCCGAAATTATCAAAGAAAGCCTAGTTGCAAAAGAGGCTGC